>NC_143409.1:44139091-44453769 GCF_052110815.1 Crocodylus siamensis
GCACATGGTACCCATCCCAGGCACCCCCAGACATGCACTACACAAGGACAGCTTACAGATGTAAAAAAAAAGCGCTTTAGTTTATACTCGGTGCACCCCCACACCGAGCCGGGCACATGCTTAAAAAAAAGGTACTGTGCTAGTTGGATCTGGCTCGCGCAACATCTGTATAGATCAGGCACTTTAGTGGGACTTTTTGGGTGTTTTTATCTAATAGTTGATTGAATCAGCTATTACATAAAAGTGCCCAAAAGGCCTGCTAAAGTGTGCGATCTTTACAGATGTTGGGTGAGCCGGGTCCAACTAAGGTGCTGCTTCTTCCTGTAAAGTCCATTTTTAGTTTTTTATTCCCCACATCTGTCAGTAGTCATGGTGCCTGGTCCAGCCAGTTTGAGACAAACAGTGCATATGGCATCCACAGACACCACATACAGTGGTGGGTCCTGGACCAGCTGAAGCAGGCAATGCACAGAGGACAGTCCCAGAACAACCACCAGGGGTGCTGCATTGAACAGATTTGGGAGCAGCTGAAACAGGCACTGTAGGTGACAGTCCAGCCAGGGTGGGCACCACGTGTAACATAGTGCCTGGTCTGGGATCCATGCTACATGTGGTGACTGCCTCAGCTGGAATGTACAGCTTGCAGTGCCCATTCTGGCTACTCTGAGATTCACATGCTGCATGCAGTGCGGATCCTGGTGCAGCAGAAGTGGGCACTGGAAATGGCATGAGGGGGTTAGGAGTGGGAGAGTGGCAGGGGTACATGGACCCATTGTCACTTATCCAGCCCACAGGACCAGATAAACTCGACACCCCTCTTCTAACTGATGGTGGGTCACAGCGCAATGGCAGAGGTACTATAATGTTGTAGTTTCCCCTTATATAAGCTATCTAATAGGCAGAACACCTTGGTAATCACTTCCCATACACTTGCTATAATGAGGTGCAGGATGATGGCAAATGCCAGGAAGGGTAATGAACAGAGGATAAATTACTGTAGTCTAGGTACATGTACAGTTTGATGCCCTCCCTCTAATCTAAAGCATCTGCTCTTGCCACTATTGGAGACAGGATAGTGAGCTAGATGGACCATTGATGGAAGATCACTAGTCCAGAGTCTTCAAGCTCCTCTAGATTTTCTTCAGCTGTGGAAGAGGGGACTTAGGCTACCCAGTAACTGGTCCTGGTTGATAGATCATAGAAAAGTAGGCTGGAAGGGACCTTGGAGGGTCATCTGGTTCAGTCCCCTGCTTATCATCTCTATCTAGACCATCCTAGTCTGACCTGTCTGACCTGTTCTTAAAACTTCACGAACAACCCTCTCACTCAGCTACCGGTCACTTTGCCCAAAACATCAAAAACACTGCAAGTAAAGCAGAACAAGGTACTCTTAGTGTCCTCACACTGCAAGGACAGGAGTACTTATAGAAATTATAGTTAAGATACCTGCTAAACAAGACCAATGTATTCGTGAGATGATTGTCCTGCTTTTTTTTGCAAATCCAGTAGGGATTTAAAATAAACCTGCCGTGTATGGTATTTTAAATAGCAAGGTAAGAGATGCCTTGTGTAAAATTCTAATGTATTTCTGGTTTTGTAATATGTTTTCTAAACTTCCTGCGAGCCAGTTAGTTTCAGAACTGTGCAAGTTATCGGCATTAGCAGTTGGCACTGGGAGGCAATCTGATAGCTTCATTAGTTTTCCAGAGCTGAGGTAGCCTGCTAGGTGAATAAGCATCCTAAACTGTTTTGAAGGTCTTATTTTCCTTTGAACTGTGGTCTGTATAAATGTTGTCATCCTATCAGAGTTCTGTCAGCTGTGTAAGCCAAAAGCTAATCTAGAGTCGTCATGACTCTGATCCATGCCTACAGCTGTTATAAGTATATAGCCTAAGCAAAAAAAATCTTAGCTTACCAAATATGCCAATATTGAAAAGGACCCTAAGTACAAAAGGAGGGCACCAGTTAGCCTGAACTCTCTGTCTGCGCACAGCTAACAAATGACAGAATAGTCAGCTTTTTGCACCATGAGCAACAAACAAGAGAGGGAAATGGCAGCTGTACTTTCCAGCTCAGCAGGAAGATCGTAGTTAAAAAGCTCCACGTATGGTTAAAAAATTTATCCTTTGTCATATTTGCCAGTTCTATCAATGGCCCAGCACTTATGCAAGCCTGGCTGATTCAACTTTCTGATATTTCCTTTTTTTACTGCATTCTGTTTTGTATGAACTCAGTTTTCCATCTAAAGAACTCTTGATGTAGGTCAGTTAATGATGATTGATGACAGTCAATGGAAAACGCACTGGGTAGCTTCAGGTAGATCTTGTTCTTTCCCTGCTTCTGCAAGCATACCTGGAGTAGCTATGCTGTTTGGAAAAGGAGCACATCCTTGTCTTCTGGGCTTTGATTTGTTGGAATACACTGCTCTGTAGACCATAAAATCCAGTCCTAGATAGAATTTAGTGCATGCTTCATTGTGCAGTGCATTACTGCCCTTCAGGAAAGTTTATGAATTGTTGCTGGATAAACTGTAACATAAAGCAGCCTAAGAGTTTCTATATCAGGCAATGGCCATATTTACTGTTGGATATCTAAGGAGGGCTCTGAGGTCTGAGTGAACAGGCTCCCACACTAGCTGATTTGGAAGCTTGCTCTGGGATTAGGTCAAAAAATACTCTTGGGGAGTCTTCCATCATGCAAAATTTCCTCCTTTCAAATGACAGCTAACAATGCAATTAAAAAAAAAAAAATTCTGTTACTTGCTGTCTCTACACTTGGCTGCCTCTGTTGCCTTCATTCCTTTAATCCAACCCATTTAACATTGTAGGTGTGGGGAAGCTGTCTTTGTTTTGCTGTGGTACTAAGGCTGTATCAGTGAACACTTGGATATTGGTGCAGAGCTGCCCAGTTGGCATGGTTTACATAATCGGTGTCCCCATTTAGCAAGTCGTTGCTAATTCAGTTGTTTTCCCCGCCTCGGTGGGCTGGATGGAACCATTTTGCATGTATTCAGACCTGAGTATGAAGCACAGCTAAAGTGTTGGGTACTGATCAAACTCAGGCCCTCTGCAGGGAGTTGCCTTGTTAGGAGTGATGACAGCCCTGACTGATGCTTGTATTTTAACAGGAGATCAAAAAACAGCCCTCCAGTTATCTGGCTTGATTGTTTTCTTTGTTGACTGGCGATTTCTTCCTAGGTGAAGAATGGGGACAGATGAGAGCTCCCAATGCCAACCGTTTTATTTTCTCTCATGATCTGTCAAATGGTGCCATGAATATGCTGGAGGTGTTTGTGGCGAGCCTGGATGAATTTCAGCCAGACCTTGTGGTACTCTCAGGCCTTCATATGATGGAAGGACAGAGCAAGGAAATACGTGCAAAGAGACTATTGGAGGTAAGAAACCCAAGAGGCAGAGCACTGTATTGTCTCTTTAATTTCAGTCCCAGTGAATGCTGTAGTACAACCCCTCTTTCTAAGATTTCAGCTTCTAAATACAGGATGTCTTTAGACAGTCTCTCATCCCACTATTGCAGGTCAAAGGCATATCCTCTTAGACTCCTCAAACCTCATGATCATCCCAAAGGTTCAGTGGAGATCATTGAAAGCCCCTGTTGTTTCTTGGATCTAGTGGGTTCTGTCTAAGAGAGAGACATCACTTTCTGGTGGCCAGGGTGGAGCAGATTTAGCTAAGTACTAGAGCTAAATCCAATGGCTGAATGCATTGTTTCTATTCCATATATGACTATAATCCAGCCTACAACCAAGACTCAAGTTTTGTAGGCAGCAGGTATGTCAGGTTATCCAGTTGGGGCGTAAGGAATTTGTTGTTATTTTTTTCTTATAATAACATCCTGATTCATTGAGTTCTCCTTGCACTTCAGGGACAAACAGTCTGTGGCTACTACAGGGTTGGGCAGTCTTCTGTAATAATCAGTTAAAAATGCTGAATAGGGCATGGATGACAGTCTGATACCTTTTGCCTGCTTAGAGATTCTGAAAGCAAGAGGCTTTCTCTTACTCAGAGCAACATGTTTTCTTCTTTGACCCTTTGCTAGGCAGGTCACTTAAAAATGTAATTGCATCTAGACAAATACGCTAAATGGTACTTATGTTTCTGAGCTAAACACCTTTTGTTCTTAATAAATGTCTTCCTTTTCTTTCTGCAGGCTGTGACTTCCCTCTCAGATATCCCCACTGATATTCCTGTACACCTGGAATTGGCCAGTATGACTGACCAGGATCTTATGAGCAAGATTATGCTTCAGGTAACCAAAGTGATAAGACATGCCCCATTTCATCCCACCTTTTCCAGCACTGTTGTAGTGGACATGCTGGTGGGTGATTTATAAGTGGAGACTTAGAATTGAGACTGTATTTTGGCACTGATATTCTAGGATTTCCAAACTCTATGTGCAGTACTTGGTTTGACAGTGAAGCGTGCAGTCCTCAGAACAGAGAATATATATTTTTTGAAAACATCTTAATGGAGCACTCCATTGAGGAGCTGTCATCCACTGCCCTCAGCTGCTCAGCATACTGCTTTCTCTGATGTATTGAAAATGACACGCTGTGACACCTAAATCAGGTTTATGCAAAACTGAAAGTGTTCAGCATCTGCAGTCCCATGACTTTCCGCAGGGAAACACCATGTATTCTACAACTTCTTATACTTCCTTGTTGTTCAAATTCATAAGCCTAGTTTTGAACCACAGTAAGGATATGACCAGAGCTGGTGTCCAGTATGAATGTAATACTGACCTGTAGTCAGCCAGTTCGGATGATCTCCACCCTAGAGTTCTAAAGGAACTGGCCGAGGTCATTGCAAGTCCCCTGGCACGGCTTTACGAGCACTCGTGGTGCTCTGGTGAGGTACTGGAGGACTGGAAGAGGGCCAACATGGTTCCCATCTTCAAAAAAAGGCAGGAAGGAGGACCCGGGAAACTATAGGCCGGTTAGTCTCACCTCGATCCTAGGCAAGCTGTTTGAGAAAATTATGCTGGCACACATCCAGGAGGGGCCAGCAGGGGACTGCACGCTTAGGGGCAACCAACACGGGTTCATCAGTGGCAGGTCCTGTCAGACCAACCTGGTGGCCTTTTACGATCAGATCACCAGATCATTAGACGCAGGGGTAGCAGTGGATATAGTCTTCCTGGACTTCTGGAAGGCTTTTGACACTGTCTCTCACCCCGGTCTCATTAAGAAACTGGGGGGCTGTGGTGTAGACACCCACACAGTCAAATGGGTCGCCACCTGGCTGGAGGGCCGCACCCAGAGGGTGTTAGTGGATGGGTCCTTCTCAACCTGGAAGGACGTGGGCAGTGGGGTCCCCCAGGGCTCGGTCCTCGGGCCCGCACTGTTCAACATCTTCATCAGTGATTTGGACGAGGGGGTAAAAAGCACCCTGTTCAAATTTGCTGATGACACTAAGATGTGGGGGGACGTGGGCACACTGGAAGGATGCAACAGGCTACAATCAGACCTCGACAGGTTACAAGGGTGGGTGGATGAGAATAGGATGGGTTTCAACACAAAGTGCAAGGTGATGCACCTTGGGAGGAACAACCGGCACCATACCTACAGGTTAGGGAACTCCCCTCTTGTCAGCACAGAGGCGGAAAAGGATCTTGGGGTCATCACTGACTCCAAGGTGAACGTGGGGAGGCGGTTAGGAAGGCCAACCGCACCATGTCATGCATCCGCAGATGCATCTCGAGCAGGTCCATAGAGGTGATCCTCCCCCTGTATGCGGCACTGGTCAGGCCGCAGTTGGAGTACTGCGTCCAGTTCTGGGCGCCACACTTCAAGAGGGATGTCGACAGCATGGAGAGGGTCCAGAGGAGGCCACTTGTATGATCAGGGGACAGCAGGGCAGGCCTTATGAGGAGAGGCTACGGGACCTGAACCTATTCAGCCTCCAAAAGAGAAGGCTGAGGGGGGATCTTGTGGCCTGTCATAAACTAGTCAGGGGGGATCAGCAGGCATTGGGGGAGTCCCTGTTCCCCTGAGCACCGCCAGGAGTGACCAGGAATAACGGTCACAAGCTGGCAGAGGATAGGTTTAGGCTAGACATCAGGAGGCACGACTTCACGGTCAGGGCGGCTAGGGTCTGGAACCAACTTCTAAGAGAAGTGGTGCAGGCTCCTATCCTGGGGGTGTTTAAGATGGTTAGATGAACATCTTGCTGGGGTTGTTTGACCCCAGTATTCTTTCCTGCCGTGGCAGGGGGTCGGACTAGATGATCTGCTCAGGTTCCTTCCAACCCTAGAAACTATGAAACTAATTTGATTTGAGCTATTTCAGCCAGTTGTTATAGATATAGCAAGTTTATGGTATCATGATTTGAGCTGTAGTTAGTTTAAAGAACCATAGGCTGCATCCAGATGAGCACAGCTGTGCAGTATGTGGCGCACCAGATGGGTATACAGCACCACACACTGTACATTCATGCATTCCCCAAGTTGCTACCTTGCAGCACCTGGGGGTGCAGGGGGTAAACCCTGGGAGATCCCAGGGTCAAAAAAAAAAAAAAAAAAGTATGGGGAAAAAAAAGCAGGGCAGCACATGTGGTGGCAGTGTGTGCCGCCTGACACTGGAGCCTGGTTGGCTGAAGCCATACTCCAACTGCTGACCAGACTCCCAGCTGCAGGAGCATCATGGCTGCAGCTTCCCAACCCTCAGGACCCCAGGTAAGGCTGCCGGGATAACTGGGGTAAGAGCGCACCTGGTACAGGTGTTCCCCGGGGAGAAGTAGCAGTGGCACAAGATGCTGCTGCTACTTGTCCCCAGGGAACCAAAAGTCTGTGCTTGTCTGGATGTGGCCATAGGGGCTCTTGCAACATCTTCCAGATAGTAATGCCTACAATTCTTTCAGTGTTACCAAGTCTCATGAGAAGAAAAAAAAAGTGTGACACTGCTTTTAAAAACAAGCCCAACCGATTTCAAAGAGAGGGGAATGGGGGTGCTTATCAACACATGACTCTCAAAATATTAAAGCAACTTAAAAAAAAAAAAAAAAGCCCAATTTTGCTTCTTATAAGCAGATTGGCAACACTGAACTCTTCCTCCTGTAAGAGGATTTTATTCCTTTTCATTCTCAAATAACTTGTGCTTCACAGGACTTTGATGTGTTTGCTTTCACTGTTGACAGCTAATGATATTGAAATTAAAGAATTGAAAAATGGAGGCTAGAGAAAGTGAATTATGCTAAATGAATGTGTCTGATACCACATGAAGTTTCCTGCAGGAATAACTTCTTTGTGTGTCCCTTGCTGTTGGTTTTTTGTCAGATGGTGTTGGGCTTTGCCAAGTTGGGATGGGGCTCAATCTACTGTCATTGAGACCTTCCCTTTCACTCTGTCCCCAGTTGGGCAGGAGAATGTCTGGCTGCGGCTTCTGCCTTTGTGTACACCTGTAGAACAGGGTACTGTGCTGTTCAGCCTCTCCAAAGAACCAAATGTGTTCAGTTTCTGGCTTAAAGACCTATTAGGGGACCCCATGAGTACACTGTGAGGTATTGCTCTTAATAGTACCCCTGAAATAAGGAGGGATGGAAATCTGATTCTGTCTCCATAAAGAAAAACTGTTGTTCACTGTTTCTGTTAGCAGGTCTTTCCCCTGGTGAACTCTATTGGGCTAAATGAACAAGAACTGTTGTTCCTGACTCAGTCAGCTGCTGGTCCTCACGCCTCCCTGACTTCCTGGAATGGAGTTCCAGATGTGGGCATAGTCAGTGACATCCTGTTCTGGATCCTGACAGAGCATGGAAGGACCACAGACAAACCGTCTGATCTTACCCGCATCCATTTCCACACACTGGCCTACCATGTCCTTGCTACTGTGGATGGGTATTGGGGTAACCAGATTGCGGCTGTGGCTGCTGGAGCCAGAGTGGCGGGGACACAGGCTTGTGCCACTGAGACCATTGACACTGACAAAGTCTCTCTTAAAGCTCCCCTGGAGTTTGTGACCTCCCGGACAGAGACAAACACCAAAATCTCTCTCAATCCAGGGGAGCCAGTGGCACACTGGCAGAGGGAGAGCATCTCATTTCATTTCACGCCTGTTTTGGTGTGCAAAGATCCCATCCGGACCGTGGGACTTGGAGATGCTATTTCAGCTGAAGGACTCCTATATTCAGAAATATATCCTCAATAGACTATGGAAACAAGGCCCCCTTTTTCATCCAAGTCTACATAATGTCTGAGGCACCACTGTGTTCTCATAGGATTCCAGACTTTAGGGGCGTTAATCAATCTCTGGATATAAACTGAAAAGAGCCAAAGAATAATTCCAGGTATAAACATTCCAGCCACTACTTGGCAGTGACTTGAGAACATTTCTCATTTTAACGTAGAGGTTTTAGTATTTTAATGTGGAGACCATCTTTTTTTTTGTCTTCAGCTTGTCATGGGGAGGGAAGCTGGTATCAGAATCCTTGTTTGGTAATTTGTTAATTTGAGCCAGCCTTGTCTGTAGCGCTTGAATGCATGGCAGCCAAATGGAGAATTTCACGCCTATGGATCCCGGAGAGAACACAGCAGTCCTCAGCCCTGCCTTGCTTCTGATGAAGCAAAAAATAAAAGGATCTTGCTTTATCTCCTAGCAGCACATTGCTACATGGCAAGAGGAAGCCTTCCACTTGCTTGGTATTATGATTAAATTGTTCATTGACACAATTACCTCTCATCCGCAACACCCCAAACATAGGAGGAAGCCAGAGAAAAGTGCTGAACTGTGATATGTACTGTACTGGTTCTCAGATGCATGGAGCTGGAGAGATCCTGATTGAAGATTATATAGGTTGTTTGGCTACCAGTTCCCGTTATAACTGGGGATACTTAAATGCACCCATGTTTTCTACCTTTTTGGTTTCTGGGTAGGTCTGTGTAAGACAATCAATCACGCTTAATATTTTCACCGGTTGTTTAGTTACTTATCTTCAAAGTGAGCCATGAAACTAAACCGCATTAGCTATCTGGAACTACCCTGCTTTTCAGCCAGTGAGGTTCATGCCTTTTTCATTTGTTAGTTTTTGCCTAACCTCGTTCTCCAGTTCATGAATAACTATTGCTGCTGAATACTTGGTTTTTGGCTGGGTTTTTTTGTGCCAGCACAATCATATAATGCTCTTGGACCAGCTTATCTGACACAATGTGGGGGACATGTTCTTCTGGGTGGTCTCTCTGGAGACAGAAGTCATTTTTGTTTACAGAATAGCTGAACTGCACTATCCTTGGCACGTTAAAATTTCTCCTTAGTCAGTGGTCACAGATGCAAGGAGGAAGCTTTCCAGTCAAGTTCGGGGAATGTTTGTTTCTGTGTACACAATTTATTATTAGGGGCTCAAGTGTGGATATAATTCCACTGCTTAAGTCACAAAAAAGGTATGCATGTATCATCATTTGATGCGTAAGGGGACTGCTTTGTATCACGGCATATCTCACTGAGAAGTCATCTATGAAACGTTTCCATTTTCATCCTGGTACTAGCATCTCCTATTCATAACACTGTAACAGGAGCTTCTACAAGAGGCTTTTCAGAAACTCTGGGCATCTCTTTACACAGATGTGAAATATGAATTGACTTGGACTGTAAATTCCATATGATTGGCATGTCTGGGAGATCCTAGATTATAAAATAATTAGTGGTAGGGGCTTGGAGCTGGCACCCATATCTCTGTTGCAGATAGGATCAATCCAGTATTGCAGAGGTCAACACTGTGATCTGATTCACTATTGCTCTAAGTAGCAGTTTGTTTTAGGCAAAAACAAAACTGCTACAAGGGTCATAGACTTATAAGTCGAGATGGACAGACAAACTGAGGAGGTCAGTGTGAAGGTAAAACTTGGCAGCTCTTACAAGCCTTCCCAACACAACATGTGAAAGTGTTCATAAAGTAACTTGCTGGCTTCTCCAGAATTCAGAGGTAACAGAATGGTGCTAAACACCTGCTGAGGAAAGTCCCCTGTAGCACAAAGGCAGGACAAAAATTAGCTCTGTAGTGTGTGCTTGTACTTGCTGACTTACACTAGTTTTGTCTTGGGTTTGATGCTCATTTCAGTGAGGCTTCTTAATTACATGGACATTTTTTTTATTAGTGTGATTGTGCGGTATTTTGCAGACCTTGAACATATATTGAATGAACTCTCAACAATAGAGTCTTAATCTTAAAAGGAACACTGAGCAACATACATCCTGCCTTTATTCTTCTCCTTATTCTGTGTTTATGAGGGTCTTTCTAAGCCAGTATTACCTCTCTCTTGGACTTCTTGTAACGTGTAGGAGCTGTGCTGTTCTGTGTTACCACTTAATGTTGGAAAACTAGTCTCTGCACTGAGTGTGGGCAGGAGTCATGCTCTGCTTGGAGGCTTGGCGGCTTAAAATTAATGTTTGCTGGCAACTTTCAGAGCCACCAGATTCAATTAGTGAGAATGATCCCTAATAAGTGTGACTTGATGATTCATAAATTTTACTGCCATCTCCCTGGCACTCTTTCAGAACAATCCAAAAGATACCAAGGGTGAAGCTCTGGAAAGCAGCACCCTCCAGCTTTGTTCCATATTTTATTTTCTGTGTCCTAAAGCAAATCACATCTGCTTTGTAGACCAAACAGTGGAATGTAAGGACATGAAATTCACCCTAAATATTTCTCCTATGTTATAACACTATCTGCAACTACCTTGTTGCTGTGCGCAACAGCATTTAGTGTCAGCTGATCAAAGCCACTTGCTAGTTTGAATAGATTTTGCTGAACAGTAGAAATGGAGGGGTGTGGGGAAAGCTCTAAACAGCCCTAGGCTGGCATTTCAGTTATCCCTGCTGCAGTACCATTGATGCCAGCTCTAAAATACTGTGATCAAAACTGCCTTATTGCTAGGAAACATTGGTCTAGAACAATTCTGCAACATGAGTTAGCTCTGTTCTGTGAACATTTCCCCCAAATTGCATTTGATTGCCTCTCCTCCCCGTCCTTCTTTCCTTTCTTTGTAGAAGATACAAGCTCTGCATTGTGGGTATACAGGTAGGAGTCAGCATATCAACTGGACAAGGAAAAATTAAATGGAGAAGCAGAGATGTATTGAAATCATTGTTAAAACTTCCTGGGTTTTCATATAACTTTTTTTCTGTCTCTTCTTTTCTCTTCCTTCCCCTGCTTTTAATCATGCCTTGAAACTCTCACTGGTAGATTATTCAAAGCTTGATAAGCATGAGGCTCCTGAAAAAGCAGCTTTCCAGACAGTAATCTACACTCCTAAGTAGCGTGCTCAAGAATTGTCAGTGGCATGGCATTGAGCCAGCCTGCCAATGGGGGCGGGGGTGTGTGTGGGGGATGCTGGGGAGTGTTGTTCATTTGTTCATTTATGCATATTTGAATCTCATGGAGAAGAAGTTTAACTATTCAGGTGTGAGCTTGCCTGTGTTACCTGTGTTCGATCAAAACAAACCACCATTCAAACCTTGTTTAAAAAAAAGGGAAGTTTGGTACACTTCAGTAGTGTCTTTGCTTGTAAAGATCAAATGCTGATTAGCCTTGGACTTGCAGAACTGATTACTGCCAAGATGGCAACATGTAACCTCGCCACAGTGCTCTTTGTGATTGTGATTGCTGCCCTGCTGGGGGGAGCCCATTTCAAATGGGATCCAAAGACTCCTTTTTATAGACTGCTTCTCTGCCCTATAAAGATACTCAACATGTGTCTGAGTCACGTAACATTTTTGGTTCTCTTAATCTTCCCCTGTGTGACATGGAAAAGCTGATTAGGGCCACACTTCCTTTACTAGCTTTAAAAAACAAAACAAAACATTGCCATTTGCCTTGGCTTTTAGCCTGTCTCTGCAGAGACTCCTTCAGTGATTGAACTTTATCTGTTGCTGACACTTTATAATCTCATCCTGCCCTCTGCTGCAGTTGTGGAGATGCCAAGCCTTTCTGTCTGTAGACCTGTTTCCTTTGCCAACACTTTTTCATCATTTGATCATGCTTATTATTTTATGAATGGTTTGCTTAAGTTATGGTCAGTTTTGGTTTTCTTTTTTTTTAAATGAAGTGTACTGCAAGGGGCTGTAAGAGAAATAAAGGATGCCTCCTATGTTAGACTGTGAAAGCCATGTGATGGCTGTGCTTAGCTGTTTCACACATTGTAATTATGAATAATGACTGAGTAATTATGTACCACAGGCAGTTTTCCAATCACAGACTAAAACTTGTTTAAATGACTACTGGGAACAGACTTGAGAGTATGACAAAGATAGCATAATCCATTCTGGTTACAGTGATAAGATGTACAGTACTAATGTTAATGGCATCACACTCTTGGAGTGTGCCGCTTAGCTGGAAGTGAGCACTACTCTCAAAGTAGAGACAGCGCCGTTGGAAATCACGCCATTAGGTCTCTGTGTTAATCCTTCCCTATCTGGCAGAGGTTCAGGTACATGCATTTAAAGCAATCCATTCTAAAATAGTGCTGTTAACTTCTTTTGGTCCAACACATGGTCTGCTGGGACGGACATTAAGAACTTAAATTTTACTGTAAGGGGGAGGGAAACTATTCATTTTCTTTGCAGCAGTAGCCTGCTCACTTGTTAACAAGTACACTATGAACACAGCACCTGCATGCAAACCCTTATTTCACAAGTCACACTAACTACATCTTTCACTGGGCCAAATTATATTCATCAAGTAAGAAAGGACACATTAGTAGGATAAACAGTAAGATTAAACTAGTGAATGGCAATGATGCCATCTCTGTTTTTGAACACAGATACTACTGTCACTGAATAATAAAAATATAACATTGTGTGATTTAGAATTAGAAAATGTTAATTATCAGCTTGTGTACTAAGCATTTACCACAACAACAGAATTGCCTGAGCAGAGCAGAGGAATTGGTGTCTGTTGCTTATTAGTCCCATCAAACAAAGCACTTTTAATAAGCAGCAGCGAAGTAAAGAAAACTACCCCAAAAACAAAACAAGAACTTGCAGTTTCATCTGTTCAGTGTTAGGACTACTCTGTACATTGCATATTGATTCTAATAGCTAACAAGAAGAGGAACTTGTATGCATAGATTGTGGTTAAAATGCTGATTCTGTAAAAAAGATGCTAATAAGCAGTGAAAATGCCCATAGTAGAGTGCTGTTGACATTTGACTCCAATATGTAGCTGATGGGCGCTAATGCTCCTCAAAGTATTTGTCTTTTCCTTCCACCAAGTGAAGTTTTTTAACTTAGAGCAGGGTACTCTCTGATTTGCCAGCTAAAGGAGAAGCCACAACAGAACTGTATTTGAATGAGAAATGTGAGACTGGGTATGTGTCCACAAATACCCTGGCTGCAGTGTAAGCCAGGAGCTGAACTTAAGCATGTTACCTACTCTGTTGTAACTATCTGTATACATGTTCTCTTCCTATGGAAAGTGGGGGATAGGGTACCTCACTTTTGCTGAGGACTGAGCTACCTACAGGGTAGTTGATATACTTAAGGTCATCCTAGTTTATCTTGTAGTAACTTGTGTGCATGTACCTTGTGTTAGCCAGAGGGCCAGCATATATGAAGAGCCCCCTGTCAAAGCCTTCCAGTTGTTAATGAAATTGGAAAGGCTAAGTGGGGATATTAAGTGTACACATCTTGGCTGCCTTTTGGTCTTTAATATGCAGAGCCTGTGTGCTTATAATGGGAACAAACTGAAGTTGGAAAACCAGTAACTACCAAGGCTAGGATCTAAGGGTTTCTTTTCCACGCCACTTCTTGAGTGGCATGGAAAAGAAACATGGTCTTTATGTCTGTTACTAGTGAAGAGTCCTCCTACCTAGAATGCTCTACAAGATGCCTCTGTTCTACTGCATGCTGCCTGCTCACACCCAGGTCCTGAGGGTCATCAAACTTCCTCTTCAGCCAAAAATCGTTGCATCAAACTTGTGCCAGCCATATAAAACGGTTCCCTGGTCTGACTGGAGGTGGCTGTTTAAGTAAATTCTCTGATACAACAGCTGGTGAAGCTTCTTGCATATCTCAAACAGATATCAGCTGTGACCAGCCTGAATTCTCAGGGTGTTGTTGGCCCAAACTCCTGTTGCAGGATGTCAGACTGCTGAATGCTGGGAGCTTTGTGTTTCCCTGGACAAAAGAAATGAATGCAGGTGGGCCAGAGTGCATGCAGCATCTGCCATCTCAGTGCCAAGAAATAGGAAACGGCATACATTTCAAGCAGCAAGCTGTAATTTTTAAAACTCAAGCATGGTGTCATTCTGCCAGAAGAGTGGCTTACAGCAGCAGAAGCAGGCAAGCACTGGCAGCTAGGGGAGGAACAAACTTGTTAAAATGCAAGAGCCAAAAACCTCCCTTAAGAACTTCTCAGGAAAGCTGCTGTTAGCCAATACAAACTGAAGTTTGAATCTAGATTTACTGATATTGTGTGTGTGCACATGCAGGGGGCAGGGTTCTTCCACCTGTATCATTCCTATGAGGTACTGCCACAGGAAGTATCATTTCTGTGCAACTTTGCTTGAGGAGATGGTAGTACCTGCCTTGTGATCAAACTAATATAAATGGTTTTCACCGTAAACATTTTGGGAAGTGAAGTACTTTTTAAATTATGTGCTTTCAGTTTTGTCATGCATTTCTGTATAGCGCTTGACTCACTATTTTAGTAAAGCTTTTCTTGCATTCAGCTTACAAATTTGTCTGTCTTCATACAAAGGACCCTGCCAAGGGAAATCCAGCCTCTTAACCAATGACACCAGGTGTCTGACTTCTAGTTCTGAGCTACTCATTTTAGCCAAGAGTCTTTGTGTGACCTCTGAATCAATTGTGGCACCTCTTGCGAGGTAGAGGACACCAAAATGTTCTTGCAGCCTAATCTAAAGAGAGGCAGGGCCATTTTAACTGGTCTAAGGGTGTGACTATGGTCATAAAAAAGCAGATGGCTCCCATGTCCCTAGAAATCAAATTCATGACACTCTTGGATCAGATGGTTTTTCCATTGCAAATGTCTGTTTATGAAAGAAGGAAAATCATTCAGATACCATGTTTTGGGGCAAAAGCTGGTCTAAAACATAAGGAATAGATCTGCCAAACTCCTATGTTACTTAAGAACACAAGTCCCACTGAAAAATCCTGTTCTATACCCTGCCTTAGTTTTTAGACGGAAGTCAGCCTAGCCTCATCCTTGCCCCAGCACCAAAAGTTCACTGTAAACAGCTTTAGATGCAGCTACTGAGAATCCAGTTTATATCACAAGACTCAAAGGCCAAAACTAAATGGTGTCAATTCCATTTATCATCTTCAGCAGCTATGTCTCTAATTGTATATTGAAAAATGTGCTGCCCTTCTGCCCAAGGCTAGAGAGTAACAAGGTCCTGCTGTCTTCAATTTGTTTCTGTGCAAACTTCCCCTGGAAGGTTATTTTAAATCCATCTTTCAATACCTCTGAACTTTGTAAACATAGCACATGCATTGGCAGTATGTCAGTGAAATCCTTACATTACAGAAAACTTCAAAGCAGACCATCATCACAACTACAAGCATAAACAGGGACTCCAAATTTCTGGGGAGATATAACTTGACTATTCCTACTGTCTTGTAAGCTAAGGATTGCTGCTCTCTGTGGTCCAGATAAGAATCCTGAAGTTTGGCAGAGGCTGCTTAAATCAGTCAAAATAGAAAAGCTGCTTCATAACCTGCCACAAACAGCCTTAAATAAAAGTCCTTATTCCTGCCCTTCTCCACACCTGTTTGGTGTAAAGACTTAGGTTACCAAGTCCCCTCAAAGCAACATGTTACAGCCTGGCCATTACTTGGAGGTGAATTGCAGTCTTCCTGTTTCAGTTAGGCTATGGGATTTCTCTGTCACAGGCACTGTCAGTTATTGATCCATGCTCGGGTAAATTACTCTTTTTTATATAATACTCAAACTGAAATGGCCATCACCTCCCTAGCTGGAATGGAGATTTTCCTGGGCCTCAGCAGCCACCGTTAAAGCAACATTATTTTGCTCACTTCAGTTTTAAGCCTTCTTATAGCCCAATTTTGCTGGACTGCAGTTTCCTTAAGATATCATACAGGTTGTTTTTTTTAAGTGTTCCTTTCTATTTAATGCTTTCACAAGGCCATCTCTCTTTGCCATCAGTTTACTGAACTTGCATTAAAATGCAATCGGGAAGTAAAGTTAAGCTGAACTTGCCTTGGTGTTACTTTGCATGGCAGTGCATAATCAGACTCAATAGCCAGTGTTAGCCCTGACAGGAACCTGGCCCAAACTGCATTTACATTCAATAATGCCCATGCAGCTTTGCACCTTTAGACTCAGAAGGTGAACAAGATCGACAACTTGACTTCTGGAGGTGGTGGGCACCTGCTGCTCCAAACTGTCATTAAGATCTGTGAATACTCTTAACACCTGTGAACCTTGTCCCATAGTTCCTGTGACAACATTACTGAAGATGCCTTGCACCTGTTGTATTTACATGCTTTAAACATTAAATAATCACTTAAAACATAATTAGCAGCAATGTGCCCTGTGGGAGTGAAAGACAAGGGCTTGAAGAGCAATTCTGCTTTTGAGGTTTTATGCAGCAGTAGTTCTACTTTAATTTGTAGTCAGGAAATGGTTATTTTGGAGGAACTGTGACACTAAGAACAGGCCAGGGAGACATGTCTTTAGTAGTGAAATGGATGGGAGCATAAAATCTTATTTTCTTTAACTTAGTCTCAGTTTAAGCTAAACGAGCCTTTGAAAAACTCCCAGGACCTCAAGTGGGCATTAATGTTCCTTGCTGCATTTAGATGTGGAGTAGGTAGCCTGGCTGCAGCTGCAAGGGCAGTTTCTCCTGAAGGGACAGATCAGTCAACACATGACAGCTGTCTTAACAGAAAACCATAAGCCAACTAACTGGCATAACCCTCAGACAGCAAGGAGATAGAGCCTGGGCCCTGCTGTGTCCTTTCCTGAGGAAAATATGTACACAGGATCTTGTCAGACCTCTGCAAAACAGTTTACCACAGGCAAGGTTGTCTAAGTGCCCACCATACTTCAGGATACTAATGTAATTTTCTTCACAAAATAGTGACCATCATGAAGGGGGCTGTATTTGAGAGGCATTTAAGTCATCTTCCACTACTGTTGCTTCCCATCATATCAAGAAGGTTAAGCTGGCAGTTGTTTTTGAAGTAATCACCAAAAAGTTACTTTTCCAGCTGAAGGCTTTGAATGAAGTTTTATAAAAGGTTTTGCAATGCTCCCCTCTTGGGCCGAGATAACGTGGCATAGGTTGGCCTTCAAAAGCTTTTCTGTGAGGATGCTAAACAGGTACTTAGAGACTGTGGCTGTACAACTCCTCTTGCTTTAGCAGCGTTAAACATGAGGTTAGACTTTACATGGTTCAGCTTTATAGGAAGCGGATGGTTGAGAATATGCATGGGATCTGAAGATAAGTAACCCTAACTGGCTAATTCTGCTACCTGCTATCAATAAACTTACTGAAAAATGGACTTGCTGCCTCTGGAGAGAAAAACTTCCCTCTAGAACTTGAGTAGATAGAAGCAGCAAAATAAAAGACAATGCAATTTCTGTTTCTGCTTGGCTCCACGGGCCCGTCTCTTCTCCAAACCTAGGTTTTCCACTGACAGTAAGAACTGTTTTGTTTTTTGCAGTAAGGTGAATTATTACACATCTCAGTGGTGCAGCTGTCAGCCTGCCTGGGACTATTTACATGCCATTTATACCAGTGAGGTGACTCTGAGTTCAGCAGCAACTTAACTCATAAAGTTATCAGTTACTGTGATTAAACAGGCCGGCTCCTGCTCACCTGCAGCCTTTTACTAGCCGTGAATGAAGAACACAGTAACTTGCAGAGGAGCTGACAGTTAAAACCAAGTTGCCCAACCTATTTTAAAACTTCCAACAAAAAGAGGAAGTATAACTGGGACTTTTCAGAGGACACTGCAAGCTCTAACACTGGGGCACGTAGTATGAAACTGCACCAAGGTAAACTTTAACAAGGCTTATAAGTAAAAGCCTATTCTCCTTTCCCTTGCTCCCTGCCAAAAAGTCACATAGAGAGGAAGTGTCTCTATCCCCTCCACCTTGCAGGACAGGCATCACTGCATGATGGTTTCAGCCTGACTAGGGGCTCAGCACTGAGCACAGGCTGCAGGTTCCTTTCAGCTAGCTGCCCAAGGGAAGAGTATTGCAAATGCTTTTTCACACAAGGTGGAAGAGAGGTGTGACTTAATTAAACTTGCGCACTGACTGTGAACAACTCCACTGCACCAGTGCTCAGGAGCCTACAACCTCATCTCTACTGAACACAGGACTTGGCTGAGGCTCCTCCATCAGGCACAGAAGCTTTGTTCTAGGCTGGCAGCCCACAGACTGACCTGGCTGCCACTTGCTTTCTGCACTTCATCATCCTCCCCATCCCCCATTTCTACCACTGACCTTGCTGCAGGGAGGTGGCAGAGCTTCCTTGGCTGTTGACGAGGCTGCAGGCTCAGTTCCTAGAGGGGACTGATCCTCACTGTGTCCTAATGAGATAACTGCTTCAATCTGCTGCTTTAAAAGCTGCAGGATCACTGTAGTTGACAGTGCAACATGATGAGAGGCAATCTCAGCACTTCAGCACCCCTCTGGGTGGCTTACGCCTGACTTGTGTGTAAAATAACCAAGCAGCTGGTCCCTGAAGGAAAGAAGGGACCTTTCTGTCTATTCCTTCATGATGCAGTACAACAGCAATAGTGGTAACTACTTAGAAACCTCCTCTGGGTGCTGTTGAGCAAATACCCACTGTCACAGGGCAGAAGCTAACATCACTACCAGCACACAGCTGCATTTTGCCTAAGCTCTCAGTGGGGTGAATTCACTGCAGGCTATGCTAGAGGCAGCTGCCCTTCCCCACTACTTCAGTCAGCAAGTTTTGTGCTGAGTTTGCTCCCAAAGGGCCAGCAGTAGTCTGTTCACTGCTGATGTTCTATTCTGCAGCCAGTCTGCTCTTACACTTCTCTTTTCTTCGCTCTTGAGGCTCTGTAGACTCTTCAGGGCCTGTTTCTGAGCCTGGTTCAGGTTCCAGAGGCAGTGAAGGGGGCTTGGCCAGTGGAGCTGATATTCCACCACCTGAGTACAGAAGAGAGAAAGGTTATTCCAATCCTTCCTCTTTAGGCCAGAAGAAACAGTACTAGCAGAGGAGTCAAGGCTGTGCTGTGCCTGTATCATGACCTAGACATGACGTAACCCCTCCAGGCCTCAGCTTCTGCTTTCACCAACTAGTGTTGGCACATGCAGGCAGGAGCCTTTAGCAGTTTGTAACAATGCTGAGTGGAAGGGACATTGGTTAAGTAAAGCAAATAATGCTCTACTTTCAAAAAGACAGCCATGAGGAGAGAGAGGGGCAGCTGGGGATACCATAAATGGTCTTTGCAATGTTCTTGCACTCCTTACATCATTGGTGCCCTGTCTATTCTCTTCTGCAAGAATTCACTGTGCTGAGAAAAAACACAGAAGCGTGACTGAAAATGAATCACTTACAGATTGCTCATGTCTGTAATTGCAATTAGCTTGCCAATACTACTACATTCTTACAGGTTCACCAGCCACTGGTCTCGAAGCCCCTAGAGGTCTTTATTTCTGTTTCACAGAAATGGAAATGAAATGCAGGGACCAATCCAATCTGCAAAGCCAACAGTAGCCTAAAACAGTTCATATTATTTCCCCCCTCAGAGAGTCTCAAGTAGGGCTGGATTATACTCAAGTGGGAATAAAGACAGCTCACTGTTTTTGCAACAAAAGTCTGTGGGGAAAGCAGATATGAAAGAACTAAAACTACATAAAGTAATCAAAATGACCTAGTTATATTCTCAAGTAGCTATTTACATGCAGACTTGAACTGAATGTTGACTGAAGTTGCAAAGGAGCTCTGCATGGGGCTGAAGGCTGCAGAGGCAAGAAAAAAAAAATCCCTGATGCACATTTTGGCAGGCAAAACCCAATTCATTCTCTTTATATTTTGTTTTAAATTTTCCTGACAACAACTTCTGCAGGAAGCGGAGCCTGGGCTACAGAACCTCTTGCCTGCTTCAGCCCCTTGCAACTAGATTTACCTGAGCAAAAGCATCCCCACAAGCAGTGCTTTCTAACATTCTCCTCGAAACCAAAGAGTGAATGGGATAGGGAAGAAGAAGTTCAGTCCCGCAAGCTCTGGGTCAGAAGGTAGCCCCCCACCTTCCTCATATATTGCAGTTGCTCCTTCTTTGCTGAGGATGTTTCTCTCTTGAACTGCCCTGAGTAGGATGGAGCTCAGAAAAGGAAAGCCAGGTTCCATTACAAAGGAGGGCTTTGAGTGCTGCCAATGTGATCTGGACATTGTCAGACATCTCCCTTCTCCCATCAGCCTGCCCCTCGCTCTTTTTCTGTCAGCTCTCTGTCACCTGACAAATGAAGACAAGAGGCCTGGTTCCTGGGACCAGCTCCTTCCCAGAGCATGGGGGGAAGAATTAATGGTTCAGAAGTGTCAGGGACATTAAAAAACACAGGGCCAGATTTCAGGAACTGTGCAAGAGCCCTATGGTGCAACACAGCCCCAACACCAGAGTCAAAGCCCTTTTGTTCCAGGTGCTTTTACCACACAAAGTGAGGCTTGGCTGATGCTAAATTCTTAGATCTATGCTGTACCACCATCTAAGGGCCTTGTTAACATGTGCCATGCACCAGTATACAAAGAAAGGGACATACCTGCCCAGTTGCTGTACCTTCTAACACTCCCTCCTCTCCTATTTACCTACCCCATAGAGGGAATTACCTGAAGAAAGTTGAATAGTCTTCCCATACCCAGCTGCTGAAGACATAGCTTGGCCCAGGGCTTGGTTAGAGCCCAACGGCTGCTGAGTGCTGGAGGGTTTGCCAGATGCAGCTCGCTGCTTTGCTTTGGAATCTTTAATAGGTTTAGTCCAGACCAGACTCTCCCCCACCTGCAGAGCAGCTCCCATCTTCTGGGCCATGTCCACCATCTTCTCATGCGATAGAGAGCAAGAGAGAATTGCTACCAGGAATGCAATAAGGCATACAGAACAGCAGTGCCTGGCCCAGCCCAAATCACTGAGCTTCAGCATCCATGTGTGAGTTTTGGCAAAGCAATAAGAGAACAGCATCACCCTACAAGCAGTGGTGTTCAATGTTTTGGCCCCATGGGTTGAATGAGTGCTGTGAGGCTGGTCCATGGGTTGGATCAGCCCCATGTGCTAGTTTTGGGCCCTGCACTGCCTCTGCCTGGACCACTGGGAGCAGGCCGCCATGCACTAAGATTGGGCTCAGGGTCCCTGGGCCACCCATGCACATCAAGATTGGGCCCCTGCACCCCAGGATTGGGCCCTGGCACCCCACTCTTCCCCTGCACCATCCTGTAGTGGGTAGGGCCATGCTATTCAGCCTGCAGGGCTCCCCATGGACCCAGAAATTCGGCAGCAAGGGAGTGGTGGCACCACTCCCCTGCTGTCAGTTTCAGATCTGTGGGGAGCTCCATCGCTGGATGACACAGCTCTGGGGATGAGATCTGGTTCACAGGCTGAGGGTTGAGCATCCCTGCCCTAGAGGACTGACCTTTTCAGCAAGGGTGGTAGGAAAGAGCTACAGGAATTAGCTGAAAGAAGTGTGTTTCCCAGTTGGCTAAGGCAAGTCTTGCTATAAACACTTATGCACAGGAGACAAGCTTCTGCCTCCACCCATTATATTTATATCACCCAGGCCACCTTTTTTAAAAAGGTGACTGTACAATACAGCTGTAGACTCACCCCTATGGAAACGGCTGAGAGTTTCAGATAAGCAGTCTCCTGGGCTGTATGCAGGCACTGCCTTTCGCTCATTACCAATAGCTTAAAGGACCAAATTGTATGAGACTGGCTAGAACACAAGGAAGCACCACTCTGCTAATCTGTTCACTTAATTGAGAAGGAATCCTGCCTTGTTTCTTATTGATTGAAAAGCCTGATTTATTAGCGCTGAGATGAAGCAGGCCGCTTTCATGGCACAGCTGGTCTAGTTATACATGTCTACCTTACAGCTTTCTTTTTCTAATAAGTGGACTTTGGCCTCAAAAGCTGAACCTCCTGCTCTTTTAGTGCTACTCATAACAACACAGCTACTTGCTCACATCTGCTGCTTCTTACCAACCTACCTCAGGGTCAAAGTCCAGAGTGTTGGTCTCCTTCAGTACATTGACTTTCTTCTCCATTTCCTGGTACTGGCAGAGTGCTCCCTTCTTATCCCCCTGATTATACAGCAGAACAGCATAGTTCAGATTGATCAGGGGATTACACCTGTAGCAAATACACCACATAGGCTGCATGACACATGCTGCAAAGAGCTACAGTCTTAAGTTCTCTGTGTGAATCAACCCTGACTAGCCCAATACAGAGCTGAGCACAACCAGCAAAGCTGGAGCAAACAAGCCACAATGTACTACAACAACCCTGGTGACTCTCCTGGAGAACAAGGTTCTCCCTTCTTGAGAGCACGGAGGCAGAAAGGGATCTTGGAGTCATTATTGACTCCAAGATGAACATGGGCCAACAATGCGAGGTCACGGTTGGCAGGGCTAACCACACCTTGTCATGCATCCACAGGTGCATCTCATGTAGGGCCAGGGAGGTGATCCTCCCTCTCTATGCCACGCTGGTCAGCCTACAGCTGGAGTACTGCATCCAGTTCTGTGCGCCCCATTTCAGGAGGGATGTGGACAACATTAAGAGGGTCCAGAGGAGGCCACCTGCATGATCGGGGGACAACAGGGCAGACCCTACAATGAAAGACTGCGGGACCTAAACCTGTTCAGCCTTCACAAGAGAAGGCTGAGGGGGGACCTGGTGACTGTCTATAAACTGACTAGGGGGGACCAGAAGGGTTTGGGGGAGACACTGTTTCCCCTAGCGCCCCCTGGCATGACAAGGAACAATGGACACAAGTTATTAGAGAGTAGATTTAGATTAGACATCCGCAAGAACTACTTCACAGTTAGGGCGGCTAGAAGCTGGAACCAACTTCCTAGGGAAGTGGTGCTGGCTCCTACCCTGGAGATCTTTAAGAAGAGGCTTGATGCCTACCTGGCTGGACTCATTTGAGTCCAGTTTTTCTCCCGCCCAGGTGGGTGGTTGGACTTGAAGATCTACAAGGTTCCTTCCTACCCAACTGCTATGATTCTATGAAGGTACCAGAGTTATGCATGGAGGCTGCTGTCATACGAGAGTAAAGGTGGTTTGGAAGATAAAATTTGTAACCCTTGTTTTCAGTCACTTTTAACCTTTCAGGTTGACATACATGCTCTCTGTTGGATGACAAATTGTTTTTAAATAAAAATGCTTCAGGTATTTTTTGAGCAAGAATAAAGCACTCGCCCATCCCCACTCACAAAAAATGCATGGAGCTTTTGGGACCAATTCCACCAGCAAAATGGCTGGGGCTGTAAACTGAAATGCAGTGAGGAAGTGGCCTTGGAGAAATGGAGCATGTCAGTATGTTCTGAGTTTGACTTGCTACCTGGCTTTAGAGCTGCTACAGAGCAAGAGGGTCAATAAGCTTCTGTGCCCTTCATCAGGTGTGGAGCTATGGTAAAGCTTGACTGATGGGGGAGTCATTAACGATGAAATTGGTTTTGCATGGGCAATTATACACACCTGGTTCCCTAAGTTTTAAATGGGATCAGGCTCCCAGCAGTTTAATAGGGAAAGCTGTGCCCAGAGCCCATAGTCTTCCATACAAAGCCAATCTCAATATTAACAGCTCTTTTGAGAGCCCAGCATCCCCCCCAGGCTAGCCTAGTTGACCAAGTGTTCTTGTACCCAAAGACTGTGTAAGGATGACTGGAAGTGAACTATGGCTGTGCTCTTCAAGTCTCTGGCTAGAATAAGTGTTCATCAGTGAAGCTTGGAGCTGTGCTGTATTGGTCTCTCTCTTTGAGTGCAAATCTCCCCCATGTTTCTCACCTTTTGTTGTTGGATAAGGGCAGAAGGACCTTACAAAGCCTCTGTCTTGGCCCCCATACACATGGCAGTGCACACTGGCTGACTGTGTGTATGGGGGTGGGGGTGGGGGGAGGCTCTTTACAGTATACAAAGTGATCTGGATCACTGATTCACCTCAGTCTTCCAAAAGCTCCCTGCTCAGGATTATGGGACAAAACAACTTGGTGGCATGAGACCCTGTGGTTCCAGACTCCAGAACAGGCATGTGCTAGAGACAGAGCCAGCAGGGCCTCAGAGTACTGCAGAATAAATCTCTCTTTCTTTCTTTCATTCTGTTCCCTCTCCCTCGCTCAAAAAACCCCTAAACTCTCTCATGTGTAATCAGCCTCTCAGATAAATAGTAGGTAATCTAGTAAATAAAGATTCTCATAATGCATGTGCACAAAAAAGCATGGACACCCATAGCACTGCATTCCCAGATGTTCGTATGCTCTGCTGTGTAACCTCCCATTCTCCTGTGACAGCAGCGTACACAGATAAAGCATTTCAGAGATTTCTCTCCTGGAAATCTCATTCTCCAAGGCATCTAGGCTCTTTGCTAAGGCACAGCAGCCCTTTATACTTTTCCCTCTAACAGTCTCAGCAAGTGCCAGAGATATAAGCAATCTAAACAACTAAGAGAAGTATAACTCCATGCTCCACCAATTTATGGCATAACAAACTCCAATTCAGTGGTCAAGGTCTTTTTTTTAACTTGATTAGACAACAAATTTTGTTTTAAGTGGGATGCCCACATTTTGCCTGAGGGCTGCACTGACAATGCAGGAGGAGTCTGAGCTCAGTGCTTGCTTTTGAAGAAAACTGAACAAAGTGCATCTGCCTCATCTCTGATATAGAAAGATAACCCAAACAGAACCACTTCCAGCATGGAATCTACATAACCTGATGTCTGCAATTCATTCTTGCCACAGGCTAGGATGCAGACAACCAAGGCTTGCATCTGGCTAGGTCTTCTTTAAAATCAGAATTATCTTCTAAAGGGATGATTAAAAGATGCTAATAAAGTAGAGTGTAGAGTGACGGCATAATTTATAATTGTACTTCTTCCCCAGGGAGGAATGATATAACATGTATACACCAAGGTGAGACATGCACATCTATCATAACACACATGCCAGGATAATAGTGTTTTGTGCAGTCAATAAACAGTGATGCCTGAGGGGCTGGCACTTACTCCTGCTGCGCAGCAGCACTATCAGTGTTGACTAAGGAGTCCAGCACCACTATAATACCACTATGAGCCTTTCACCAAGGCTGCAACCTAGGTACTGAAGATTTAAGCTTTACAGATATCGTCCAACAAATAGAAAATCACATTACGTGCAGACCATGACAAGTCTTAGGTAACAGATGCAACAATGCTGCAACAAAGAAAACTGCTAGAAAAAAAAGATCTAGCAGCACTTAGAACTCAAATTGTTAATTTATTTCTCAAACGTATGGCCTACAGGCCAGATATGGCCCACAGAGTCCTCTTATCCAGCCCCTGGTGCTATCCCTGGGTCTGAATTGACCCAGACTAGCCCAGGGTGGGCATCACAAGCAACACCCATTTCAACCACTCTAGGAACTGCATGTGTGTTGCCTGCCCCAGGCATGCACAGCACACAGTGTCTGCTCCAGCTGGTCTGAGACTTATGCTGCATGTGGCACTCACAGGCACCATGTGCAATGTGGGTCCCAGACTGGGTGAAGCAGATACTGCATATGGTGCTGTCCTGGACCAGCTGCTGAGGGCACTGCATGGATCCCAGAGTAGCCAGTCTGGAATCCACATTACATGTGGTACTGGTCCTGGATGGACAATGTGGCCTGCAGCACCTGCCCCGGTCACTCCAGGATGCATGCTGTATGCAGCAAGGATCCCAGAGTGGCAGGAGTGGGAGCTGTGGCTGCATGGGAGGTCTAGCAAGGATCTGAAGTCTGTGAGCCTGCTGACCCAATCTGGCCCATGGATTAGGCCCATGTCACTCATCTGTCCCATGGGGCCAGACAAATTTAATACCCTTGATTTACCTTAATAGAGAAACTCAGTGATTCCACAGCTACAAACCTTGCTGCCAGTATCAAAGCCCAGGAAGCAATGCATAAAAGCTGTGAACTGGGGTAAGAGAGACCAGATTTGACTTCTGAGAATAGTAGTTAGAAATCTAGATTGATCTCTCTGTATTAGACTAGCCTTTCCCTAGGAGAGGGGAAGTGTATGGACAGGTCAGAGAATCTTTAATGGGAGGAAGAATAACCACATTCTATCCAGTGCCAGGAATAAGCAACTTCTTTTATAAAGACCTCTAAAAGGTCCTTTTCCTTCCAGACCTCACTCTGGCACCCAGGCCAGTATCATGCTGCTGCTTCTATAAAAATTATTCATGGATGTGGAAACTGAAACTGCAATCATCTTCCCAGCCAAACTGTACGAGTTATGCCAGCAAAGAATGCCCGTGGGTATGGGGATTCAACCGCAGAATAACTGGAAAAACTACAAGGGAAGTCAGCTGAACAAGCCACAAAAGATTCAAGGCTAAAAAAGTCTGGGTGTGCCTCCCAGAAGTCACTGTTAGCTCTAATTTCAGCTTTGATGAGGTTTTGTTTTTCTGGTAATTGTGCATGGCTCCAGTATCCTAAGACTGCCAGATATTTAGGCTGACTTTGTAAAGCTGAGTTCCAATTTGTGCTCTTTGATCTCCTCTCACAAACTCATAGTCATTGCTGAGCTGCCTGGATGCTCTCCCTTAAGTCATATGCCTCCCCAACTAGCCATAGAGGGCCCCTATACAAGAGCAGCGAGGATTCTCCAATGTGCTATAATTGCAGCACGTTGGAGCAGACTCAATTAATTAAGTCTGCTAGAGCATGGTAATTACTGCGCTCCAGCAGACTCCAGAGTCTTGTTTATCAGCATCCTGTACTTAAAAATGGTGGCAGGGGCACTTTTAACTAAAGCTCATTGAATGAGCTTTAGTTAAAGCACCCCTGCTGCCATTTTTAAGCATGGGGATGCTAATACACGAGATGCTCTGAGCGCTTTAATTAGAGCAGCTCTTGGGGCCGCTCTAATTACAGTGCCCCTCCTTCCCACCCCCACTCCAAGAGTACATGTATAAACGCCCAGAGTGCTTGGATTCTGAAAGTGAGGAGAAACAATGCAGCTGGACTTGCAGGCAATGACTTTGGTGGATGCTTGTTTTATAAATGCAGTGTGTTCTCTTGCTGTAACAATGCAATATAGTGTTTATGAGTCACCTCTGACATATTATTGGTGAATGTGCACTTCCACCCTGAAAAGGGATTCAGTAACTATAACATGGGGGATTCTGCGTGCCTTGTCTCTAGATGAACCTCTTGTAAGCGTGCTCTGTTGGCAAGGTTTCTGCCTGCAAATTTGTGAGCTCCAGAGTCAGCCTGAGACCTTTTCCCCTGGCACACTACGACAAGCCTGGTTGCTTCAAGGAGATTATCCGTAGTGGCAAATGAAGAAGCACCTTCCCATATAAACTGAACTTAGTTAAGAATTTGGCTGAAGTGACTCCAACTGCCTTTCCTAAAACTAGGTTGGGTTAACTGATTTAAAAAGCTTTTCTGTTCAAGCAAGCAGTGACAGCTATCCATGATAACCTATAGAGTAAGAAGGGGACACTTAAAGGGTTCATATAGCAGACGAAAACTGCAGTAAAATATCCTATGTTGTATCTGAAAAACTTGTGTCCCTTTTTATAGGGTACACAACTTTCAAAAATACCTATGACCATAAGCAAGAAAAACCATCTCATTCCTGCTACCCAGCTCTTGACAGCTGAGACTTGACTGGAGCTTTATAGTGCCACCTTGTGGCTTTTGCAGATGAAATGTTAACCTCCTATGATAACTTTTCACAGCCTGATTGTCCATATTAACAGAATGCCCAATCAGGACCACTACTTCATTGTGGCAGATGCTTGATGTATTTGCGAGGAGACACGGGTGCAAGGTTTTCATCAAATATGCTGAAAAATGCATTTTTGAGAGGCCAAAACTACTCACAGGTTCAAAATGAAATTGGTGAATGATTTGGCCAAAAATATACCAGGAAAAAGAAAAGTAAAACCCAGAAACATTAGAACAGCTCATTCTGGCATTTCTAAAACAAAATGTTCAATTTTGAGGTTGGGGACTGGGGAATTCACAGAGAGAATTGCAGGCATTGTTCACAAAATGGTGGAAGAGTCAGCTTTGCTGCCATCTGTCTCCTATGCAAGAACCCACTTGGTTAGATTCTCAGATGTTAGAGACATGAGTTCAAGTTCCCCGTGCTGCCCAATTCAGAGTAAGAACTTGTATCCAGACCTCTGCTTCCCTAAGAGAGAGCCCCAGTCTGTCAGCTATTGGCTCTCCGGAGGTGGTTCTCCTCAAGTTTCTCTTGCTGAAGCTCTTTCAAACTGGCTACATCAATACAGTAGAGCAGGGACTGGAACCTAGTTATTCTCTTTAGCCCACTGAATTCTAAAGTATTTCAGTTTGGGGTTGTTTCAAATAAAACCTTCCTCTGATTTCTTAGAATTACCACAAGTTATTTGCTTGGCTCTAATAATGAAAGCGTGCTCCCTTGTCCCAAAGGTTTTTTAAAGGAACAAAAAGATTTTACAAAGGAACAAAGTATAAGAAGGGACCCAAAGTATGAGAGGGAAGGCAGCTTGTTTAACCAACAGAGACAGGCACAATTAAGACTTACTGGTCCAATGCTACGGCTTGTTCATAGGATCGCTTTGCATTCTCAGTATCTTCAAGGTTTGTCAGAGCAACTGTACCAAAAACCAGAAAGAAGCATTTCAGGTCTCTTGCAAAACAGTAGACAATTTTTCTCCTTTTCATTTGCAAAGGGTACTTTTCAGCGTCAGCACATTATCCTATTGCCCTTCGAGACCCCAATATACAGCAAAGAAACCTCTTCTGGGGCCAATTTAAAAGCATTTAGCTCACTGAAAGCATAGTGTAAATATGCTTGGGTTACAAGAGGTCTCATTAAACCTGCCAGTCAAGGCAGCTGCAGACAACCATAATCTGTCCCCATGACGCAGCATGTCTTGCTCATATCCAGAGTCCAGGGCTACTACAATCACTTCCCTATGGATGACTGCAGTATCTCAGGAAGCAACTGGGGATGCAGCCATTGGTTCCCAGTTTGTGTTTGGATTTTAAATGTTCTATAGCTAAGCTGCCTGCTCAAAGGCTAGGTTTCTATACAGATGATCCTTATTTAATCTCTCAGTAACACTGTCAGACTGAGAAGGGCGATGAGACAGATTCCTCTCAAACATACAAACTGTTCGCCACTGAAGCTGCAATCTGGGTTTTTGTTTCTAGAAGTGGATTCAGTGCTGGTGAAGAATGCCAGACTGCAGATACAGCAGGAACCCACACACTCTGGCCCCAAAAGTCACTTCGTGAACAGAGAAGTTTCAGCTTCCTTGCATGACCTCCACAGACTCCTTGAAAAGCAAGCTGGGAAAGCAGTTCAGTGTCCATGGCCCCTTTGTTATCATACAAAGACGTGGGTTGTGATGGTGGACACCCATCTGTATCAAAAATTGTACTTAAACAAGGGGGTCATGACATGGAGTGGTCATGACTGATCTGATTCAAACCCATCAAGTCACCCAGCAGTGAAAGCTCCTAAACATGGATGTGCTGAGCTGACACTTCAACTCTGGGCTCTCTCCCATTAAAACTCTGCATGTCCCAAGGAGGATATGCTTGACCTGTTCATGTCCATGAGGAACACAGACAGAAAAAGTTTACCTGCCAGCAACATGTAGAGCTCCCCCATCTTGGGCTGGAAGTTGATGGCAGCACTTAGGAAGTGGAAAGCAGATGCATACTGCTGCATTGTCAGGTGGACCAACCCCAAGTTGTACAGAATCTTCCAATCAAAGGGAGCCAAGTAGTTAGCGCGCTTCAGGCAACTGATTGCCTACAAAAGAGAATGGCACTGTTCAATGACATGGCTTAAACAGGCCAGGTAATTCTCTAGCTTCTGCCACATGAAAAGGATTCTTCTTCCTCCACAAATAAAGTTAAACCACAGACAGAAAGGAAGGCAACTTACTGCCACATATTTCTTCTTGCCAAAGAAGCACATTCCGATGTTGTTCCATAGCGGGGGGCTTTCGGGCACAGCACAGGCTACAACCCTGTACTTGGTGAGGGCTACGTCAAAGTCTCCATGGGTCTGCATCATACTGCCTGCTGCCAAGATAGCCTGTAAAAAAAATATGATAGTGTTTGGCTGAGGGCACTCACTTCCACCATGCACAGTGGGAAGGAAATGCTACAAAGTCACTGAACTAAAAGCATTTTGAGTCCAATGCTGTGAAGGGCATCTTTCTTTTGGCAGTCCTCTGATCAGGGCTTTCAGGGTGAGACACATAATACAGAACAACTGGGAAATTCAAGAGCATGAAGGGAGAGGATTGGGCATTTGGTTCTGGCCAACATGGCTCATTAATGCTGGATTTTGACTAGCCAATAGTGTCCACTGCACAGAACACAGCTGCAGCTTCCAGAAGTCTGGTTTCTGAAAACGTCTGTGTACTTGTAGTTTCTCCCTTCCCTACCCTGACAAATTAAAACAGAAACATTCCCAAGGCAATGTAAGAAGAAATTAACACCTTCCTTAGCACCAAGACATATCCAGCAAAATCTGGCTAGCTCACACTACTGACTGCAGCTGACATTGCAAATCATTGAATAGACATGACTGAACAAAAAAACAAAACTATTTCACCAAAATTAATTTAAAACTGAACTATGCTTGTCAAATTATTCATAAGAGCTCACAGCAGTCTGACACAGAGGCTGGAAGAATAATGAACTTTTCATCTTCATAATACTTGGTTTATTCTTATATCTTGCTTTGCCACCCATAGTTCCCTGCCCTCTGCTCAGAGTCAGATTAATTGCCATATCTGGGGTCAGGAAGGAACTGCACCCCATGGTCAGACTAATAGGGACTGTGGGAGTTTTTGCCTTCCTCTGTAGCAGAGGGAGGTGGAGAGGAAGAGGGAAGCATGACCCTCTTACTGCAATCTCTCAAGCATATTTTAAGAACCTTTGCAAGCAGGAGTTTGGCTACTGTGGTCCCCCTGTTTTATCTGTGGTGGATTAGGTGTTATGTCTTGCGCTATGTCTGGGTTGACTATGTGGTTTTCCTAAAAGGTTGGATAATGGATTTATATAGGGTGATTTGGATAGGGATGATTCTGCCTCAGGCAGAGGGGTTGGACTAAATGACCTTTAGACTAGAGGTCCATTCCAGTCAAACTTCTCTCTATGATTCTATGATTATCCCCATTTTTCAGAAGAGGTAATAGTCACCAAGAACTGAAGAGTCCTGTTGGAGTCTTAACAGGGAATCAGCTTCAGAGTCAGGAACAAAATCAAGATCACATGTTTGGTTAACCAAGTCCAACACCCACCCCCCTAACACATACATACTAGGTCTAGGACGGAGGCTGAAGTTTGCATCTGGGCTGTGCAGACAAAGGAAGGTATGGACAGGATAACATGGTAGAACATTGCTTGCATCTTGTGCTTTGCTTCTGAACGTAGCAGAGGTATAACAAATGCACAGAAGCAGGACACACAACTCTTGTGATATATGTAATCAGTTTGAAACAACATGTACAAGATGTTTGCAGAAAAGTTCATTCTTCCACTATGAAAAACACACAACTTTTAATAAAAAACCCCAAAAAGACTCTTCAGCTAACATCCCCTGTTCCCTAGTGGATGAAGGTCACAGACATGTGTCCAGTTTTGGGTGCCACACTTCAAGAGGGTTGTGGACAACCTCGAGAGGGTTCAGAGAATGGCAACTTGTATGGTTAGGGGCTTGCAGGCAAAGCCCTACGAGGAGAGATAGAGGGCCGTGGATCTCTTCAGCCTCTGCAAGAGAAGGCTGAGGGGTGATCCTGTGGTTGCCTACAAATTTATCAGGGGGAGACAGCAGAGAAAAGAAGATGCCCTGTTCACCAGGGGACCCTTTGGGGTAACTAGGAACAATGGCCACAAACTGACAGAAAGCAGATTTAGGTTAGACATGAGGATAACTTCTTTACAGTGAGGGTTGCCAAAATCTGGAATGGGCTTCCAAGGGAGGTGGTGCTCTCCCCTATCTTGGGGGTCTTTAAGAGGAGGCTAGAGATACACCTAGCTGGGGTCATCTGACCCCAGCGCTCTTTCCTGCCCAGGGCAGGGGGGTGGACTCAGTGATCTGCTAAGGTCCCTTCCAACCCACACATCCATGAATCTATGCATTTTGGAACAAGTTTTTGGGGCATGGTCCCTTCCCACTTCCCCATGAACAGGAGCTGAGCATATCTAAGAAACCTCTTCCATAGGAATTAGCCTAAGGTAACCTTAACAGGCGCTTTTCTACTCCTGTTGGTACCTTATAGTTGCTGGGATCATATGTAAGTGCATTTCCAAGATGTTCAAATGCTTTCTGATAAGCCCCAAGCTGCAAAAATAATAAATAGATATATAAATAAATAAAGACTCAAATGCAGGCACAGATGGGTTAATAAATAATATACTAGTTCCAGATAACAGAGATTCTGGTTCCACCATCATCGGAAGCAAGGAATTCAGAAAAGTTACCTTTATTCTTTTCCTTCTAGGCAGTGTTTTTACTTCATAATCACCAACCAGTTGGATCCCTGCTACTCACCTAGCAACACAGGGAACGCCATGAAACCGAACACTGACCAATCAGACCAAAAGGCAGACTCCTCCATTTATGCAATGGTTCAGGCTGTACAGAAAGTCATTCTGGATTGCTATTCAGCCCCCCACCACCCAGCAGCATGTAAGGCCTGCACGAAATGGTCACATGTATTACCTACTGGCTTCAATGGAGCTAATCCAGAGATTCCATTTGCTTAAGCAAGATAAAATGTGGCCCAAAGTGTGGGGTTTTTTGTCAAAGAATTTATAATGGTTACCCAAATCCGAGATGACTCTGAATTGAAGATTCCCCCGATCCCCCAATAATTAGATTCTAGACATGGAAAATGTACACATTTGTTATAATTTTCCATGTACAGAATTTAATTTTTGGAGGATTATCTTAAATTAATTCCCCACAGCAGTAGCAGCAGCAGCAGCATGGTAGGCAGCAAAGCCTGATCTCCACCTCTTGCTGTTTGTCCCTTCTACCATTTGCTTGCCCTGCTGCCAGCCACCCCCAGTGATGCTTGTACACCAATACCTACCTCCCCATACTGCCTCCCTATGCTCGAGCACCCCACACTGTGCTCCCTGCCACTTGCTTCCCCTGCTGCCTGCCCCCCCGCTACCCAGGCATGGCCAGGTGGGGGTCAGAGGCAGCACGTGCTCCACGCTCTGTGCCCTGGGCGGGAGTACAGTCCTAGCTGGCGCTGGAGCCATGACAGAAAGGTAAGCAGTAGTGGTGGGGTGCAGGAGGGTGGGGGCAGGAAGAAGCAGAGGTGGTGGGGTGGTAGTGGTGAGAAGCAGAGGCAGGGTGTGGACAGTAGCTGTGGACCCAACTTCAACCTTCCCCCTCCATTCTCAAATCTAAAACAAGGGACTCCCCCCACCCCCAAACACACACACCATGTTGAATGAGGGGAGGGCAGGACCTCATCTTGGATTTGAATAAATATACTATTCAAACTCCATTCCCTCTCCCCGATGCACTGACACCTACTGATAGAATTGGTCTCATATCTCTTGTAGATCACAGAGACAATTAAGGCTGGTAAGAGATCTGGAGAAAGTCTTTAAAGGTTTTTAAAGTTAGTTTTAAAGTCCAAAGATGTAATAAGTTGTTAACAAAGGAAGTCAAAGTGTAGAAAGCTGGGGCTCAATTAACCAGGGGATACAGGCTCACATTGTCAAGCCTTGCCCCTAGATGCCCTGCCACCTAGTAGTATTTACAACTCTGTCAGACATTCAGGCTCCCTATACAGTGTGTGGGGAAAAAAATCAGTGCTCCAGAACTGGTTTTTACCCAAGTCACTGATGAGCAGGAAGCTGCCTAACTCAGCTAGCAGAAAACACGGAGGACAGCAGACTGGCTGGATCCAGCCCCCACCCTCACAGCCCCAGGCACTTCTCTATGGACTGGAGAAAAGTTGTCTCCTTTTGGGATTTACAGCCAAAAGCTCCTTCTACCCAAGCATGTCCATCCTTTCTTTCTTGCTGGAAGAAAGAGAAGGTGGTGGCAATGATGCTGGTGCCCATCTTTTGACTTAATCTCCTAATGGCTGGGATATGGGAAATACAGTTCAAATCAGTCCTTTACCTGAGGAGGTTCAAACCCACATTTCCCATATCCCACGAGAGTGCCATAACCCCTAGGCTACAGGATATTTTACAGTGGGTCTATCAGTCTCTTCTGTTGAAGCTGTTCCACTCTGCATGAAATAATCATTCATTAAGCATCAGGGAGAGGGAGAATGCAAGTCTCTAGCTCAGCGGCTAGGACTCATCTGGGATGAGAAAGACTTGGGTTTTGGTTTCTCCTCCAATGTATGTTTAAGTATAGAAAATGGAACAGCTTCAGCAGAAGAGATCAGGAATTTTCCAACCCAGAACAGCTTAAAGGCTAAGGGTTAGGGGGCTTTCTTGAATAAAGGAGGGATCCAAACCTGAGTCATTCACATCTCAGGTGAGTGCCCTAATCCAGGGATGTCAAAGTTATGGTCTAAGAGCTGTTATTTGGCCTGCAGGGCTGAAAATATGTGGGTGGAGTAGGTGGTGGTGGTGGTGGTAGTTGCTGTAGTTCCTAGAGCTGCAGCAAGTAATGCAGCTGCCGCTCATTCTCCGGACCCAGCTGACTCTGGTTCCTGCTTGCAGGGAGCCCTGCACTGCTTACCTGGCCTGTGGGCCTAAATGAATTTGACACCACTGCCCTAATTAATCACTAGCTTGTGAGGTAAAAGGGTGGCACTTCCTCCTGGCTCTGTACTGTGTGGAGTTAGAGGTACTTGAACATGTTTATGGAGCTGGGCCCTACAGGCAATACTAGCACAGGTATGTCTGTCACGCAGTTTGTGAATGCAGCTGGGCTCCAGTTTGAGAGACGGGTCAGGGCTCGAGGGGTTCTTTGCATGCCTACCTGCAGGTGCTGGCCCCAGCCTCCCCTACCTACCCCACCTGGGGCAACATGCCACGTGCCAGAGTGCATGTGCACAGGCTGCTGCTGTTTGTCCCCAGGGAAACAAATGTTCCAGCTCTTGGGAATGCACCCTAAATGTTCACCTTAGGTACCTAAAGAAGTAATAGCTGCCTAACTTCCCCTAGTGAATCTGGATGTGAGTGTGCAAGTTTCTGGTCACACAACCCTGGCAAGGCACTATCCCTTAATTCCCCTCTTCTGCTTCTTCCATGGCTTTGCTGGTGGACTTTGACTTGAGCCTAGTGCACCTTTGCTCTGAAAGTCCTGTAGTTCTCTAGACTGTGGTTGTACCAAATACTGCAAGGAGATAGCACTTTCAGGGAAAGATGATTTTTCATGTATAACCCCCAAGTCCACAGTAATAAATGTGCTTTTGATATTTAAATTGATTCTGTTTTTTTCTAAGGTGCATTAGCTCACAATTTCATGGCTCTTTTTCTAGGTGAGTAGCTTGCTAAGCTCCTGCTTGAGAAACCAGGGAGTGACAAGTCATGTTTTATTGCACTTGAGATGATTTGTATCACAATTAGAGCAGCTGCCAAACAGAATTCCTGCTGTGGCTCAGATCCAGGAAATCAAGGCACTTTATTTTAAATGGCCAAGTGTATAAAGAAGACACAAAAGAGCAAGTTCTGTCCTGCCTGATGCAGCCTGTAGAAAAACGTATCACACTTAAAAGGAGATACACAGATTAACTCCACATACTATCAGGACATTTAAATACACTTAAATCTACATAGTAATTAATAGATATTAGTACCTGCAAATACAGCAACCCCAGTGTTGTAAGGAGCTCTGTGTTTTCTGGAGAAAACCTGAAATACAAATTCCATGGTTTTATAGTCTCTTGATAGCACTAATAGAAAGTAAAGCACAGACCACCTGAAATGCTACTAAAAATAATAAACCACCATCTGTGAAACTATTACTCTGACTTGAACAAAACAACATCACCACCACCATGTTGCCTTCAAATAACATGTTACGCACGCACATCTCAAAATTCTTTACGAGAATGAATGAATCCTCATGAATCCCTGTGAAGTAGGTCGTATTCACTATGAGTACACCCCAGGTGTGAAAGACTAGATGACTTCAGGTCTCACAACAGGTCAGTGTAAGAACTGGAGAAAGTGCTTGGGACTCCCTTTCTGCTTTCACAACTAGGCCATTGCCCCTTAGATATAATGCAGGAGATACCTTTGTAGTTAATGGGTAACGCACACTATTCTGCTCAACAGAACTAAGACATGCTCTAAATAAAGACTTAAAATGAGTGTGCCATGTTTTTAATGATATATTTGTGATGCCCAAGCCCTCATATCTAACTGCATCTATGGACACCAGGTTTTTAAATCCTTGAAAGCCTCCCCATCACCAGGGTATTTCAGGCAAATCACAATTTGATGAAAAATCACAGCAACAAAGAAAAGGCAGGTCAGAAGCACCAAGCATTAACAAGGCAGACATTTATATATGAGAATCAGTTTTCAAATCCTAGCTAGGGTTGCAAGAAATGTGACACTTATACTGCACTGACAACTATAAGGTTTCAACCGGCGTGAAGCCTGGTGTGCCAGGTGCTGTACAAAAATATAATGACTGTCCATACCCCAAAAGCTTCCCATCTACAAAAAGCAAGACAATAACAGGTGAATGAGAGGGTAAGGGGTAACAAAAATAACAGTATGCTTTACCACAGACCAGTTGTGGGCACAGTTGTTAATTAGTAGAAATAATTGCCAGTTGTCTATCTTAAGCATTTGTCCGCTGGCTCATTTAACTTCTCTATCAATCCGTGCTCAGGAATGGCTTGACACAATGCAGATCAGGATTCAGAGACACGGATTGGGTGGCAGAAACTCACATAGCACCTCTCTGTCTCTACCAGCCTATTTAGCCCTCATGTTCATTCACGAAATAGTATATAAATCTCTAACAGGTAGGGCTGTGCGAAACAGCACCATATCATTCCAACTTTCATTTGGCTGTTTCGAAGGGACAGTGTTTCATTTCCTCATTTCATTTTGAAGTGCTGTTTCATTTTGTTTTGTCAAAACTGTTTCGTTGTTTTGACACATTTTGACATTTTGCCCATAAGCTATAATGGGGAATCATGAAAATGCCTATAACCTTGTCATTTCTTGTCTGATTCCAATAAAAAAATGCAGGGATGGCAGCCCTTTCTGAGGGCACAAAGCCTGCCAAATTTCAAGGAGATAGGTACAAGGGATTCTGGGAAACTTCATCTCAAACTGTTCAAAGCAGAACTCATATTACTTGCCAGCAGTGGCAGCCTGCTGTCATCCTGCACGCAGATCTGGGGGCCCACGCCCCCTGGGAGGGCTGTAGGGCTGTGCTGGACTCCTCCCAGGGGTGCAGACCCCCAGATCTGCACATGGCATGACAGCAGGCTGCCGCTGCCAGTTGGGGCCAGTGTCAGCACCCGAGTCTGCTTGGCACAGCTTGCACTGAGCTCCAGGAAGAACCCAATGCTGGCACTGGCGCCAACTGGCAGCGGCAGCCTGCTGTCATCCTACATGCAGATTGGGGGGCCCACACCCCCTGGGAGGAGTGGCACAGCCTCACAGCCCTGTCAGGGGGTGCGAGCCCCCAGATTGGCACGTGGGATGACAGCAGGCTGCCACTGCCGGCTGGGGCCAGCAGCAGCAATCAAGCTTCCCGGCACTTGGCACAGGCTGCACCCAGCACCAGTCCCAGCCAGCAGTGGCAGCCTGCTGTCATCCCACATGATCCAAGGGCCCGCGCCCCCCGGGAAGAGCTGGGGAAAGCAATCAGAGACCTGGGGGATCCAACCAGGAACTGGGGAAATGTTCAGGGACCTGAGCATTCCCCCAGCTTCCGGTTTGATTCCAAAGCTCCCAGCTTGATTCCCCAGCTCTTCCCGGGGAGGTGTGGGCCCCCAGATCTGCATGCTGGGTTTCATCAAGCTGCCACTACAGTTTCAGCTGGGGAAATGATCGGAGAGCTGGGGAATCGAACAACGAGCTAGATGTCAATATCAGAGAGCAGTCCTTCCCCGCTCTTCCACCTCCCTCGCCTTAGTTTCTGTTTAGGTTCAACAAGCCCAGCTTCCTTCGAAACTCAAAATGTTTTGAAACTTTCAAAACGTTTTGAGTGCCCTCCTTTCATTTTAAAGCTGTTTCAAAGCCTTTTGTTTCATTTTGATTTTGCTTTTTCGAGCTCAAAATGCGTCGAAACATCTTCGAAACGAAACACCCATCAAAATTTCACACAGCCCTGCCAACACAGGCCCAAAATTACATTTGATGGCACTGCTATTGCCAGCAATGGAGTTGTGACAGTCCCAAGCAGTTCTCAATCATTGCTAGTTCTTAAGCTTTCACACATGAATCTTAGGAGTTGGGAAGTGTAGTGTAAACACATTTGCTCCTAGGCATCTTCATTCATTTGTTCTTAATCTTTCTTTTGCCAGAGGTTTCAAATAGTTATCTCTGCCCTGACATGCTGTTGGTTGGAACAGGAGTATTGTAACTTAGAGCAATGGTGCCTAGCTCAGAAGTGCCCACAGAGGCATTGGCTGAAGTCTTGTTTTTTTAATCATGCATTTTTGTTCCAAATTCATATATAGGACACCAATCAAATTTCTCTCAGCATAGACAAAAAGGGGGAAAGGAGGGGAAAAGAAGAGTAAAAGTCTTACTCCACTGCTGTCTTATAGACTTCTATGGCTTTGTCAGTCTCCCCTTCCAGAAGGTGAATTTTTCCCAGCATTATGTATGTCAGATCATGTCTGTTCAGCTGCAGGGCTTTGTTCAGTTGGTCTCGTGCCTACATACAAACACCATGCAAACCACAGAGTGAAAATTAGTGGGGTTGTAGAATTCAGAATGAAGCAAGGGCCAAAGAGGCCTCATCTCTGAGCAGGAATGCACATGTGGCTAGCACCTCAGGGAAAGGGGATCACATTGCATGACCTGCCTTGATCTTATTACAAAGGCTTAGCTTACGGGGCAATTCTGGAAATATGTTCTGCACCAGGAGTCATGTATTTTTTTAGGGAGGGAGGAATGCAAAGCAGAAAACTTTAAAGCAAAACAAACTGATCCATCAAGGAAGAGAAATAGAGGCCAGTCTGTTCCCGTACAGAATGAGATCACTTGGGGGCTGTTAAGTTAGTTAGTTTAATGTATACATTTCCAGCTCATTTCTCTCCAAAATGCTCAGCCCACGGAGGAGCCAGGATTTCCATGTAAATGTTGAGAGAATGAATCAGCTCCAGTCACGGACACATAAATCCCCTCCAAAGGGAAACACTTCCAAACTGGGGTTACTCTTACATCTTCCTCTTTCTTCTCCATGCTGAGCCAGCAGGAAGGCAATGAACATTTGCAGTTTTCTAGCGTATGACACATTAAAGTAAGAGATGCTGACAAGGCAAGAAAATGGAAAACGAATTATGCAGTGCTGGATATTCATTACCAGTGAATGTTAAAAAACAAGTGGTCTCCCTGGGTTTCATTATATTTTATGCGTCTATGTGATAGCAGACAAGAAGCATGCACTCCCCAGGGGCTACCAATACCTCTCTCAGACTAATGGGACACTTAAGACATTAGTTGGTCTCAAATTTAAGATCCTCTTTACAAAGGCTGTTTCAGGTACATATTTTCCCTCAGCCCTGGTATGAATACAGGATCTTCATCAAGAATGGAGATGAACCTCTCTCCTAAGCATTTTATTCTTACTTTATCATAACACCCCTAACAGGGAAATGGGCAGATGCAAAAGCTTCACAGAAGCAGACTAAGAGCCTCTGACCTAAATGCAAATGAGCAGAGATACTGACCTTAACACCTGCAGAGACCTCTCAGCTCTAAAGGCCAGAAGTTTTGTTGGTGTGGTGCTCAGGTTGATTAATAAAACAGTGAGTTTTAAGAGGACTAGAGATCTCATGTTAAGGACAGACAGTACTTTCTCTCCCCAAAGGACTTATTTGTAAGGAAATTCTTACATGTTTAGTAGCAGAGAGCTGGAGTATCAAACTGGGAGCCAATCAGTCCTTTAGAAAGCTGTTGTCTTCCTGCTAAAAAGTATTTCTCATAGAATCAACAGAAGCAGCTCAGCTCTCATCATGAGCAAACAGGCAGTAAAACCTAAGGGTAATCTAGACATATGAGCAATTTACTGTGGGGTGAAAGGGGTTGGAGCTTTACTGCGTGTCAAGTGATCAATGTTAACTGCCCCTGTGCCTGACTTTACCCCAAGATAAATGACAGCTAAAGCACAGTACCTTAAGTCCTTAGTGAAAGAGGTATAATTTACAGCAATTTCGTTTTCACTTACCTTAAGGTAAAAGCAATATATAGGTAGTTACTACAGAATAGCTATAACTGTCCCACCCCTTGTTCCCAGAGATAAGTTGATTGTATGTCTATGCCCTGAATGAATAGCAGGAAATGGGATGCTCAGGTGTTAGGTTAGCAAATCCAATTTCAGATTTCTAAGGTGTTCTTTATTACTTGCTAAGCACCAAAAGCTCTGCATATATATCCACAATCCCTGCCCCTCACAGTGGCTGAGCTGCTCCAGACACAGCATGGGGGTGGTTTCTGCACCCAGTGAGCCCCTTGTGTGGTGTGAGAAGAGGGAGCAGTGAACTTTCATATAGTGACTCTGCACTCAATCTTGTCTGCTCAGTAATGGAGAGGACTTATGGCTCCTTGCTGCCTCCTACATGAGATTTCCAAATCCTGCCTCCTGCCCTGTGTGGTGGACCAACCCACTCAGCACTTGAGAAATTCCCCCAAGACATAGGCTAAATGCAGTGGCCAGGACTTAGCACTTAGACCATTCGTATCTTTTTTGCTTCAGGAAGACAACAAAGCAATAGCTACAGTCTAAGGGTTATAATTGCCTCATTAAAACTAGAAATGTATCTGCATTTCCTTTTATAAAGGCCTGGAATACAAAAGCACCTTCTTGGGTTTAGAGTGTGGTTTATTAGCTGCCTAGTCAGACCCTGCGTGGTTGTCTAATAAGGGTGAGAAAGCTTCTAAAAGCAGGCCTTTTGACTTGTGTTGAGTCACTGAGTGCCAGCTTGTTCACATTAATTCACAATATTGTAAATGCAAACAGAGATACCCAGCAAACTTGTGTGCCAATAAATGTATGTTTATTCTATGCTTCAGACTAAATCACTGATGCCTGAGACAGGGATTGCTGCATTTACATTTACAGTCCTGTTTGTTAAACCAAGTTAACTGGCCTTCTTGAATTAAAAAAGGGTATGAACTCTAGTCTATGTAGGGTCTTGGAGACTTCTACCATGAGCCACTGGGCAACTCCAAGCCTCACTCTATATCCCCTTTGCTGGCAATATATCTTTTAATGAGTGATTTTCTACTGATGAATGATTTGTAAAGTACACTGGGTTGTTAGACGAGAGTTCAAACTAGCTTGTGAACAGTTATTCTCAGCCAATGCCCCAGTCTCTGTTTGGGCAAGCACCTTAATTACCTTGTTGAAATGCTTCAGGTACATGTAGCACACACCCAGATTGTGGCTGATCTCCTAATGAGAATAAAAAGGAAAAAGTTGCATAAGGTTGAACTGTGTGCTGGACAACTAGAAAGATGATGAGCAGCAGTTGTCTTTGGTTGGAGTGGAACCTCCCTGTATCAGATAAAGCCCTTTTTTGCTTTGTAGTTCAACAAAATCAATACACTTCAGTCATTTTAAGAATCTGAGTTTAAACTTTATCCTAAAGTAAACAGCACAGCCCAAGAGAGATGAAAGCACAAGAAAAACAAAGACAAAAGACCTGTTTCAAGCCTGCCAAACAAGCAGTAAACAAAGGGTTAACACTATGCCCAACACATGCCTCAAAGTTTGCTTGATTAAGGGGAACTTGGATGAAAAGGAGGTCCATCTGCTAGAAGATTGCTTCTTTGTTTAGCATGGAGTGGGATGAAGAAGAGAGTGGTGCCAAATATACCCACGTACTGAGCCTGATTTTGAGAAGTAATGAGTTCCCAAAATCCTAGCTGAAGTTGATGGGAGTAGGGAATCAGGCCCACTACACTTTAAACCGGCAGATTAGCCATAGCTTGCTTCATGAAACCATGTACAGGAAGCCTATGCCAGCAACACACCATTTCTTCTGTAGGTATGCATTTGCATACAGAATGCTGTTCACAAGACACTGTACAACATATCCTCACTCTTTCTTCATCTCGCTCTATCTTTTACAGTCATTGCCCTTTATCATAGCCTTTTTTATCTCTCCTTTCTTCTTCTTTGTGAAGGCCTGATTTTTGCCAAGATGGAAAATACTCAGTGCAATCCCTGTCACTTGTTTTGGGAGTAACCTTTTTTAGATACTGTTTTGCCCTGGTTGGATACCAAAGGGATCAGTGGTACTGGAGGGTTTCTAGCCTGGGCAGTCATTTCCCTTGTTTATCCTTGAAGCAATTTAGCTCATTATGTACTAGAAGGCTAAGCTGGGTTTAATTTGAAGTCTGATACCCTGCAGAGCGCGCGCACACTGTTTGAGTCTAGGTTTGTGACCAAGACTCCTATAAACTATGTGAAAAAGTCCCTAGACTTACCCAGTCCTTTTCATTCAGTTTAGCTGCTTCATTGTACACTTCAATGGCTGCTTTGTGTTTCCCCAAAAGAAACCTATGAAAATAAATCAACTTTTAGTTTCTTTGCCCTGAACATGTTCCCTCCAACATGCCTGCCAAGGAGAAGTTACATTTATTCAGCTTCACAGGTCTGTAAGCTACTTTATAGCCTAACATGACAGATTTGTCCCAAGAAATTTAAAATCTAAGGGAATGTCCATACTGTATGTCTGGTGTGACTGGGGCACTACTCTCAAGCAAACCCCATCCACTTACTGGCAACTGCATGGACCAAACCAAGAAATCTCAAGCTTTCTGCATCCAGCATGCTTAGCTGTGGACATGGGGGTGTTGTGAAAATAGCTTCCAGGTCACATTTCCAGGTGTGGCACATGCAGGTGGCAGCAGGTGGGTGGGGTGCACTCAAAAGTGGACATCTCTGGCAGCACTAGGAAGGTGGTATACACACAGGCAGTGTATTAACACTGTTCCCTAGCTACTCAGAAGGGTTGCATTGACAGACACAAGGCACTCCAATCCAAGAATACAAATATACTGCTTCTTCAGTGCTGTGTTTGATGCAGGGAGAGAAACAAGTGACCAAAGTTGAACCTGTCACCTACCCCAAGACAAAGCTCTGCATAGTGCAAGCTTGATTTCACAGCTCTAGACTTAATATTCTGTCTTTAGCATTCAAAATATCAAGGCAAAAAAATGATACAAGTGCATCAGTGACGATGACTAGACAGATGCACTGTACCAGAGATTCTAATTTAATGAGAAGTGCTTGCCCAGGAAAACCAACTCAAGTGTTGATAGGAAGGAAGCATACCTGGAATTTAAATGGTATCAACTTTGCATCTGGAAGATAAACAAAACCTGCAATGTCCTGGGTGACACTTCCCAGTTTAGTAAGTAAATGACACTCACAGTGATCGTGCCACCTGCTTGAGGTTGTCAGCACTTTGAGGATTCAGAATGGAACACGTCTGGAAGAGTTCTAGAGATTCCTGGATTTTCCCTTCCAGGCGAAATATCAAAGCTGCAAAGCAACATATGCAACGTATGTTAGTTTAGTACTCCACGAAGGAGAAAGCTGCATCTCTGGCCTGCACTGTAAAGCAAGGATGAATAGATTGAAATAGTATGAAGTCTGTTTTTCCCTCTATTGCAGCAGTGTAGCCAGAAATTCTTATTTGGAATAAAGTGAGGTGCATACAGGGTTTTTCGGTTGTTTGAAGGCTACTTTAGAAGAAAGCAAGCCCCAAGTAGTAGCCTGAACCTTTCTTCAGTAACAGAAAGCCTTGATTCTTTTTCCCTCTGCTGTGTACTATAGTTTAACTACAAACACTGATGCTGGCTGATGAAATTCAGCTCTCCCCCATCCCTGCATTCTGCAACCTATCACATGGACTCTCAGATTTTAGGATCTAGTTCTGCGGGAAAAAATAATCTTGCACCCTTCCTCTTTTGCATAACACAGACTACAATGTGCTCAGGAGCTGCATGTTAATGTTATTAATTATAATACCTGTAATTTATTAGGGTAGCGCTCCAAGGTCAACCAAGAATGGGGCCCTCTTGCATAAAGTACATTACAAATATAGAGTACCAGACAGTCCCTGCTCAGAGAACCTTATGCTCCAACATTACAAGACTGACAAAGGTATGTCTATACCTCTCTCTGAAGTGAATCAAAGGCTCCCCCCTCAAGCTCCTCCCTGTCATATCATCTTGCTGCAATGGGATGTGGGAAACAGATGGAGAAAAAGTACTGGGCGGACAGACTCTTAGAAGGGAATGAATTCAAATAGAGCCTTTCTAGGAACTGCCTGCCCTTCTGCGCTTTGCTTTAATTACAGTCAGTAGAGAGAGTAGTGTAGGGCAGTGGCAGAGTGTGATATAGTCTGCTCAGAACAAGGCAGGGGAAACCATGCTAGAAGGAAGATCAGCTTTGGGGCCTGATGCTCAGGACAGCTTCTGAGACAAGTTGGACCATTTCTGGGAGTTTGTAATGTGGCACATCAGTGGAGTTTGGGCTAAAGCACAGACCTGTGAGCAGCCCCAAGCAGCAATACAGACAGTCTCTAAACAAAACAGCAGAGTGAACAGTGAGACTGCAGCACAAATGTCATGTTAACTGCATTTCTGGGGTATCAGTTTTATATAATGACTTTCATTTTCACGCCGTTCCACAGCAATGAATAGGCACTGGTAATGGATGGATTGTACAAACAAACACAGCAGCCACTGTGTGCAGACAGATGCCACACAACCTTTGACATTAAGGTATCCTTAAAAGAAACTGTGACCTAATTGGTTACCTAGAAGCACACAACTAACAGAGGCAAACATTCTTAACACATTTCAGAGGATGCAGTGAAATGCACAGGGCCAATTATAAAAAGGGGTACGCATCATTACTTTCAAGAGGATATGAAGATATCAGGTCTCCAAAAAATCCTCATACTCAAGGAGGTAAAAAAAGACCCTTAATCTGTTCACTAAACTGATAATCCTGAGTTTCAAAATTAAACCCAGCAAGTAGAAAAATGTCAGAAGTTATATCGCAAGCCTATGTACTCGAGCACGGTTTTATGAGCTCTGCTAGAGATCACATATGGAACTTGTATTTGTGAAATTTTTTTTCACTAGCAAATGCATTTTAAGACAGCAGCATATTTCAGGGTGACAAACAGATTCTTTTCATAGTCTTCATCTGGCATACCTTGAACGTAGACTGCGTATTCACACATTCCATGACTCTCCTGGAGTTGTTCTTTGATAATCATCTGAAATAGTGAAGAGATAACATTATGCCAAATGGCAGTCCTGTCACCAAAAAGCCTGTGGGACAGTGGACCGTTATTCCCTGACATAAGGGATCTAATAATAAAATACTGTAGCTTTCCTGTAAACATAGCCAGCCAAAAAAGGACTGGATAAAGTCATGAATGCTAGGTCTATAAATGGCTATTGAACAGAATGGTTGGAGATGTTTCCTCTGGCATCTCAAACCCAATAAATGATAGATGCCAGGAAGGGTACTGAATCTATAGCATCCATTTCTGCCAGTATCAGAGACAAAACACTGGGCTCAGTAGACCACTGGTCTGACCCAGTATGGCACTTATATTCTTAGGTAAACGATAACATCGCTTCATATACTAACAGTTCAGTAAACTGTAAATTTAAAGTGATGTTTATTTCAGACTGACCAAATGACTCCCTTAATCCAGTCGGAAAGCATGTTTTCCATGTACTACATTCAACTACACTATACTTCACCAATGCTTCTTACACAAGGCCCATTATCTTAATTACAGTAGAACCCCGACTTACAGATATATTGCGTTCCTGAGAAACCTCACGTATCGTGAATTTGTGCAACTTAAGGTGAATTTTCCCATAGGAAATAACAGAAAAGTGAGGGGTTGCTTTCCTTGGAACTCACATTTATGACACCAAAGGCACCAAATCAACCTTTTTCAACCAATACTTTATTTATTATGTTACAAAAACGTATTGTAAACATATTTATTCATTTACATTATAAGTAAAAGAATAAAAGAATACAAAATGGACATGCAACAATCTTCAATCCATCCATCAATGGGGAACCGAGTCTTCATCCAGGTTGAACACATCAAAAGATGGTGGTGATATCTCTCCCCCAGAAGTGGGTGGCTCTCTCCCAGAAGTGGAGGTCTGAGAGTCGGTTGATTGCGTCAAGATAGTGCTGTCCCGCTTCCTGAAGATCTTGTCCGAGGAAGACTGCACCAAGCAGCACCGCTTCTCCCTGTAAAGCTCTGTGTAGCAGGCATTGGCTTCCTTCATCAGCCTGGCAACCTGAGCACTTCTTTCACAATTGAGGTCGTTTTCATCACAGAAGGCTAGGTAACCATCCAAAAGTTTGAACGCATCAGCCATGCCTTTCATCGTGAGAACTTGGGGGAAGGGCCTTTCATTTCATTTTCTTCCATGGGCTATTTCTCTTCATAGCGCTTCCTATTCAGCCCAAGAAGATCCTCATCTGAGAGTTCCTCCCTATGGGAATTGAGCAGCTCAGCCCTGTTTTCCTCGTCGACCTGCTCAAAGCCCACACTCTTAGCCATCCCAACGATCTCATGCCTTGCATCACTGATATATTCGTCAGCAGTAAAGCCTCCAAAATCATTCACAACAGCAGACCCGATGCTTTTCCAGACACCATTAAGGCACTGCTGCGTAATATCATTCTAGGCATCTCTGATGACGTTTATAGCCATCTTGATGTTAAATGCCTTACAAAATTCTTTGACGTTTGCCTTTTCTTTTAACTTTATCTTATTGATAAGCTTCTTGAAGGTCCTCCATAGGTAACAGCTCTTGAAAGCTTGATTAGCACCCTGATCCATGGGCTGGATGAGCGACATGTTTGGTGGCAAGAACAGCATCTTAATGTTCTCACTGAGGTCGCCAAGTCTTGGGGGTGTCCTGGAGCATTATCAAGAAGCAGGAGAACTTTGAAAGACAGATTTTGCCCGTCATAATAAGCCCTCAATTCCAAATGCAGCAGACTAGAAAAATAATCTTCAAACAATGTTCCAGCAACCCATCCTTTCCAGCTGGCTCTCCAGTAAACAGGCAGGTGCCCCTTAAGCGTCTGAGGGTTTTCAGCGTAGTAAACCATCAATGGTTTGAGCTTGAAGTTGCCAGCTGCATTTGCTCTGAGCAGCAGTGTGCAGTGATCCTTTGCGGCCTTGAACCCTGGGGCTGTTCTTTCCTCGACTGAGATAAACATGTGACTCAGCATCTGTTTCCAGAAGAGACTGGTTTTGTCCAAGTTGAAAACGTGCCTCGGATCATAGCTTCCTTCCTCAATGGCAGCCTGTAGGATTGAAGGAAATTTATCTGCAGCACTTTTATCAGCAGCTGCTGCTTTGCCTGTCAGTTTGAGATTATGAAATCCATGGCATGCTTTAAATCTATTGAACCATCTGGGGCACTTGCATTAAATGGCTTGGCTTCAGGATCATCACACTTTAACACTTCATAAGTGCTGCGTGCCTTTGCTTGAATCACCTGGGTCAAAAGCGGCACATGTTCTTGATTCTGGTGCTCCATCCACGTTGTCAACATGCGTTCCATTTTGTCCATGATGGCTGACCTTGTTATTGAAACATGGGCTGTAGATAAACGTGTAGCACTCTTACAGTTCTCCGCATTGTCCCTAACTGTATGGAGAGTTGACTCACTGAGCCCTGTAGTGCACCTAATTTCCTTTGTGTTCTCACCGCTCTTGTATCTCTTCACAACTTCAAGTTTTTCTTCCAAAGTTATAGCTTTTCTTTTCCTTGTAGAGCTGAAAGCACTTGTAGTATCAGTATTAGAAGCACTCATCTTGAACATAATGGTGACACTGAGGCTGAATCCTGAATCCTGCTTGGGAAACCAAACTGAACGTAACTCCACTTGACTCAGTCTGCATATCTTATGTATATACGCGAATGGCGAGCATCTTAGGGTATATTTTTCTGCTTAGGTGCTAATATTAAATCACGTAAACGCGAGACTCGGGTGAATCAAATATGCGTAAAACAGGGTTCTACTGTCTTAGATTTCATTTGGATTCAATAAACTGCCTTATTGTACTGCCTTTGCTGCTGCTGTTTTGCTTATGAAACCAGAAAAAGTATCATTAAGTGGCTTTCACATATGATAAAACAGCAACATTCATGCAATCCAAGCCCTGCAAAATGACTTTTAAAATAAATATTCATATATAAGCCATATTGAATTATTGGAGCTAAACTCCTGTTCTGTGTTATATTGTAAACTTCCAGCATTTTCACTGTGGTTGTAGCAGCAGCCCGTACTCAAATTCTCTTATTAGCACAGTTCTTCTTTGCAGATTGTAGTTCTCCAGCTCCATTACACAGTATCTTTGCAGTTAAAAGACTAGCCCTAAGCAACTAGAGGCAAAGCATGTGGCTATATATTTTTTAAAGTTATATTTCTGATCACTTTTTTGCAGCAAAGGAGGAAGGGCATTCATGATAAGAAAAGTACATGTAACTGCACAGCAGAATTCCTGGGTTTAGAAGGTAGGGGTGGAGGAGAGGGAGGGCAGAAAATTAATCCAAACTAGAAAGTAACAGTAAAATCCAAGCACAGTATTGCAGTGTTTCCCTCGTCATTCTCATGACCAAAGAAAATTAGATATTCTTCAAGAAAAACACCACAAGGAACCTTTGAAAACCTCCTGTGCCGATAAAAGCCTCTACTCCAGGCTCTTTGTGAAGAAATAAATGAAACTGGGACAGCTGCAACACAGTCAATGAAAGTAGAATGAACAAATAACACTTGTTGGAGAGAGGAGAGGAAGGAGTTGATAAAAAAGTGTCAAACCCTTATTTGGCTACATACGGCAGGGCTGGGATGAGGGCAGAAATGTACAATAATTGCCAAATGATCTGCAGCTGCTATAATCTACTATATTCTGCTCATGGGTCAGAATGAAGAATTACCAAAGCTAGATTGGACAGAGTGGTCTTTGGAAGGGCAGGGGTTATGACTAAGAACTGGCTGTACTCATTACCAATGAAATAGAGCTCTGAGGTTTCTCCCTCATCCACAAATTGGTTTTTTGAAGAGGGGAGAAGGCTGGAATGGGTGAGGTGAGGAACTAGGAGGAGGTTAGGAGGGAATGTCTTTTTCCAATCTAGAAGTTAACTGATGCCGCTCTGATACTTCTGCAAAGGATATATACAGCACCAGCAGCCCCTGCCTAAGAGAAAGAGAGAGAAAGAGAAAGAGGAGATTGGAAACAAGGCAAGAAATAAGCCAAAAAATTAGCTCATAAAACAAATGAGCGTTCATAGGCTTATGGGTGTAGGGGAGCCTTTATTGCAATGAGTCTTTATGAAATGATTGAAGAATCTTAAATGAGGACATTCTCACTTTAGCTTGGATGTACAGAAGAGGTTCATTTGAATATCTGAGAGGAAAGAAAACCAAAGATGAGGAAAGAGAAGAAATTAAAAGAAACTCTGGGCCTCTCTTCCCTTTAAATCTGGATCTGTCAATCAAACATATTCGTTCCATACATCTTAATTTTGGCATTACACATTCAATTAGTAGTAGATGTTCATAAACAGCTCTCTCAGCTATTTCTAAATACCACTCTTTGATTATGGAAAGTGCAACATTTTCACATCCCCCACTGTATTAGCTTCTTAGTGCCAGAGAGGGCAAATTTAACTAACTCTTCAAGTCCTGTAGCCACAGGTGCCAACTCTGTGGGTGTTCTGGGACTCAAGCACCCACTGAAAAAAAATAGTGGGTGCTCAGCACCCACAGCACTCCTGCAGTGTGCAGGGCCAGCCCAGCCTGGCCCCAAAGTGCACGGCTCCCTGCACTCCCAGCCCCTTTTCCCCCAACAGGAGTCCCTGGCCCCAGCCTAGTGAGGCCTTCATCTGCATTTTCAGGCTCATAGGCAGGGAGAGCAGAAACAGCCCCAGGGTGGCCAGGAAAAGCCTCTGTCAAGCAGAGGCTTCTTGTGTCTAGCGTCCCCTGGCTCGGGGTAGGGTGGGTCAGACTAGGCTGGGGTGGGGTGGTTGCTTAACAATCAGAGCCGCAGAGACAGGGCTTACAGAGGGGCCCTGCAGGTTGGGAGGAATCACTTAGTGGGCCAGATCTGGCCCACAGGCCATATTTCACCCACCCCTGTTCTAACTCTTTAAGATCCCAAATCCTATTCCACCTCTAGGGCACCTATGTGGCACTTTGGCAGATTTCAAACACCTAAGTCACTAAACGTGATCATATTTAGCCTGTACAACTGTCAAAGCTCTACTAAGATGCTTAGATTCTTTCACGTTAGCCTGTGAAGTCCTGTATGCAAGTAGACCTGGCTCCCTGCTCTGAGGTCTTCCAGTATGGCCACCCAGGCATCTCACTGCACTTCTTCTCTGTTGGGATCTCGTTCTTCCTGGAATATGCATACATTCCCTGCAAGTCCCCAGATCCCTTCTCTGAAAAAATATGTCATGCACAGGGTAACTGCTGGATGCTGATATGAAGGCGAGAGTGGGAGCAGTGTGATGGTGATCACCTTTTAGGCAACAGTCTCATGGTTATAGCATTTACTCAGGAAAGGAGAGGTTTGGGTTGTAGGCCTACCTCACCCTCTAGGGATATGAACCCATGTGTCTCTCTCAGGACAATGCCCAAACCGCCATACTTTCTGGTTAGGCAAAGCGGAGACCATCTCCCACCCCTCCTGTTGAAGCTGGACCAGTAGGTGGAAATGAATGCAAGGAGCTCAGGTGAGTGAGAAAGAGGGAGTGTGACCCTGCCAGCCCATGAGGAAGGCAGTCATCTGGGAGAGAAAGTACAGTGATCTGCCCCCTGTTTTCTGCTCCAAGAGCTACCTATCCATCCTACCCAATGATCATTAGATGTTAAAGGGGGAAAACAGGTCTGGTAGCAAGAAACAATCCAGGATGGCCTCTGTGGCAACCATGAGTGCCTTAACTGTTAAATTAAGAGTCCCACTATCTCTTGCTCATTCCCTGGACTGTTTAATGCATACTGCAGTAGACAGACATTGGTTAAAGAAAAAAAAAGCCTGGTAGACAACCTTGTGTGAGGGAGAACCCCAAAGCACCTCCCCTCCTGATGAGCAGGATTGAGATGGATCCTGATGTGATGGAAGAATGTTAGATTGCCCTTAAGCCTGCCCAAAAATAGGAGATGGAGGAGATTCACTCTCCCACACCTTGATGCATAGGTTTAAGGTGAGCAGCACCTAAATCTTAATCACCTTACAGGCAAAATAGGATCTGGGCCTAGGACTTCAAATACTTGATTCTATAGATCACTGTGTGTGTGCACACACGTGTGTATGCACAGGGTATGGTCCAACCCTCCTAATTTAATTCTAAAAATATTTTATTTTGTGAGCTCTGAAGATCACTGGAGCTTCACAGACTAGTTTATGAGCTACTTTTTCAATGCTAACTTGCCAAGGAAAAGAAAATCACCTAGGTTCCCTGGGTTTGTCCTCCTTTTCTAGCTCTTTATGATGACCAATAAAGACCAAAATGATTCCTCTTTCCTTCAGGCCTTTATAAAGTTACTGTCCTATTTGTTTCTCATATTTGAAGTTCATTTCTTTTCTGCCTCATGGCATTCCATGTCAGACTACAGCACTGATAAATTAATAATAAGAAGCTAAAGAAATGCAAGCAGAATAAATAGATGAGGAAGAAATTTGTCTTCTATACTTTATTTGTTTATTACATTCATTTAACTTCGAGAGAAAAGGTTTCTGTCAAGGATTTAATACCCCAGATCCCTCAAGTGAACTCCTGGTCCATGTTTATTGGTCATCCAAGAAATTATCCAACAAAGATAGAAGAGACAAGACCAGATATTCCTTGATATAAAAAAACCACCAACCCAAACGAACCAACAGGACTAGCAACAAAACAATCTTTTCAGTTCTTCATTATACATCACAGAAACATACAGGCTACTCCAATTTCCGCCCCCCCCCGTCCCTTTCCAAGTCACCTTTAATAGATTGCGTTAATCTTGTCTAGAGAACATACTGTTTAAATGACTTGCTATACTCTATGTCCACTTACCATTACAGTTCTACATCAATGAACAGGCTCAAGCTATTCACTGAACCCAAGAGAAATCAAAAGGTGCAATGTATCATGGGCAAAAGGAATGAATTTCAATCACACAAAGCCAAGACCTTTCCTCATACTCTCTTGTGGGAGTGTTTTGCTCTACAGAACTATTTTCATGCTGTCTCTAAAACATCATGAGGAGACTATGCTGTTGTCTAGTGGGAAGACCCTGTTTGTCACCAAAAACAATGGAGGTCTGTATTTGCTCCAATGTTTGAATTTTTCAAGACAGACAATAAGTAAAGCCCACTGAAACCCCTGACACTGTAGAGATTTGTAAACATAAAGGTGTAAATGTTGTTGAGCAAAGCATTTTTCACATTTGCTTTGCTTATGGTCTCTCTCTGTCTTCAGGCTCCCAGGGGAAATAAGGGAAGAATGTGATTAGGACACATACTACTTTCTCCCTAAGACACTAACATGGAAACTACCATTATCCCCCTTAGGCTTTAGTAATACTAAGCCCTGTAGGCCAGACCTCAGCTAGTTTAAATTATCATTGCTGCACCGAAGGACAGAGAGTTACACCGATTAACACTGGCAGAAGATTTGAGCCTGGTGTGTTTGCAAGAGGAAGTTTAAACTCTAATAGAGAATGCAGATCAGGCTTAGGAACTAAGCAATGAAACCAGTACAACACTCCTTATTGCCATTCCTTCAAGATAGCTCTTACCTTACATGCGTCATAGTCTTTGCGGACATAGTGCAGGTGGATCAGCCAGTTCCTTCTTTCCAAGATTGGCAGCTCTGGCACTGGATTAAAAACATCGGCAGAACACAGACAACAATCAGAAATGATACAGCAGGAGCTTTTCTGTATAAGACAATGGAAATTCCCAAATGAAAAAGGAAGCCTCTGTGTGCTGTGCAATCAAACTAGAACTGCACTAGCAAGTGCTATTATTTTTTTTACCCAAAGCCTGGAGTTTGGCCTTACATGTCATAAACTACATCACAAGATGGGAAGGAGTTCAGATGGATGGAATACACCATGGGGGCCAACCTTCTTGGCAGCCATGCTACAAAGTAAGCCCTGTACCTTCACCCATGTGATGCACTGAATTATTTTCCTGCCCAATCTGCAGCTCTGCTTTCTGCTCTCTACCCTACCTGTTACTGTGTTTCCTGCTCCCTCCCTGGTCTGCCACATACCACACACACAAGCTGCCACTTGGCCAACCCTGCAATGCTCTGTTCAGCATAGAGACTAACTATGCCTCCTTAGCAGAAAACAGAATACCAATTCAGACTTGCTGCAGGCAGTGCCATCACATTTACCTGCTCATATGTTTTAACTGAAGGTTAATGCTGGTTTGATGGGGCTTAGGCTTCCACATATGCAGAAACATCTTAAGGAACAAGTTCAGCTCACGCTTTAAAAGTGCAACACAGCAGGTAAGCCACTAGGGCTGGGGGAAAAGAGAAATGGATAATAAACACAGAGAGACATTGCCATTCTGGATACACAGGAAAATACAAATAATTTAGAGAGACTAAATTTAGTTCTCTGAACCATCACAGGTGTGGGATACAGTGAAGCCAGCAGCTGATAATGTCTGTTGGATGTAGCGATAGATGAAGAGACATATGCTCCCGTACACCAACTGTAAGAAGCCTGCAGCAGCAATTATGGTAAATCACGAATGGATGTTGCTTGGTAATATTCATGTTGGGTTTAAAAGTTTAACACACTGCTGTGCATTTCATTAGGACTTGAAATGTATTGCTTGGTTACTCATTTCTGCAGCTCAGATGCTGGTAGCCCAGAAGTAACCATAGCAACTGGCAAAAATGCTATATGTTTGCAAGTCAATATTATGACAGAAGCAGGGAAGCAAAGCAAGGCAAAGACTGTTGCAACAGTAACAGCAGAAGCTATTATGATATACCATTAGACCATCTTCCTTCTAACCCCCACCCTGTGCAGTGCAGACCCAAGCAATCTCCTATAGCTGTCAAATGGAGGTGCACACTTGGCTTTAATAACTAGAGCATAGAAAGATGAGGATATCATTTTAAATGGTCCATACTAGCTGCCACCAGCCTTCAGCACAGGTCAAGATCAGCTATGAGAAAAGAGAGAGTTCAGCAGATGAATGGAATGAGTGCTGTCAGAAGACAATATAAGGACAAAATATTAGCATCTCCTAGAAACTTTGAACTTTACTAGTGTCAGGGCTATAAATTTCCACTAGTAGTAAATACACATTTCTTCATTCACCCCATGGTATAACAGTCAAAATGCTGACTGCTATATGACATTGTTTTAGCAATGAAGAGTACACTTAGACAAAGACTAAAAAAGTGATTAAAATAACAAATTTCTCTGAATATTAAAAACACCAGTTAAAATAACTGAAAATTAAAAGAATTTGTATAAGCTAATTTGCTTTTTTTTATGCTGCCAGAAAAATGAAAGAGCTGAGGTTAAGAGTAAATATCACTAATTTACACTTAAAGAGATTACAGAGATACTTTAATTATAACCCATTATAAGCCCAGGAAAGTCAGAATTAAATTTGAAAAAGAAATCTATATATGATAAAGTACAAAAAAGGCATCCAAAAGTCCTTTATTCTGTTCTGTTGTGATACCATGTAATAACCAGATGATTATGATTAAAGCTTTGTAATATGTATGGTTCCAGATTGATTTAAGATACTGCAGTTTTCCTTTTGCAGGGATGTCATTACAATGATAATGTTAAGGTTGTTGCTTAAATCTTTATTGATTTGTTGAAAATGCTGGCTTCATCAGGAGGTCAAGCAGGACAAAGCTGTTATTTTGTGATTCTCTTGGGTTAAATGGTGCATGTATACAGATTGAACATAACTTCTTTGCAGAAGGTAACCAGGGTGCAGGGGTCTGGTAGAGCTCCCTTTTCATAGAGCAGCATGACATAATTGTAAATTTAAAAACCGAGAGTCACAAAGGATAAAGTCAATCAGCCACTATGCACAATCCTAAATCCTGCTATAAAGTAACTGAATTTTGATCATCAACATTTCAACCATAGTAAGAATTACAACATACTTTGCCAGTATTGTGCTGTTTAGAGTAAGAAATCACAGTAATACACTTCAAAATGAGGAGTCTCAGACTTGCCAAGAAATGGAAGCAAGTTCTGTGCCCTGGGTGCCCATGGGAACTACTGTTTTTTGCATCCCTTCTGAGTGGACGCACAAGGGCTGGTGCCGGGTCACCTACACATACTTACACTACTGAGTGGAAGATTCAGGCCAAACAGACATAAGAAAAGCTTTTAGTGCCCTGGAAAATGGAAAAACTCCTGAAATGGAGAGAGTACATAGTCAAGCTGTTAAATGGTCAAATTCCACTGAAGTGCCTATGAATTCACCAGTATAAGCTGTAGATTCCTTAATGAGTGAAAGCAAAACCTCTTGCTTTAACACACAAGGAAATTAGACCTTTGGCAGTGTGACAGTGGAGGAGGCATTATGCCCTTCTCCACAATAAGCAAATCCCTGGCAAAAATATGGAACAAGTTAGGAACAAGTAGGGTGGGTGCAGGAAAGAAAAATATTGCACTGATCGTATTATTACCTTGATAGCGATTACTAAATAGAGTATCTTTATAAATTGATGTATTTGTCATATTTTAGAAATTACATGGCCTGAATGGATATGAAGTGGGGAACTAGACAGAGGAACACAGGAGAGACCCACTGATGCTACCAGTAAAGAAAGAAAATGGAATTCAACTAGCTATATTCAAAAAAGAAATGAGGTACTGCATGTTGTTAGATAAGCCCTAGTGAGGAAGCCTCAGGGGACACAAAGGGTACACCCACACAAGATGCTTTAAGGCGCATTAGCTTAAATTTAAGGCACATTAGGACACATGTCTACACATGAGCACCCTTAATGTGCTTTAAAAATTGTGATTTTGGGTTAACTGTGCCTAAATTTGATACCTGCAAATGCAGGTATCAAATTTAGCTGTGAACAGTTAAAACACATTAATGCACATGCAGATGTGTCAAAGCGCATTAACGCTGTGTGTGTGGACTGCCTTGGGACTAACTTTATTCCCAAGTCAGTCCACACACAGCATTAATGCATTTTAATGCCTGCATGTGTAGATGCCTGCCTAAACCTGCTTAATTTTCATTAAACTAATGTGTATTACATTTAGGTGCACTTAAATGCACATGTAGACATGTTGAAGAGAAAGAAAAGCAGAAACATTCTGGAGAAAAGGAATACATCACAAGCTAAAGGAGGCTGGTGTGACCTGAAGTTAAGTGAAACAGTGAGCCAATGACAGGAAAAGATAAAGGATTACTGTGAAGGCCCTATACTCCTCCCAGAAAGCAATGAATTAATGTGACCAAGTACTCCATCTCCTCTGGGCCAAAAAAAGCAGTTCATTCCAGTTCAAGCCTTTCCAAGTAGATGACATAAGTTTATCTCTGTAAGTTGTGATACAGAGCACTTTAGTAAGATAGACAAAACCCAAAAAAACCCCCATCTTGATTACATTCATGCTTCTAGCCAGTTAAGGAAGACTACTTTAGTGCAAGAGATCATTGTGTATTTTCTGAAGAAAAGAGAGAGGACTTGCAGGTACAAGAGGAAGGTAAAAAGGCCCTAATCAGGAAGAAAGGACAAAGAACAGGTTTTATTTCTTTTTTTCCCCAAAGGTCTGCTGCAAGGAAGATTGGTGCTAAGACTAGGCTTTATTTCCATACTGACTTTATTAAAAAGCACTGGAAATAGAGCAAGCTGGGCTGGAAAGAATGATAAAGACATTTCCACACATCCAGGTTTTGTGCGCCACATCTCCTACTGTAATGGCTTGAAGAATGGGGTCTGACTGGGTCCAACCCACTGGGGGCTGCAGTGAGAGGTCAAAGGAGCAGAGATGAAAGAGGGCATCATGTCTCAGCCCTCTAATGAGTTAGCATGAAGAAGATCAGGAACCATTTATAACAGTGGTACACTGGGGACTTCTACATGGCATATAGTATATTTGGAATCCCATCCTAATTAGTGTCTGAAACACATACTCCCACTTGACTCAATCAAAAGGCCTTTTCCACACTGAGAGGGGCTATTGAACAGGGTTAGAACCTTGCCAGACTAACGCACATTTATCAAGGTCTTTATGCAATCTACATAATTCCAGCCACGGACAAAATCAGTTGTTTGTTAATCAGTTTAGCCAAGACCCGTCCAGAGAAGACACAATTACTTTGGCCAAAATTTTTACATCTCTGTTAAGAAGGGAAGTTGGTCTTCTACTTTCATAATTATCTTCTGGGTTCTTTGGGGATTACAATAGCCTAGCATCATTCTGTGATTCAGACAGGGGGTTAGGCATCAATATATGATGATTAAATACCACAGTCAGTATAAGTGTCAGTTTCTCTGGAGGGGTCTAATAGAATTAAAGGGGCCTGCATCCAGACCCACTGTTTTCCTGGTAACCAATGATTAATTGCAGAGCCCATTGTCACCTATGTGATTTTTCTTTTCCGACAGTGCCCCTTTAAGAAACTCATTGTCATGGAAAGAAGTGACAGAATCAGTGCAAGATCTCCAGGACCATGTCTTTGCCACATTGCCATCACTCTTATTTTGCTCCCACACTACAGATTTTCTCAAAGGATTGAAATTTAGGATTCTTATCTTTTATGAAAACTTCAACATGAAATTAAACTATTTGTGCTTGCTTCTCCATATTTTGTAATTACAGCATATTTATATACATGCTATTAAACAGCTCTCTTCAAATTTAATTACAGGTTTTTGAAGTCACTGGAGCATTAAGGAGAAATATACTCTCAGGCTCCAAATACAGTGAATAAAGTATTGGGGTGAATGACTACTAGAGCAGGAGCCAATCTCTCAGGGAGGACACCAGGAGTCAAAGGAACTCTAGCTGTGTTCATAGTACACAGTACTTCAAGTTAACTGTATTATTACAATGATTATGTAGCCTTCACCTGCCAGTGGATATCTTCCACCATGCAGGTGTGCCAGCCAAAGTGGAGGACCTTAGTACTGTTAATGGCTCTCTTGGGGTAGAGAAGAACCAGATGCTCCCTGTCACCAGCTTGGTAGCTCTTGGCCTCCCTGGATGCAGAACTGAACCAGGTGAGACTAAGCTAAGGACCCATTACAATGTGCTGAACACTTCTACCACCTCTGCCCTTTGAGACGTAAAGCCTCACTTCATTTCCCTTCCCCCCAAGCTCAACTTTGAAACCCAAGATTTAGTGTATTGAGGTGAGAGTGGGAAGAGACTAATAAGGGTAAGAAAGGGCAGCAGATATGAGGAGGGGGGTAAAGATGAGAGAATCAACACGCAGAGAATGTACCAATGCCATAATATCCCATAACATGTGCCCTGTAATAGAGCAACAACAGAAGAAAAACATCTAAATTTGCAAATGAGGATTATATTTATTATTTTAACTGCAGTAGCATCTAAAGTGCCTGATGAGGGCCACTGTCCTGGGCACTGCACACACAATAAAAATATTGTCACACGCCAAATGATTTAGGATCTCTGCATACATGAAGACACCAGACATGAAGATATACAAATGGGGAAGAGAATAAGATAACAATAAACAAGTACCATAGTTTACTTACGAGCAGCAGCCACAGTTGTCTTGCTACCTAGCTGCTATCAAGCATGAGATATATTTGAGTTTCTCAGAGATGTTAATCCAGTTGTGCATAGCAATAAAACTAGATCAATAGCCAGAAGAAATTCTGAATTAAAACCTATTAAAAATCTGAATTCCCTCATTTGAAAGCATGTGCAAACAATTCTGCCTTGAAATTAAAGCTCTCAGAACAGTACTATTTACTACTTGCACTTCTGTCTTTGAGTGAAACTTGGCAATCACAGCAGATACCTTTTACAAACCCAGTGGTGCTAAAAAAAATCCAGCTTGCAAGTTGGCAGATGAACATGAATTTTGAGCAAAAGAAAAATTAATTGAAAAAAGATCAATCAGGTGTACAGGTGAAAGAGAGTAAGAAATATTGAATATGGAAATTAAGTCAGCTGTTCAGCTATTCTTTGCTAAGGTCTAACTGAAAAGTCTTTTTTAAATTCTGGTAGGTATTTGGGCTTTAAAGTGAATTCAAAATCAAAAAGAAATTGGCACAATGGGTCAAACCTGTCCCTAGTGTAACTTTGTTGGGAGTTAATGTAATAACACTGAGGAAACCTCTGGCCCAATCTAGAAGAAATTCTGGTCCCTTGAAAGTCAAGAGAGTTCCTTTTTCAGATATTATTATTATTATTTATAAGTATTATTATTACTTTAAAATATTAGCTGTCTGTTGACTTTACAAAAAAACTCATGATGGTGTATAGCAAGGTTTGGCAACATGAGGGTTGGATTTGGTTTGCATACTGGAAAGCTGGGTGGTATTCTGGTACTGGGACAAGGAAGGGAAGGTCTCTGCCCCCACCCAAACCATGGTTAGGCAGCAGGGAGTTGTGCTGGGGCTGCAGTTACAGGGTGGGGGGGGAGAAATAGAGGCAGAGATGGTGGATCCGAACACCAGCCCAACTTGCACATGAGCCAGGTCATTCTGGCCCATAGCTCTGAGAGGTTGTCAGCCACAGCTGTATAGGAAAATTCACAGCGGTGGCACTGTTATATGATCAGAAGTCAACGGAGGTTATACTGAGAAACCAAATCATATCACCATTGAGCCACAACAGTGTCCATATAGTCCCTTTGAACTTTCAGGGTATGTCTACACCAGTGGTTCTCAATCTTGTTAGACACAAGGCACCCCAATTAGACTAAAGGATCTCATTAAAATCAAGGCATGTCTCAGAAAATGCCAGCTCTTAATTTTCATTTTTTTTTTTGACTTGGGAAATGCACACTTCTGTTGCAAACAACTCAGACAGACCGCAATAGGTCAGAACATTTTTGTCACTATGGAATCCTATTTAAACTATCTGAGTTTATCTTGTGAATTATGTTTGCACACCTGGTAGTGTTAATGTTGTGTGGCACCCTGGAAAGGATCTCAAAGCACCCTGGTTGAGAATCACTGGTCTACACTGTAGCAGCAGCAATGTGTCCTGGCTGGGATATTTCTGAGCATGTCCCACTCATCTGATCCTTCTCCCATGCCCCAAACATAGAAATACCCCAGAAGACCAGAGTTTTGAGAGTGGACCACAGAGGGACCACCCCGGAGCAGGCTCAGCAGTGAATTTTCAGGTTTGGAGCAAACTCAGGAACATCCTGGCCGAGACATGCTACTGCCATATCGCAGACATACCCTTAATACACTGTAACCCAGTCTTGGTGAAATGCTCTGGCCTGACTCAACTCCTGAGCCTCATTTTAGCCACAGAGGAGTTTATCCTCATGCTAGTTCTGCAGGGAACATTAGAAGCGAAAGGGAAGTTCAGTCTCTGTGATCAACTGGTCCTGACTTTACTGCAAAGGTTACAATTACCTTAGCACGAGAGCCCTCCCACACTTTTATGCAGCACCTGTCACCATGGTATCCAAGTGCTCCACAAAATTAATGAGCAAATGCCTCAATGAAGAGGTGTTTTTCTCTCCCTCAGCTCCCTGCCAGTATTTTTCTTTTTAATTAGAGAACTGATTACACAGGAAATCCTTTTTAGAAAATGTACGTGTTATACCTTCATCTGAGCTAATAGAGTCGGTATAAATAAGTGAGCTCAGGGATGGGACCACAGTTCAGGCACCACCATAGGTGGGATTAATGCACCAGCCATTAGGGCTCAGGCCCTAAGGCTCCCTGAGATGCCTAGGTTTCCCCTTGGATGCCTGGGTTCAGTGTTGCTAGGTATACCATAATTATTCTTCAGTTTCGATCCAGTTCTCATTCACTCACGTGCCAGTTAGGGTAAGCAATATAAAGCAAATAATAAGAATACTTATATGCCTACTTATTTGTATATTATATACCAAACAACATGCAAATAAGTAGGCAAATAAATCCTCTTCTTATTTACTTTATATTGCTCACCGTAACTCACCAGTGAGTGAGAACTGGGTTGCACACCTCCACAGCACCAGGAATAGAAGATGGAAAGAGATCCCTTCCCTTCCTGCAGGGCAGAGGGGCCCCCTAACCCATTTCTTACACAGGGCCCCAAAAAATCTTAGTCCACCTCTGGGCACCACAGCCTAATTCAGATCTTAGCTTCTATGCTGAGACTAAGCAAGAAAGTGCAACTGGTACGGGGTGGGCAAAATGCAGCGTGGGGGCCAGATGCAGCCTGCCAGGCCATTCTATCCGGCCCATGGGGCCCCTAAAAAATTTAGAAAATTAATATTTATCTGCCCTGGGCTGCCTGTCATGCGGACCTCGATGGCTTGCCAAAACTCAGTAAGCAACCCTCTGCCCAAAATAATTGCCCGCCCCTGAACTAGCATCACTTGCAATACTGACATGGTACACAGTACATGTCAGTAATAAAAAGGGATGTCCAAATCCTGTGCCTGAATGATATCAGTCCATTACAAAGCAGCAAGCTTCTCTTTATCAGAGCTGACCAAGAAAGAAAGAGTATCATGGAACAAGTAATGTTGCATTCAGTTCTGTAAGCTTTCTCAAATTCAAGACATGTACCAGTGTCCTGCAGTGCTTTGTTATTTCCAGAGATCCTGGTTTTCCCTGGTGACAAAATTGCAAATTCTCTGATAAAAAATTGTAAATTATCTGACAAAAATCCCAAAATCAATTATTAAAATGAAAGGTCCCTCACTCCCCACCACAGCCTCTCCAGCCCTGCTGGTGTCCCTCACTCCCCCTCCCCAGCTCCCTGGCCCTGCTCATGCCCCTCATTCCCCTGCCAACCCCCCCTGCCCTGCTGGTGCACCTTGTCCCCCACCCACAGCCCCCCCGCCCACCCCTAGACCTGCCAGAGAGGACCTCCAGCTGCCAGGACTACAGGGCCAGGGACCTGGGTCCAGAGCCTCCTGTCCCTGGCAGCAGGTGGGGGCAGCTACTGCAGAGCAGAGTGGAATCAGGCTCCCCCCTACCTGCAGCCTGCCTGATGGAGGTTTGGGCAGGGTAGAGGGGGTGGCTCCCTGTCACTCTATGCACTCTCAGATCTGTGCACGTGGCGGGTGTAGGGTGGGCTGCCAGCTGTGGGTTCAGGCTCCTGCTCTGCTGCCCTCCCCCTGGTGTCTTTGCTGCCTGGCCTGTCCAGCCTGGCACTGCAGGGCCGCACAGGGATCTCCTTGACGCTGCAAGCTCTGAACTGCCCTGGCGACATGTCCCCTGCATGCGCAGCAGCAGTGAGGGGCACAACCCCATGTCTCCGCCCCCACTCTGCCCTCGGGGGAGGGCAACAGGGAACCCAAGCCTGCAGTATGCAGCTTGAGCCCACTCCCACCCCGCATACATCTGGGGGACATAGAGTGGTGGGGAGCCCACCCCCTTCTAACCCAGACAAACCACCTACGGCCATGTCCCACTCCCCGCTGGGATCCTGCAGCCACGCATTGTGGCCCCAGGCCCAAGCCCCATGCACCACCCAGCTGGCCAGCAGCCCCAGCCCTGCCAAACTCCCTCCCTCCTTATGGGGGCTTCAATCTCTCTCCACCCCACTTACCTGCAGGAGCTGCTCTCCAGGCTGCCTGGCAGCCATGTGCCTATACATACACATGGTGCCCCCTGCCTGACTGTCCTCCTTGTGCTCCCTCCCAGCCTCTTGTAGGCTGGAGCTCTACCAGCCTGCAGGGAACTCTTTGCAAAACTGCAAAATCCATGCGTTTCTCTATTAAAACGAGAAGTACACATTTTCCTCCAGTAAAGGGGGAAATCCGTGGTTTTCTCTGTTTTTCTGTGGGAAGCAGAAAATCTGGATCCCTAGTTATTTCTTAGTCTATCAGGGAAAGAAAATGGAACTTTCCTGTTCCTAAGGGGTGTGATGAAGCTCGCCAATGGCTGACAGCTGGCCAGGGCTGGGCTAACACTCCAGATTCAAGTCCGTTTCTTTCACTGCCATGTTTATTTAAATCTGACAGAGGTTTAGAAGAATAAAAATGTCTGCCCACTTTTCCTATTTGCCTCACTTCTAAAAGTTGTCAATGCAGTGAGTTAAAATGCATTTTTTTAAAACAGGAAGAGTAATAATGATACAGGGCCTTCATAAAAAAAATCGTATTGCAAAGGAATAAGGCTTTTTTAACAAAATATAATAGCTATAACACTACAACGAACTCCTTACATACCTGGGGGAATTGCATTTCCCACAGTAAAGAATGGAGGATGGATAAAAGGCATTTGTGAACCCTAGTATTGAGATGTCCAGAATTTAAAACAATATGCTGCTTTGATAATAGTGGAGCATTCTGGAAATCCGTAGGTGGGCAAGTAGGCAGACAGATTCAAAATGAGATATGGTATCCGCTCAAAGGCAGACTGCAAAAATACAAGTACATTGCAGCTTTAAAAGAAATATCATTACAAAAACATTGCCTATGATAAACACAAACTCTTTCTTCGGGGTTTGAAAATATCCTAGCCAAAGGTACAATTAAAAAAAATTTATTAACTGTGACAGACAAATACTACAAAATATAAAACCATTTTATAGAAAATAGTATATCCTGCACATTGCACACAGTATATGTGCATGTATGTACATACACTATGAAAACAAGGAGAGATCTTTTTATACCGCTCTTCTCCCAAAGCTGTATCAAACCCAGTCCCCTTCCCCTTTCCTTTCCTTTTGCAAATTGCTGCAGGAGCGGCTTTAAATCAAGCAATAAACCTGCATGGTTTTTAGTTATTTACAGTCAGCTGGGGTTAATAAAACTCATCATATACAATTCTGATGCTGGCAAGGAAGCCATAATTCATAGCTGTGATCTTACTATCATGTATAAATAGCTTTACTATACACGGAGAAACCTGTATGGATGCTGTTTCTATTTTTCAGTTGTTTGAAACAAAAAGCAAACATTCGTGACTCTACACCTCCCCCTAGTGGAAAATAAGCAAAAAGTTAAACCCAAGGGCTCTGTGTTACTATAAAAGCCTATCTTCAACAAACTCCACAAACGGAAAAAAAAGGAAAACCACGAAAATTTTCTATTTGCGAAACCTAAAAAGTTATTAGCCCAATGTTTAATAAGGTCTTATCTGAGATGGTCACAACTCTGATTTATTTCAAACAAAAAATATTTTTATTTGAAACTCACAAACATGTCCATCAATTATTTTATAAAGAAAGTTTCACAAGCCATACGGCTCAGGCTATACCCTTTAAAAGTGAAAAGGCAGAATCTCCATATGAATGACAAACTTGGGGTCATTTAGGTCTTTACAGCTGCGGGCATTTGGAATTTTACAATGACAAATTTCAGCAGTGACTGAATCACTTGGGCTCTTGGAGAATCTTCATTAGCTATTAGCATGACAGAGTCTGTAAGACATAGCTGAAGACTTCTGATACTGTTCAACAGATGGTGGTGACGTGTCTGTATGAATACATGCACACTAACCTGTTTTTCATACTAAAAATACTATTTCTAAGTCCTATCAGGGAACAACACCTGGGTGAAATTGAACTATAAATGCATACATATTAATATTTTAGAAATTATTTCTATACAGGTATAACTGCCCCTTCATACAGGGTTTCCAGATAGCTGTACAAAAATTGCATTTAACAACTGGCTTGTGGCTTCCCCTCTCATCCAAATTTTTCCTTTTCAAGATATCTCCCAAGTTTCCAACCATAGATTACTACTGGTCTCTGTGTATCCATCTCATCTCAGCAGCTCTCAATGCAGTAGCCAGAGCATGAAGAGCAACCCAGCCAAATGAGGGAGAATGGACAGAGAGAATATGGTATATTGTCACCATGGGGGAAAAAAAAAATATTTTAAATATTTCAGGGTAATCTAGAGTGAAAAAAGTCATCTATAGCATGATCATTCCAAATACTCTTGAGGGTTATCTGAATCTTAGTCATAGTCTTGAAAATTTCTCCTCATCCTATTTAAAGCACTCTATCTTTAGATCTCGCCTCACACTTGTCATCTTGATAGCCAAGGAGTGGGTGGTACTCCCTTTGGTCAGTGCTGTTCCTAAGTTGGACAAAGGCAGTGGAGAGAGAAGGTAGTGAGTCATCTAGGATATTATCATGTCACTGAGGATATAAACGCAGGATCATTACATATTTGATGTAACCACATATCAACACATGAAACCTAACAATGCAAAATATAACCTTATACTTTCTCTTATTTTGTTTAGATTTTGGTAGCACTCAGAATGTGCTAGATGTTTTTAAGTGCATAAAATGACACAGGCCTTGTTCCAAAGAGATTAGTATCTCAAAGATAAAGGGGAAGGAGATGGAACATGTATGCAGAGTGGACAGAAGCTGGTTGAAACGTGCATCAGTCACTGCTTTTGTATTTTTACTTGGATAAGCTACTTCTCACTACCCTCAGTTAACAACAGACTAATTTCGTATAAGCTGCCCAGCAGAAATCAGTCCTTAAGTGGTACTTGAATGGTCAGAGGAGAAGCAGCCTGGGGCATTAGCTCTCAAAGAGTTTTCTGTGTGCAGTATACAAGATTGCAGAGGTGGCAGTGGGATAAATGCATCAATAGGGCCAAGTGGAGGGAATGGACAGATGTAGAGACAAACTCAGGTTAGTAAGGAAGGGAAAAGTTACACCAGACACATCAGACAATGACAAGAAGATGGGGCATGGTGCAAAGCAGAAGAAAGAGAAGCTACCAGAGATAGTTTAAAAGTGGGGTAATAGGCCCAGAACACTGAGCAAGTGTGTTTTGTATGAGTTGGAAAGGCAAAAAAATGGGTGTTGGAGAGGTCAGCTCTACTGTGGTAACTTACATAGAAGGTTTAATGCACAGTGAATGAGACTTTTGCTGTTTGACTAGAAAAAAAAATGTCATATATTAGTAAGGTGCCGAAGCAAAAAGTCTAGAATATGGATAAATTGGAAATGAGGGTCAAATAAGGGGAATCAAATAAGGGAGAATTAAAAAGTGCTTCCAGGGTCATGGCTTCAGTGACAGAGAAGAGGTTGTGCTACCTATGCTGCTAACGAAAGGGACAGGAAAGAATTCTGAGTTCAGTTTTGGCACATTATGTTATTGGGGAAGCAATCACAAGATGTCAGAGAAAAAGATGAGAAGCAAGACTGACTGGAGATAGAAAAGGAGTGCATGCAGATTTGTGAGTCGCTGGCAGAAATGTGGTAGTTGAAGATGGCTGGTAATGAATGTAATGGTCCAAATCAGCATATAGCACAGAACAGCTCTACACATGTCATATGGAGAGAGCAAGAAGAATGCAGGCCACACTCAAGACAGAGGCTTAAAGCAGAAGAACAAGTAAAAGAGAAGCCAAGAAAGAACAATGTATCAAGCAGGAGAGTATGACTGACAGTGTTGCAAGCAGTAGAGAGGTCAGTGCTAAGGAAAGAAGAGAGTAGGTGTCAAGACTGCAGGCAAGAGTGGCTTCAACAATGTAGAAAGGGTGAAAAGCAGGAAAAGGGAGATCCAAGATGGAAGTGGAAAAGGGGCACTTGAGACACTCGTAGGTGCCACATCCAATATGACATGGATTGCAGGAGTGAAGGAAGTGTAGCATTTTTCATGTAGACAATGGGAGAAGATGGAACAACTTTTTAGGGAATAAAGTCTAGAACTGAACAGCAAAATTAATTCCTGCAGGTAGGGATTATTCAGGATTATTCTTGCAGTTTAGATTCCAGCACTCATTAGCTATGAAATGTAGCCTGAAGAGTAGTTTAAAATGGACATAGGACCACACCAGCAAAAAGGCAGAGGTTTTGCCTGCTCAAAGCTGGCAGTCTCCCTCCCATTTTCCAAGTGAGACACTTTTAAAAGTGAATCTTTGTGTGTTAGTGGGGTTGGCTGAAAAACTGTATGTACTATATTATTTGACATACTTGATCATATAGAGATTTAAATGAATGCACACAAGGGGGCAGAACTGTACTGGCATGTTCAGTCTTAACTTCCACACTCCTTAATGTTTGAGACATTTAGGCTGCAATCATAACATGGGCAGGGAATTACATCTATGAGAGAATCTACAGATTTTCCGTAAAAAGGGAAATTCAGTGAAAACAGTCCAGATTAATATTCCCCTTTAAAATGGCAACTTAAATTAAAAATCCTCTTTATTCAACAATATCTACATCCGATACTGAGTCAAAGTGTGCATGATAATGTGCATGCATGATATGAAGGTTAGAATGTATTACATAGTGAAGTATGTACCCAAGTAACATATATTTAAAACAAAAAAAAAATTCTCCTTCAGTCTTATTAGGTTAAGATGGGCCAAAAGACTTACTTCACTCTAACTAAAAAAAAAATTATTATTATGAGAATTTCCTTGGTGTTTCTTTTTTACATTCTTTTAAGCTCTTCGCTATTTGGCACACTTAAAAGCATTAATTAATTTAATTCTGAGTTTTTGTTTTTATCTGGATTTCTCAGGCAGTTTCACTTTCACAATTTCAAAGAGAGCTTTGAAGTTGGCTGAAGGAATGGATTTATATTGATTTGAAAATATTAGGAGTTCAGAAAGGGCCACCTCCACAGCACACAAAATCAACTCAGCAGAATGCTAAAAAGTTAGCGCTGTTCTAATGGATTGAACAGTCTGAATATTTCCAGGAACAGGAATGCTTCCCATCAGTTCATCTGCCTGGAGATGGAGTCAGGCATGTCCAAGGAGAGATCACTATTCATCACTTGTCAATTTTTGTATAATCTGAAGTTGCTTTATTAACCACGAGTCATGAGACAAAATGTGGATTTTGAGTTTTATCTCCGAAAGCCCATATGAACAAAATCAATACCAGATGAAGCAGGACTTGAATTAGTGTTTGGCAGATCAAGAGATACGGCTTTTAATAATAATGTATTTGAAATCATTAACTGTTTTCTCCCCTTCAAAAACAAACACCATGTCTATACAAATATAAAAGAGGGAGACTATTAATATTACTGCATACTAGATACCAACCAAATTTATCTCCACAACAGCAATGCAAATTGCTTAGGAAAATTTCAGAATCCAACTCTAGAAAGAAAACTGTAATCTGTCACATTGACATTAGCTGTGGGAACAGTATATAGAGGTCAATGGTGTGTGAATCAAATCTCTGTGATGAGTAACTGACAATTTTAAGCCACACATTGGGATAGCTAGAATAACTCTTGGTATATAGATTATAACTACACTTTTAAAACAGTTTTACACCACAGGCTTCTTCCATTCCTATTATTCCACTTTTCTGCAATAGCCAACTCATGCTGTAGCCTGTTATTTGCACACAGAACCGTGGATCCTCATGCATATATATTTGATAAACGTGTTTAATCATTTATTTTAATCTTAGTGAAGTAACTAAATGCGTCTCAGCAATGGAGAGTATATTAAAGATAAAATAAATATCAGAGATCTGAAGAAGGGTTCTGAGATACCTGAAAGATTGTCTAAATCTATCCCAGCCGTGCAGCTGATCCAATAAAAATATCACCCACAAAAACTCTTTCCTTCAGTCCCGCAGGTTCAAAATCCCACCTTGGAGCTATGTGATGTTTTGACTTGATGCCATGGTAAATTAAATACTATGCTGCCAGAAGTTGACTAAAGAATACAAGGTAGATACTCACAGGTTCTGAAACATCTAGGCACTTAATTTATTCTAAAGTAAAACTGTTGATAATATCCAAGGCACATAAGTAGTATTAGGCTCTAATTCAGCAGAACTATTTAAAGTTAACTTCATGATGATGATCATATATTTTGCTCATATGGCCTCATAACATGAAGTTTCCGGTACTCTACACATGAAGTTTCACTATACTGTAGTGTTATTTAAGGACACCATGCAAAAATTTAAGTTACCAATTCCCTTGACAGTAAAAGATTAAATTAGTTGTACCTCTTTAAACACTTTTGGGTGCTGAATTTTTTACTGATTTTAAACCTTATGAAAGGAGGAGGTTGAGAAGGTCCTGTACAGTGATTCCCTGTTGTGACAAACATGTTAAAGATCCCTGGTCAGATAGCTTTTACTGCATTGTATTGGAATGAAACTTGCCTATGCTGTTGCACATATCCAACTTTCACTTATCCTGCAGTGCTGGCCATTACTCCTTTAGAAGTGACAGTACAGAAATCAGTGAGAGATGACAACAGTCAGTGTTTTTACAGAATCCTCTAGCCAAGGCCTCAAACACTCTGCTAGCATTTACAAAGTCCCACAACATCTATGTTTGGTAACTAAACATTAAATCCACTCATGGATTCTCATTTGGGAAAATGAGAAAAAGAGGTGAAGTGAGTTGCTTAAGACCATAGTGAATCAGAGGCCAATTTAGGAGAAGACACCCCTGCTCTAATCACTAGAGAATGCTTGCATATGATTTAAGAAAGACTAGGAATTCAGGGAATACTTATCTTTCATACTCAGTGGGCCTTTATAATTCACACTGGAGGACTACCACTTAGAAAATAAACTACATGAGTCCTTTGGATAAGCAAAGAAAAAGCAGGGTGCCTCCTTAGCAATCTACTTCTTCATAATCCAACAGAACTGCATCCTCAATTTTCACCATATAGAGACTGTAAAGAAGAAAGCAACTCTGTTATGTTTTGCTATGCTACATCTCCTATATTTAAAAAAAAATAATTGGGATCCAATTTAAAGCTCTTTTACCCTCTTATAGGAAGGCCACAGTTGTATCTGAGCAAAAGTAATGAGTCTAAAATTGGTGCATAAAGCACAATATATTTAAAGTAATTCCAAAAACCCAATCAACCATGACTGGACTAACAGGAGAACTCAGGACTTCCTTTTGTAAATAATTTTTTCCATGATAAAAGGAAATAAATTGGAGTTATGTTCCGTAAAATCAGCAATGTACACTGGGAAAAAAGAGCCTTCTCCAATATAGTGCTATCAATTACTGTAAAATGATTCGATTGCAGAGCTTAGGAAAAGGAAAGTGGGAAGATGGGAGTTAGTCTATTTCAATTCAAAACCAGTAAAGCATTTCAGAAAATATCTGATTAATGTAAAATGCAGTTGGGAGATTAAAATCCTGTCTCAGCAGGCTGATATTAACTTCATACCGCTTCAAGAAGCAGGACTCCCTTTACTGTGCCACCAATTGCTTGGGGAAAAAGAATATCAACACAAGGAGAGCTATAGATCTTGATGTGGCAACAAAGGGAATTGATTTTTAGAGCCGTTCTCCCCACTGGGGGTAAAAGACAAAATAATGAATGATTTTAGCTACTAACGTGTCAGTTCCTGAATAATGGTGGGCACTGAACATACAACCAGGGGCTCCAAATGGTTCACCTCCCACCAATCCCTTTACAATTTAGAGAGTTAGATTTTAGAGATTTGAAACAAGGTTGCTGCATCCCCTTCCCCCCAGTCTGCCCCAGAACATTTACACATTCACAGAAGACTCATCACTGAGCTTTTGGATTGAACAGGACTGTGAAAAAGACACCATTTAATTTTAGCCTTCCAGCATCTAACAACCAAACAGCCATGTGATAGGTTAGCCCTGACATGCAGATAATCTGAACTAAAATTCTGCCTTTAAAAAGGTTTACCATGAGCTGAAAGAGTCCTGAAAGCAGCTTGGGAGATACTGGTTCTGGGTTTCTATCCAGGACAAGCTTGCAGAGAAAGAAGCTGACTTCCCAACTCTACAGCAAAGTGAAGAAGGCACTACAACAACAATGTGAAATCAGTTCTTCTATAGCTGCCTAGTAATAGTACTCCTGAAGCATTGTGTGCGTCAGCTTCAGACTTGGTGGAAGCAGCTTCCCTTATGTTTAAATAACTGCCTATAGCTAGCTTTAAATCTGTATTTTGCCCTTTCAATTATGATTAAGAAACAGAACCCATACTCTCATGAAAGGCAATTTAAAAGCTGTCTTCTATCCTGCACAAATACAAATAGGTCTTTATGAGATAAACTCAGCAGATTAACCTCTCCTGTCAAATAATGGAATAACTTATTTTATTTGAAAATAAAATACAAATGAAATGGAAACTTCTGCAAGGTAAAATTGGCCTGTGATACTTGGGTACCTGGACAGGGTTCATTTAGAACAAGTTTAAATACACTTTTTCATACAGCAAAGTTTACGCAGATCTCTCTAGTCTCTTAATTTAGTTCATCATGTCTTGGCTGAATGAGAACAGGCTGTTTCATTACAGCAGGCTCTCTTCATCCTGAGACTCTGGTGAAGTACTAGAATGAACTGCTGGAAAGGAACACAGCTCTTCCTTCCCAACTCCTCTCTTGCCTTGCACAGAAGTCCACACAAACCTGGCTTCCCTCCCTCCCCACACTAACCCCCTCGCCCTCTCATGCAAACACTCACACACACACCACTGTTATACCATTTCCTAATACAAATCTTGCTCTTGCCCTCCTTTTCAAGAGATTAGTATAGTAAGCAGGCAGACAAAATCAGCTTTTGCTCACTGCACTAAAAGCAATGCAGGCCAAACAGGAACTGGCAAAGCACCAAGTATTCAAAGTTTTTTACCAAAAACCCATGAGGCATACCAGGTACCAATTCTAGATCAAGAGATGTTATTTTGATTTAAAAAAAAAAAAAGTCTCACAGGCCCAATTCCCCTTTCAAAACAGGGATCATTTTAAGTTAACTGATGAAGGCAATAGAGCTGTACTGCTGTACAGCAGAGGTTCAGGCCTATAAATAACTAGAGCAGGATATTTGTATTTCCCTTGAGCTGTCCCTTTGCCAAGCCACGCACATACGTAGCTCAAGTGTTTCCTCACACTTCCACTTACCCAGTCTTCCAACCAGAGAGGAGCAATATGAGTTAATTCCCTCTCATTTCTCCATCACTACCTAACAGCAAGGTGCTCCCAAGTGCACATGATATTGCAGGAGTGGCCTGACAGTAACATACCTGCTATCCAAAGACTGCATTGGAAATGCAAAACTGATTCACTGCCTAGTGTCACACACACTTCTAGTATGGCTGCTCCATGATATTCCTTAATTTGAATTTATGCTAAGCAATATCAAATTAATTATTAAAGAACTCTGATTTACAATTTCTCTTTAAATGCCAACTGAAGGCTGAGAGGTGTTGTGGCTTGATGGCCAAACAGATGACAACTCCATTCAGAACAGAGTACTGCCCTTTAAATACCGCAAGAAAGATGTTCATAGTGTTAGCATGCAGAATATTCAAGATTTCAGAAATGTGTCCCAAACGTCTTCCTAAAAGATTTATTACACAGGCATTTCGGCTAGGGCCAGACATTCAAAAAGCCAGAGCTTGAACTGATTTGACCTTTGTAGGTTAATCTAACCTGCCCAGGTTGAACCAGTTTGTCACAGTACAGACATTCCCTCTGAACTGAGGCACTGTGGGTACATGCCTGAAGTTGCTCAGGCCAGGAGCTGAGGGGCATTAGAGTGTGCCCTTGGCTGCACGGAAGCTGGGCTGAGGAGCCATGATCAATCCAGACCTAACTGGCCAGAGAGAGGTTTAATCCCCCACTCAGCGTCCCACTGGCAGGGACCTGAGCCGGGTCTGCTGGGTGCTCCCCGCTCGCTGCTGCAGCAGTGGGCCAGTGTGGTCCAGGAAGCAGAGGGGGCAGGGAGGGGGGTTATTCTACCCCCACTGCTCCTGGGGAACCGCAGCCAGATCTGCCCACCCTGCCCCCCACTGCCCTGACCGCTGCTGACTCTCTCTGTGCTCAGGGCAAGTGGTGGGAAAAGCCCCCTCCATCAGATGCCACAGGGAGTGGGGCAGGAGCAGACTTATCCCGCTGTTTGCTCTGAGCACAGATTGAGCAGCGGCAGCAACCCAGCCAAGCAGACCCTGCAACGGTGCCCCAGGGCCAGAGGAGAGATTAACCCCACTCTCTGTGCCCCCCACAAGGGGCACTGCTGGTGGCATGTGGCCCGCTCCACCCAGCCACTGAAGCAGCGAGGGGGAAGTGCCCACAGGGTAGTGACCATGACGGAGGCAGCAGCCCCTGTCATGGTTTCCCAAAATGCGAGTCCCTTCCTGGTGGAGGGGGAAGGGGGAGTGGCAGTGCGTTGTGGGAAAGCTGCTATGAACCACAGTGCTGCGGGAAGTTTGGAGGGCGCTGGCCCCATCCAGGCCCTGGTGCTGCTGTGCACAGTCTGCTGCAGCTCTGTCCCCCCAGCAGTGCAGTGTCTCCGCTGGGAAGGCGTTCGCATTTCCTGACACTATGACAGGGGCTGCTGCTCCCATCAAGGGCCCTGCCCCCTCGCCGCTGCAATGGCTGGCAGGGATGGGGGTTATTCCCCCTCATTCTGGCATCTGGCAGAGGGGACAGAAGGAGGCTTATTCCACGCTCAGCGGTGGCGGGGGTCAGGGCGAGCAGACCTGGGTGTGGTCCCCCAGGGGCAGTGGGGGTAGAGGGGAGAATAACCCCCCTCCCTGCCCCCTCTGCCTCAGGGGCCACACTGGCCTGCCACTGTAACAGTGCGGGGGGAACACCTAGCAGACCCGGCTCGGGTCCCTGCCAGTGGGACAGGGAGGCGGGATTTAAACTTTTCTGGCCAAACCCACACCCCTGCCTGTCCCTTCTCCGGCTGGAGAGCAGAGGGGCGGGGCCAGCCCTGATCCGCTGGACAGACAGCACAGCCCACAGAGCATGCCCAGAGGCTGGGGGACTCTGGTTTACATTGGTGATGCGTATGGGGTACGTGTGGGTACATGTGCACCCCCTGAGATTGACAGTGCACCCCCTGACAGAAGCACTGCTGACGCTGCTGGTAGTGCCTGCAGGTAGTTGCTGCTCACCCCCCCCGCTGACTCTGCCAGTGGCATCTGCGGGTGGTCACTGACCAGCGGCCACCCCTGCCCCCACCGCCGCTGTGGCTGCCTGCGGGAGCTCCCTGCTCACCAGCTGGCACTTGCCCACCCCGCCAGCCTGTTGCCACCACAGCCACCTGCAGAAGCTCCCCACTCACCACCGCCACACCCTCACCAGCCTTCAGGGACACATGTCATTCATGCTGGTTTAAGTTAAACCAGGAAGCAGTCTGGGACAGACATTGCACAAACTGGTTTGAGCTAAATCAGTTAAGTCTGATACTACATTCAGCCAGGTTTATCTCAAACCAGCTTCAGCCATTTTGAAACTGGTTTATGTGCAATGAATGTCTGTTGTTACCAGTTTCTGATCACTTGAACTGGTTTATGTGTAATGCCTATTCCTAGCCTTGGTCAAAAGCTTGCACATAATATAAATCCTACCTGTCATAATGGTGGCCCCATCAAAAAAAAGTCTTAACTACCAGAGTTAGTCCTTTCCTGACCACCCATATCAAATTATGCACAAAGGAGAAGACAGACACTCGAATAACAGTTTAGCAACCAAATTGATGGAGGCAAGCCACCTTCTTTCACAGCCCACCTTCACGGCTTTACTATGCTGAGGGCCACATCTCTCCTTTTGGATTTTTTAAATTTACGTATAAATGGCAAAGGAATGGCAAAATAGATCTCCAACTGCAAGAAGAGTTGTCCAAATACTAGTTCATTCTTTGCTCTTTACAACTGCTATATTTATAGTCCTGTTCAGGGAGATGGTGCTTTAGAAAAAGACAAAAGGACAAAGATCCTTCAACCATACACAATTAATGCAAATATGACATAATACACCTGAACATCACTGCAGGTGGGGGAAGAGGGGGGGAGGAAGGGGTGGAGCAGACATTAAGGGGAAGAGATCAGGCTAGAAAGCCTTCCAGAAAAACATGACTAAAAAGGATCAGTCTTTCCATGAAGTCACAGGTTGATCATTTGATGAAAATACAGTCACAGTTGACTGCCAAGAAATCTCTTTCAGAGCAAAGGGGATTTTTGGCTGAACTACTTGGTGAGAGACCTGACACAGTAATTCTCTTTCTCTCAACTCCAAGTGGGAGTCAGTAAACTGCAGAGAAGTTGACCTCATTGCACAGGCCAACTTTAGATCTGGGTTCTGAAAATCCATGAAGGATCTTTATGCTTGAGGTATGCTGTTGCTGAAGTGCTAAAATTTGGCTGGTGAAACTAGGAGCCATACATACTTTCAGTCCGTCTGGCCTCCATTCAGGAGAGACAAAAAGTTTCTCTGAATTTGTGGACTCAGCCATAGCAGAATTCCAGTGTGATGAACAAAAAGCATTGCCTTTGGAAGCCAGCAGTTTTGGCACAGTGTGTAGTTGTCAAATAAACTCCTATTTACATGAACATCAGAAAAGGTATTTCGACACATTATCATTAAGGCTGTCTCCCATAATGGGGAATATCATGGACTTGTCACAAAGAGAGGGACGGAGTGCATTCTGACATGCATCCCCAATATCAATGAACTAAAGACATGAAATAACTTGTTTTAAAGATGTGGCTAATGGCATTGTTGATTTCACTATTAATTGTACTTCAATGACTTCCTGATTCAATTTGCTCTATGTGCAAAGAAAAATACTGTTTTAGAGCTGTCAGCTTTACAACTTCTGTCTAGGATCCAAGTGTCAAGCTAGGTTATTCCACCATTCCATAATGCAATAAGAAAGGCTTTGTAGGACAAAGGAAGCCCTTGCTTACATTTATAAAAACCCAAATATATACCAGAGGGAGTGGTTAGCTGTGGAAGCCTTTCCTCAGACACATCTTTTTACTTCCAAACCAAACAAGCTTCACATAAAAAACAAAACAAAAACAAACCTAATGAAACCCTGGGATTGTGGGGTCCTGCACTAGCATTTTTATGGCAAGACATTTTAAGAATTTAAGAGTTTATAGAATCTGCAATAAACAAACACCTTACTCAAGAAGGAAGGTAAATGAAAAACAATCAGGTGAGCAGTCCAGAAAGTATCTTACTAATACAATAAGTGGTTTTTTAGAAAGTTTTACAAAGTTTATAACAGACTGGATACTACAATAAGTAAATATTGCTTCTGTAAGTAAATGATTTTACAAACAGATGTTGAACAAGAATGAAATGAATTTACTATTATTTATTACGTGTATTACCACAGTGCCTAGGATCAGGGCCCGTTGTACTTGACACTGTACAAATGCCAACAAAAAGGCAGAACTGGACCCAAAGGGCTTGCAATCTAAATAGTCCCATCTGTTTTTACATATCCCATGAACCCTTTTTACATATCAGACCACTGCAGACATTACAGAGTAATTTTTAAGTCATCTTGGCTAAGAGAGCCCCTTGTAAACAAATCTTAAAACAAACCTTTTTTGAGACGAGGTTTCTGGGGTTCTTTAGCCACTGGAAATGAAGAAACCTGAAATGACAGAAAAGGAGAGAGTCAAAATACATCAGGCAAGATTCCCAGAGGAATCTCTGGTTAAAAAAATCCTAGGAGGACAGCCAATGGATCTCAAAGGATGAAGCAAAAATAACAGCATCCTTGCTAAACAGAAATTATTCAATCAGATGCTAGTTATTTCTAACAGAAACCAACTTTTGATTTCTGCTATTTGTATAGACTGAGAAAATCCTCTTTTCTTTATAAATACAGCTGCTTTCACTGCCAGCTAGAGACAGTTTTGTTAGTGTACCTATACTTATTAAAAAACAGAAGAATGACGACTGCATTTGGATCATAGAAATATTCTGCCATATAAAAAGCTCTTTCAAATCATACTGGGAGTGTCTGCTCCACAAGATCTACAAATCTAATTACAACACTGGGTGTTTAGTGGTTCCAAAGTAAGGAGAATGAAAGGTTTTCCTCAGTTATGGGTAGTCCCACCGAAATCACTAGGACTACACGTAAGAGCAAGGGTTTGGATTGGGCTTTTAATGAGAATAGCCAGCTCTAAGAAATGTTTGATTAACAGGGGATTTCAAAAGGCTCTTTGGGATAGTCTGAAGATCATAGGCAGCACCAAGCACTTAAAAAGAGTGGTTTCATTCTCATATCTCAACATACTGCCCTTTCTTGATTAGGCAATGAAGTCTACAATAATTACTCTGCTATGATCCAAAGGAAGGAATAAAGTAAAATGCTCAGCATCCCTGCCAGCTTAAACCAACTTGTTTCCACACTGTGTTTGATGCAAAGCTAATTGTTAAACTGCTAAGTGGTAGCAAAGAGATCTTTTTACAGGGACAAAACAGGTATAAAGAATCTGTGGAGCAAGCCCATCTAGTTCAGGCCGCTGGTTCTGACTGTGGCAAAACCCTGCACACACAAGTGTTTAATTTGAAGGATGTCAGATATCTCAAGCAAAACTACAAGTGCTGCCTGCAGCAGACCTCACATATAATGGATGTGCCTTGCTGACTACAGAGAGGAAAGATCTATTTTAACCAAGTTTTAACAAAATAAGATCTTTTTGGGACTCTTAGATCTCAGTCTCTCTAGACAGTTAAGGAAGACAAGTACTTCGGTAGCTGAGGAAGGCATTCACAAAGGAAAAGCATTATTACAGAGCTTTATAGCCGCGAAAAGCATGGTCCTTGGTGTTTTTACTCTGGAAACTGGCAAAAAGCAATGTGTTCCAGTTGAAGAGAACTGCTTCCTGAATGAACTCAGGATCAGCCCTTCTGTCTTGCTTTTCACTCCTGTGAGATAATACTACAAGTGTGCTGGATTCTCTTCCCTGTCAGGCATTACCAAAAAAATCAGTCTCTGCTATCCCACTAAAGACAATAAAGTTGTCCTTATAAAGACACATTTTTAAGCTGTTGGGGTTGGAGTGGAGTCACTAACAGCAGAATTTGACTGAGAACTTCATTGCTAGTGATTATATCCAAAAAGGAAAGAATCCAATTTGACCTTGTGTAAATTTGAGGAGTTTGCATTCAGAAACCAAACACCTATTGACTGGTAAGCTGAGACAATTTGATCAGGAATCACTGATGCACAAATGTGCAAAAGTCACCCTATCTTTTTCTCAGTCATTTTTCAGAAATGAAATCACACAACAAGGACAAGTTATATTTCTTGGGATGTCTTTTCAGCTAACAGGCTCCTCAATAAAAATATTCCCAAATAGACTGAGTGGGTGAAAATAAAATCACATCATTTGACAGTAAAGTTACCCATATGTTAGCGTGGCCATTTGGTGACTGGGGATGCACAGAATTTAAAGGCTTTATTATGCCACAACCAAACTGTTGAGATTTGCAGCTGATCCAGCCTTCTGACCCAAGAGCCAATCTGAATGATGGTATTTATTACCTGTAGCAATGCAGTTGTTTGGACCTTTGTGTTTAATCACCATGTGTTTAATGTTTTGCTCTCCGCACAGATTATTGTTATAAAGGCATCAGGATATTTTTTTTTTGTTTGGGGCAAAGAATAGACATTCTCCATTAAATACATATGAATACCGTAAGTAAATGATTGGCCATCATTAATTTTTTCCTCCTTTTCTAAGAGCTTTTCATAGCTTTTATTGCCTGCAGTAAATGATACATGAGAAATATATAGCTAAAGAGGCAACGCATTCATCAATGCACGAAAGTATAACTACATTGCATTAAATTGCATTATGAGGCCCTGTTTATGCCACAACAAATAGCTGTGGGACAAAATCCTTTTTCCCTGAAGAAATTATTTTTTTAAATCAGCACGGAGCACAGGGAACAGGGCATAATGTTAGTAAAGTGTTTTCTGAAAACCAATCAAGACCAGGAAAAAAGCTCTTGTAATCAAATCAGAAGGTGCTGTTTTTGGCAAGAACTTCAACTGATGAAGAAAGGGCAAGTGAGTTCAACAACTTTGGTAGTCAAGTAAGTGTCCAACAGTTCATCCCACAAAAGGTATTAGTATTGCTTGACTACAACAGCTGCTGAAGTCTGTTGTCCATTGCATCACCAAGGGAAACAGCTTTCAGTATCTTTTGTCAGAAAAAAAAATCTAATTTTCCTAGTAAGCAGGGCATCTATGTTAGGTAGTAAAACCACATCAGGGGTATTCTTTGCAGGAAATTGTTTGCTGACACAGTTGCATCTGCAACAGCTCTTGGCCATACGTACAAGAGCTATGACAGAATCCTGGTCCTGCATACACACCAGATTATACCAAGCCACGAACACTGTGAGTGGACAAAATATTCTTACATAAAAGTAGCAGGCTCATACCACTGCAACAGAGGTTAGTTGTACCAATTTTACACCTGGTATAGTCAGAGTCTCTTTCCTAAATGAAAGACAAATATCCTACTGGCATCCCAGTGTCTAGTTCTGAAAAGCTTTAAGATCTTATCTGTTTTTGGATGCCACATCTATGAACCGCTGTTTAATGAGAAACTCAAAAATAGTTAAACAGATGTCTGCAGAGAAAAGTCAAACTCCCCCAATTCCTTTCTCTAACCTGCCTAGCAAATCCTTTCACTTAGCCCAGACATTCTGTAATATCCCAAAAATCCAAACATGTTAAATGCTAGCCTTTCCTATCTGGCATTTTTTAATAGAATTGCAAAGGACAGAGAAGGAAGTGACCCTATTGTGCCATGTCCTGTCTATTCCCCAAGGTCCTGAGCAAGCTCATTCCCTACAGAAAAAATTTTCCATTGCTTTGTTCAGTCTAAAAAATATCTGAATCCTGTTTTTCTATTTCATGCTGCTAAAATAGATGATGTCACAGCACAGACTTAATCACAAACTGAAGTTAATATTATCAGGCTCCCACTGACATAGAAACACACACTGGATTTCAATACGTTTGTGGAAAATCCATTCAGACGAATATCACCATTCTTCCCTTATATGTTAGAAGTAATTCAGGAAAAGTCAAGCTATATTGCTACAAATACCACAAAGCTTTTGGTTCCCAATGAGGTGATAAACTCTCAGAGATCTTACAATTTATCCTGTTCATCAGATAATGAACACTTTTTTTGATACCCCAGGTCATGACTGCAGGATTCTTGTCTTATACTTTCAGAAAGACTTGGATTCAATGAGAAAACTAATTATGATTATTACATTTTGTTCTTGTCAGTTCATAAATCCCTCATGCAGGCTACTCTAAGTCCTTTCTAAGATTAAATCATAATCTGATTACACTGACAACAGAGGATGATGAGTTGGTAACGCATCAATTTGAAGGAAAACTCCTCAGCTGAATGAATGAGGCTGCATTTAGTCTGTTGAAAGCCAGAGCAAGACTGAATGCCTTTTATATTGTGGCTATCAAATGTTCAGAGATGTAGCAAAGAATCATTTTATGGCAGTATGGAAAAAATATAGGCCAATTCAAAAGATTCACCTGTAAAAGTCTCACTATTGTGTGCTGAATTTTACATAAGTAACACTCAGGACAGAAGACTTACCACAGCAAGTAAAATGACACTTATTTAAGTTTTGATACAAGACATTGGTTTGTGATAAGTTCTGACACTGTTTATTGCAGGGACTTAGTGACAGATAGCAGGCACAAGGCAGAGCTCTTCAGTGAGTTTTTTGTCTCTGTCTTTTTAAATAGGAATCTAGACAAACCCTCAATACACATCATGGACATCAACAAGGGGAACATCAGCTGACCAACGGTCAGTGCTGACATGGTAAAAGGACACTTGGAGGGACTGGATGTGTTCAAATCACCAGGATCGGAGGGACTCCACCCACAAGTAATGGAGGAATTAGCAAGTGCCATAGCTGAACCACTAGCAAGGATGTATGAGCACTCATGGTGCTTGGGTCAGGTCCCGGAGGATTAGAAGAGGGCCAATGTCATCCCAATCTTTAGACCGGTCAGCTTTACCTCTATCCCAGGGAAAATTCTAGAAAAAATAATCAAGGAACACATCTGTGGAAGCCCACTGGCTAATGTGATGCAGAGGGGCAACCAACATGGGTTTATAGCAGGCAGGTCTTGCCCGACTAACCTAGTTTTTTTTGTTTTTGTTTTAACAACAAGGCCACCAAATGGTTAGATGCAGGATCGAGGTGGATGTTATCTATCTGGACTTCAAGAAGGCCTTTGACACAGTATCCCACAGCATCCTTATTAATAAACTGAGGCAATTTGCCACGTGTGATTACACGGTAGACTGGGTAGCAAACTGGCTCAGGGGTCGCACTCAGAGGGTGGCAGTGAATGGGTTAATGTCAACCTGGAAAGATGTGTGCAGTGGAGTTCCTCAGGGCTCAGTTCTGGGGCCGGTGCTGTTCAACACCTTCATCAGTGATCTGGACGAGGGGGTGGGAAGCACCTTAACCAAATTCATGGATGACACAAAACTATGGGGTGAAGCTAACAACCTGGAGAGGAGGAACCAGATCCAGGCTGACCTCGACAGATTTGGGAAATGGGCGGAGAACAACAGGATGCAATTCAATAAGGACAAGTGCAAGGTGTTGTATCTAGGGAGGAAAAACTGCCATCATACCTATAGGCTGGGGGGCGACCCTCTCAGCTCCACTGAGACAGAAAGAGATCTTGGAGTCACTGTTGACTCCAGGATGAACATGAGTCGCCAATGTGATGAAGCAGTTAGCAGAGCCAATCGCACCTTGTCGTGCATCCGTAGGTGCTTCACAAACAGGTCCAGGGAAGTGATTCTCCCTCTCTATGCAGCACTGGTCAGGCCGCAGCTGAAGTACTGTGTCCAGTTCTGGACACTGCAGTTCAAGCGGGATGCAGACAACCTGGAGAGGGTCCAAAGAAGAGCCACTCGTCTGATTAGAGGCCTGCAGGGAAGACCCTAGGAGGAAAGGCTAAGGGACCTTAACTTTTTCAGCCTCTCCAAGAGAACGTCGAGAGGGGACCTTGTTGCAGCGTAAAAATTCGTAAGGGGAGACCAACATGAAGTAGGTGACGATCTGTTTACCAGGGCACCCCCTGGAACAGCAAGGAACAATGGCCATAAGCTACTGGAGAGTAGGTTTAGACTGGACATTAGAAAAAAGTTCTTCATGGTCAGGGTAACTGGGATCTGGAATGGGCTTCCAAGGGAGTTGGTGCTCGCCCCATCCTTGGGGGCCTTCAAGAGGAGACCGGACAGGCACCTGGCTGGGATCACATGACCCCAGGTTTGGTGACCCTTTTCTTGTCTGCCAGGGGGTCAGACCAGTCGGCCCACTGAGGTCCCTTCCGACCCTGGAATCTATGAATCAGAAGTCTCCCACTGTAAACATCAAACTGAAAAGCTCATTGCTGTCACACACAAGTGTTTCAAATAGAATCAAACTCTCAGACTGTGCTTTTTTTTTTTTTTTTTTTTTTTTTTTTAATACCAGAAGCATCCTACAGAGCTGGAACACAGCAAATACGGTTATCGGCTGCCAAAATTAAATTTCCATGCAAAAACAAATTAATCTCAGACTGGACTTCTGAGAATCCAGTCTCTAGTCTAGCTCTGCAATGGTGGATACCGAAAAAGGATTAAGAGTTCACTCCATCTCTAATAGGTAGGGGTATACTGATAGCTGATTTTTAAGGAGGCATATCAGCTGATACCAATCTGATTTCCGATACCAGCCTGGCAGCTTGGAGATCTGCATGCAGCTGGTAAGTCTGTTGTGGTGGAAGGGGAGGGGGGAGGGAAGGGGCATGGTGGGGTAGATCAACACCCCGGTAGTGAGGGAGAAGTGGGGCTAGGGGAGGGGCTAGGGCAAGTGCTGCCCAGCTGTGGTGGGGGGTGAGGGCCTGGGAAGGAGCCATGGTTTGTCTGGAGGGGAAGAGGGGGTGGCAGCTCCTGCTGCTGTGTGCCACTTGTCTGGAAGCCATTCATATGGCGTTTGCCTGCTTGTCTGGTGGTTCGCCACTGGTCACACCACTGCTCCGGGAGGGCATGGGGGAGTGTGTGCCTCCAGATCTGCTCAGGGTGGGGCGGGCTGGGAAGAGCCCCATGCAGCCCCAGGCCCTGCCCAGCACATCCTGCACAGATCCAGAGGCACATTCCCCCCCCCCCCCATGGCCTCCTGGACAAGGGTCAGAAGCAGCAGCGAGAGCTGCCAGACAAGCACCTCCTGGACAAGCGGCACACAACAGCAGGAGCCGTCCCCACTCCCACCATGTCCCCTGGAAAAGCTGCGGCTCTGTCCCATGCTGGCTGGGCAGCACTTGCCCCAGCCCCACTCCTCCCTCACCACAGGAGGCTTGAACTTCCACATGCCACGCCCCTTCCCTCCCCTTTCCCCTTCCACCACAACAAACTTACCAGCGGCAAGCAACTCTCCAAGCTGCTGCACTGTGCTCCTTGCCACCTACGTGCTGTGCTGCAGCTGAGCACATGCACGGGCCATTTATTGGCCAAATTATTGGCCATATCAGGCCAATTTCTGATACAGACAATTTTCTTTATATAGGTACCGATCCAATATCAGACCAATGTATTGGTGCACCTCTACTAACAGTATGATGTCCTTGAAAACCCACTGTTCTAGCAAAGCACTAGTCTACCAACCAATACTCTCTGGGTGTATTTTGAGACATATCTCCTTATTCAGTGACTGAATTGTGACTGCATTTCACCCATATGCCACACAGAGCCAACTGAACTCTGAAGAGCAATCCAGTTATGGATTCCATTCTAGATGGCTCATCATTAACAGAATCATACCAATGCATGAACTAGAATGAACCTAGCCTGACTGTCAGAGCTGCAGCTGAGTTAGCAGTGTGCCCAGTTAGGGAACAATGAAAACAAACATACAAAAAAAAAAAAAATCAACAAGTGATTTCACTAGAAAGTTGCGATTTCTAAAGCTGAAAATATAAACATGGAGTCCCACAAGGCTATTCTTCAGAGCACAATAAATAGTTATTTTCAAAAATCACCTATTATTTTGGTAACATGCCCACTTACATATGTCAATGCTGAAACTACTCAAGAACAAGGTTGCGCATGATCTTCAGTAGCAGCTAAGTGGTAAATTTCCGTAAGTTCAATAAATGGAAAGATCAATAAGTTAAAATGCAGACCAACACAGGAGGAAATATCCTCTCTCTTCCCAGTGACCACAAGACTCCCTTGTTGCTTTACAAGGCAAAGAAAAGTTTACACAATCCTTTTCTTTAGACCAGAGGTTGTCAACCAGAGGTACGTGTACCCCTGGGGGTACCTGGGAAGGCCCTAAGGTATACGCATGGGCAGGCAGGGTCGGAGTACCACCACCCAGTGCCACCGCCTCCCAGGAGCAGGGCCTGAGGTGGGGGTGAGGGCAGCGGCACCCATCTGCAGACTACATAGGCACCACCCAGCCAGCTGGACGCAGGGGGTGGGAGGGAACCTTGTATGCAGCTCACACGCACCTACCACCCTGTGCTGCAGCCGCTCTGTGTCCAGCCATATCCCCCACCCCTGCTCTGTGTCCGGCTGCCAGAGGTACACTTATTAAAAAAGTCTGAAAACTCCTGCTCTAGAACAGTGGTTCTCAACTTGCATACAGTCCAATGTGGCCCAAGTGACATCCTGTTAAAACATTTTTTAAATGGATACACAGGGCATAAGTTATGTGGATGCAGCCCACATACCGCATTGAGAGCTGCAAGTGTGGCCTACTATGGCAAACAGGTTGAGAACCTCTGGTCTAGACTGTCTCAAAACAGAAACTATACCAGCAGCAGCTGGACAAGCAGCATCTTTTGCTGTTTTACTTTTATGATCATGGGTGTCATTACAGGATGTCTTCCTGCTACATTCTAGGGAGCAAGCTGACGTGGGAAAAGAGGAGGGGGAGCTGGAGGCCTCTTAAGTGAAGGCACCTTGAGTAAATAGCCAGCTGGAAATGGAATACAAGGAGGAGTTATCCAACTGCAAAATGAACCACGGGATTTCTGTCTACTTCCTAGAAGGCAAATATTCACCTAGCACCAGTTCTCCCTTTTCTTAAGAGTCTCATCACAAATGCCCAGAACTGAAGCAGATCTGGAGGCTCTACTAGTCCTTAACTCAGTGATTCTCAGCCAGGGTGTAGCAACACCCCCGGGGGCCACAAGATCCTTTTAAAAATCCAGTAGGACACTGCACAATAGCTTGTTAGGCACCTGAGGGATTCATGAGATAAGCCAGAGACTTCAGTGTCAGAGACATCCGGACCTGCTGGGGCCTTTCTGAGCCCTTTGCAACACAAGCATTGCTCTATTATTTGTCCATAGCCAGAAAACAAAAGTGAGCCAAGAGCTGGCATTTTCCAGGGAGCATCTTGAGCTTCAAGAGGTCTAGAAAGTTTGTGAACCGGTGCCTTCATTCTTAGCTCCCAGGTCAAGGCTAAAGGCATGTTCACGCAGGAACAGAGAGGCCTGCACTGCAGGGCCCTGCAGCTTGGGTTTTTATGTGGAACAAGAGAATTTCCAACCTGTTGACCCCACATGGGTGGCAGCAACGCCTGCCGGCAGCAGAAAAAAGCATCACCAGGGTCCAAGCCAGTGTTGCCAAGTGTACAATAATTATCATATTTGTATCATAATTTCAACCCATGTACAATCAATACTGTAACAGTAAGTGTTCAAAACGTACAACCATTTTTGAGGCAGCTAATTGACGCATTATATGCAAAACCCAAGTCACTCTCAGGGAGTCTTAACTGACTTTTGGGTTTTTAGTTTTTAAAAAAAAAAAATGTCACGTTCCAGGTCAAATTAGCCAAATCAGTTCCAGATCAGATCAATTGAGCAGAACTCAGTCATTCTAAACACTGTGCATGGTGCTACAATCGGCAAGCATCCTCCATCCCAGACCTATCACCCTGGGACTTCAGATCCTCCCAAATCCATTGGCAGGCATCCTCTGTGCAGGCCCAGACCTGGAGGTCTTGGGGCTTGGATGCCCCTAGGTACTTCAGATACTCAGGGTTCGAATGGGTTTTTGGTTGTAGCCGTGTTGGTCTTTGGAGATCTCAGACCAGCAGAGACTCCCTATGCCTGAAGAAGGATGACTGCACTCACATTTGTCAAGAACTTTTCTCCAACTACTCAGTTGGTCTAATAAAAGATATCACATTTACTCAAAGAACCTTGCCAGGGTTTGAATTTTTTTTTAAATTTAATTTCTATCGGACACCAAATTAGCCAAAACTCATTCCAAATTCAAGAGTCAAGAACCGTAAGTGGCCCTACTATTGGCAAACACCCTCCACCCCCACCTGAGGCTTCAGATGTTCCCAAAACTTTTGGAAGACATCCTACTTGCAGGCCCAAGCCCAGAGGTTTGAGGTTCGGATGCCCCCGAGTTTTCCTTGTCCTTAGCCATAAGGGCCTCAGAGCAAGCTAGGGAGAAGACTCCTATTTCCATAAACTGGGCTTAAAGCCATTGCTCCTCAGCAGGTACCAAATCACGTCAGAAGTGCAGGTCTCCTGTGAGGCAGTTCAGGAAAACTGCCTTCATGGACACAGACGCATGGTATTTCCCCTGCCAGGGTAAGAAGCCACTACGCTGGCCCTGAGCTTTTAAAAGGCTGGTTTGAATTACACTTTGACTCTTGAGAGGGGTTTAACACTAAGTTAAACCAGTTAATTGATTAACAAATCCAATCAGAGACCTCCCCTCGCCCGGTACGCTTTTCAAGTCTTATGGGGGGCTTTCATCTCTTACAGAGGCTCAGCCCCCTGAGCTGCCCCATAATTCAGACCCTGCAGATACTCCCTACGCTCCACCTTTGCCCACAAACTTTTTTTTTTTCTGTGGTTTGCAGTCAGCACATCCTTATGACTAATGGCCTAAAAGCAAAGAAATACTTCGACTTTGCAGACCCAGGTCACTCTCACTCACTGGAGACAGCGAGCGATAGAAAGCAAATAAGCTGACTCGCTTGCATACTTATTTGAGCATTTCTTTTCAGCCTACGGCAGTTTTTCAGGCGACAGTTCTGAGTTGCCAAGACGAGCATGTCACATTTAAGACCTGGCAACGTGGGCCTGAACAGGGGACAGAGCCGGGCCCCGCGCGAAGCAAACCCTCCCTCACGCCGGCGGCGGCGGCAGGCCCTGGCGCAGAGGAGCCCGAAGCGGCTGCGAGCCGGGCCCCGCAGCTAGCGGGTAGGTTGCGGGAGGCCCCGCCGGCCGGGGAAGGGTGAGGGTGTGGGTGGTGTATGTGCCGCCTCACCAGCTGGGCGCCCTGCCCCGCCATCGCGGCCCGGTCGGAGGCGGAAGTTGTCCGTTGCCAGGGGGACCGGCTGACCCGGAAGAGCTCCGTGGGGGCGGGAGGAGCGGGTCGCGCGACGGGTGCCGGGAACGCCCAGCCCTCCAGGTTCGGCGGGGTCAGTCCCGCCGCCAGCCCCAGGCAGCGCCGCCTTCGCTGGGCAAACCCACTGTGGGCCTGTGCTGACCCCGCGAGGCTGGGCGGGACGGCAGGCGCTGGCAGCGGTGCCAGGTGGACAGCAGGGAGCCGGGTGTAGGATACTTTCCACCCTTGTACAGTCAATAGCAAAAAATGTTCAGGCCTTTCCGAGGCAGGTCGCTGACGCATCCCGTGCAGAGCCCAGCGCCAGGCTCAGGCAGGCGCTGCGGTAGACGCTGTGATCTCTTATTAGACGGTAATCCCTCAGGAAGGCTCAACTGACTTTTAGGGCTGCTGTCAGCACTTTCTTAAGACTGCTTACCTCGAAATAAGAATATATTTTTAACGTGTATACGTTTCATGTTCCAGGTCAGATTAGCCCAATAGGTCCCAAACCGCATCTGTGGAGCAGGCAGAACACTCTCGTTCTACAGAGGGTGAAGGGGACTACAATTAGCGAGCACCCTCCATCCCAGACCTCTCACACTGGGATTTCACATCCTCCCAACTCCAGTGGTAGGCCCAAGCCTGGAGGTCTTGGGATTTGGATGTCCCCAGATACAAGGCAACATCATCCATTCCAGACTATTTAGTTCAGAATTTCAGATTTTTATTTTTAATTTGTATCCTGGGCCAAAGTTAGCCATTAACTAATTCCAAATCCAAGACTCCAGAACCATAAATGGCCCCACCCCCAGCAAACATCCTCCACCTGCAGCTGGGGCATCAGATGTTTCCAAAACCTTTGGCAGGCATCCTACTTGCAATCTCAGACCTGGAGGCTTGGGGTTCAGGTGCCCAGAGTTTTGCTTGTCCTTAGCCATAAGCCCTCAGCAAGCAAGGGAGAAGACTCCTATTTCCATAAACTAGGCTTAAAGCTGCTGTACCTTGGCAGGTACTGAACTATGCCAGAAGAGTAGGTATCCTGCAGTGCGATTCAGGAAAACTGCCTTCTTGCACACAGATACATAGTATTTCCCCTCCCAGGCCAAGATGCCACCATGCTCGATCTGAGCCTCCAAGAGGCTGAGAAGAACTTCAGATACACCCCACAATCATAGCCCAAAAGCAGCCCCCAAATAAAATAAAAAAAATGCTTCAAACTTTGATGACCCAGTTATCATTCACTCACTGGGTCAGTTAGTGAGCAATATAAATAAGAAAGACTTATCTGCATACTTTTTTCACTGTATATAAGTTTTTCAGCCAATGAAACCAGGTTCTCTGGGTGAATCTGATATCTTTTATTAGACCAACTTAAATAGTTGGAAAACCATTTTTAAGCAAGCTTTCAGCTTCAAAACTCCTTTGTCAGGCTAAGGAAATTCCTGCAGTTGGTGTGTGCTCTTCCTGGATGGAATAAATTGAAATGAAATGGCTTCTTTACTTTTCATTCCATGCAAGAAGAGCACACACCAACTGCAAAAACTTCCTTAGCCTGACAAAGGGTTTTGAACCTGAAAGCTTGCTTAATTGTTTTCCAACTATTTAAGTAGGTCTAATAAAAGATATAAGATTCACCCAGACCCTTGTCTGCCTATGTCCTTAGACCAACACGGCTACAACCTACACCTCAGTAAACATAATTTTGAGCTTCCACTATGATCATTTCGTATTTAAGACCTGGCAACACCAAGCGCTCCCCTCCTCATGGCAGGTGCCATAGGGATCCACTACAAACATACACCTCAGCTACTGAAATAACAAAATAAAAGTTTATTAGACTCAGGAATGCTCCCCCTCCCCAGGACCCCTCCGCACAGCCCAGACCTGCACTTACAACGCAATTGCCTCCGAACACGGATTTGTCACAGCACACAGTGGTCTCTCCCTGGAGAACTAGAAGGTCAAGGAACAAACCTCCATATCCTGCCTCCCCCTCCCTCTCAGGCACAGGAGCCCAAGCCCTCCATTAAAACAATGGGGCTTTACTTTGGTCTCCAGACAACTATGATGGAAAAGTTCCAGTTGTGATAGAACAGACTAAAGTTAAGGGTTTCAAACCTCAGAGCTAGTTACAGATCTGTAAAGCACAGAAACAAAACGGCAGCAGGTTGACGGGGAGTCTGAGGATGAGCTGCTATAGCTTGGTGCTAAAAGGCAGATACCCCTTTACTGGCTTCCTCTTGATATTCATAGGTCTAGTTGTTACTTTGTACAGCTGAAGTCAGCCAGTCAGTCAGTGCATCTTATTTGTTAAAATTTGCTCTTAAAAAAAAAAAGTGATGGCGGGGGGGGGGGGGGGGGAGGGGGGGGGAGGAGGAGCACTACCTGACAGGACCAATCAAAAGTGCCTTAGTGGGAAGGAGGTCTTTGTAGAAGGAACATAAATGGGGAGAATTCTTGTGAGAGAACTCAGAAGTTGGACTAAAAGGAAAGTGATAGATTGCCCAGCAAAACTATTAGCAGCACAGTGATTTTAAGTCAGTACTTTAAATGGAGGCCCATGTACAGCCATCAAGATCCAGGAAAGGACACCAGACAGGTTCCCGGTCACAACTGGATCTACAAGGATGTGCTTGGACTCTCAGCTCCCAGAACAGTCAGCAAAAATAAGACAAAAACCTTACTGCTGGAAATTTAAGTGGAATATTTTGTTTCAGTGACCCACATCCACCCCTGTTCATCCATGCACCCAGCCCTGCCGGTCATTCCCCTGAAATCAGCTCCAGGTGGAAACACTATCTTAGAAAGCATTTTTATTTAAATTTTGAACTGGAAATACACATTTTGGGTGTGAAGCTTTCCAAGAGCCAATCAGTGAAGCCTGGGCGGCATAGAGCTGCTAATATACAGCAGGGAAAGGTAAAGGGAGGCCGGACAGTTTCAAGGTTTGGGTAATGTCTAAGTTGTGGCTTGTCCACATTAAATCAGAGCAGAGCCCTTCACTATATACACGTGAACCCTCATTACTTTCTCTCCACCCAGGAACAGCCTCATAAAGAAAAGTGCACAGAATACAAATTATGAGGGTGGGCGTATTCATTCTGCTCCAACATTATGGTAAGAGGGTTTGACACAAACAAAACCTTTTGGGGGAAATAAAAGATGTGTAAAGGGTGTGGAGGCACACAGCATTTACTGACAGTAGCTCCAAATGCAAGAGGCTCAAGTGACCAAGAAGACTTCAGCTGAGGCTGGTGTTTCATATTAAGGATCATATTAACCTGCCTCCATTATTCACCCCTCTATTTTCTCCCCTTGAACCTCAATTCAGGTTAATCAGGAATGTTCTTAGAACACTAGCCTGGTGAAAAATACCACAGAAGGAAGTCCTATACAGGAGAAATTTAATAAAACCACCACCAATTAATTACTTTAACATAGCTCTTGTTACAGAAATCATAAAAATGGATTCAATAGCTAAAATTCATTAGTTCTTCCCCCTTTTCATTGAAAAATAGCTCACTGACTTCAATTTCTACTGTACTAGATGGAGTGTTAAATATCTGCCAGGACAGTTTGCCCAGTAATTGAACCCAATACAAACACAAGGACAATTCCACCATCTTCCTTTTCAGTGTCACGATTTGTTATAATGCAAGTGAAAACAGCAAGGAACGTTCCATCTGACAGCTGCAAGTGGAAGGGAGAGGAGATCCACACAGTTGAAATCTTTAGATGCTCTTTGACAAGTCCTGTAAAAACACCCCCCCCTTCCTTTCCATCATTAAAAATTCCTAAATATACACTTCCTATAGGTTTGACCTTCAAGCTAGGAGCAGAGCGCATGTCCTAGGTGCATGGGAACAGCTAGGTTTGATTTGGGCAGATAAAGTGGTGTCATTCTGGGCTAAAAAGAAGAAAGGCAAAGCATTCTGAATCACGAGGTACATTCATCTCTAATGAAACACACACCAGGTTAAATCAGTTTGTAAGAAGCTGGAAGGAAAGGGATGGTTCTGTTGCCAGCAATGGAAACATATAAACCATGGAGGCCAAGGACAAAAAAGAGCTGCACGAAGAGGAGAAACCCAACTTCTCTGATAAAAACCTTCGACAGTCACTAACGCCAGCACACGCTCCCCCCACCCCTGTCCCAGGGAAGGAAAAAAAAAAAAATCAAAAAAAATCAAACTGAAAGAAAATGCACAGCAAATAGACATAATCTTGAAGATTTTTAAAGAATAAATATTTTTTTGTAATTAAACATTATGCAAACACGTGCCACGCTTGCTCTTTGTCCATGCATATGCGCTATATACAATTTTGAAAAATACTGTGTTGTCCTCTGTTTTAAAATTCATATACAAAGGTTTTTTTCCTTGCTGTGTACCCCCCTCCTCCCCTCCCCAAGAACGGTCTTTACAAGAGCCAATCAACATTCATTCATGTACTTGGGTGCGTGAGAGGAGGAGGGACGGGAGGGGAGAAACCCCTTCCCCCTTACCAAAGGTACATCAAAATGGCTGGTTTGGACATGAAAAGCAGTGTCAAGAAACTGGTTTAAATTTCATCTGTACTACACACAGGAAAAGATAGAAAAGAAAAAGGAATCGGCATGGAGAATGAAGCTACGTTACAAGTTAAAGTTGGAGGGTTTGTTTTTTTTTAGTGCGTCTGTCACACTCTTATTGGCCGCCTAGAATACTGTTGTACAATGGTTTATCTACCTTTTTTATTACAATATAATTTACTTAAATTTTCTGTTAACAAAACAGAATCCCGGTACTACAGACCCAGCGGTGTAATAGGCATAGTGCCTCTTTTGTGTGTGTTTTGTTTTAATTTCATGAGCACTCTAGATGGTAAAGTTTTCAGAGTTCGTTTTATGCAGGCCCGTCTCAGTCCTCAATGTACTCCCACAGGTCTTTCTCATAGCCTTCATGCACATGCTGCAACAAAACCCTTCGTCGGCTCTCGCAATATCTGTAGCAAAGGGGGAGAGTACGCAAGAGAAACAGGTTAGAAAGAGTACACTATATCCACTAGTGACTGTACAAGTGACCTGCCTTGGAATGCAGGCCTATTTTATACCTGAGCTTAAAACGGTGGTGCCAGGTGTGACCTATGGACTCACAGGGAATTTATAGTTTACTATAATTAAGACCTGGGAGTTCCCCACGGTCACTCTGTCAAGGTGTGCACCAAATGCACATACTTAAAAGCACTTCTTACCCAATGATCTCAAAGCTCTCTGCAAAGATGGGTAGTATTCTCCCTATGTCACAAACAAAAATGGGCACACAAAGATTGTGATTTGTCCAAATTGAATGGCAGACCTGGGAACAAAAGCAGGTTTTTCTGAATGCCAACCTGGGACCCTACCCAAGGTTGCTACATTAAGATGACAAAATAAAAACCAACTACAACAACAATTATCCAACTGCACTGGGCCTAGTTTTGTTCAGCTCCAGGACTTCCACCTTTACCATTCTGAAGGAAAGCACTACTTGGCTGTAAAAGTAGGATACTGGCCTAACTGGACCAAGCCTCAAAAGAAGTTATTCAGTAGGTCTGTTTGCACATGTTTCTGTCATGATAATTTTCCTGTCAGGGATGGGACAATTAAACTGAGCCCAGAGACAGGGACACACCTAGCAGTAATAACACCAGCTGTATCAAAGGAAGCCATACTCAATTCAGATGTATTACAACTAGAAAGAAGAGAAACAGACTTACAAAGATCTAAGTGCAGTTTATAAACAAGTTGAATGTCAGGGTCCCTTTAATATTTATTAGCACATCTTTGGTGACTGTCCCTGTTCACTGGTTATGCCTTATTTCTCCCACCTCTTCTTTGCATATGGGAACAAAACCATAACCCCTTAAGCGCATCCCACTGTGCCAGGTACAGCCATGCCAATGAATCGGTGGCAAACAGGTGCAGCCAGGCAGCACAGGCACAATACCACCAGCAGCAGTTATTTGAGGCAAACCTATTCAGATGTAATATGAGAAACTGGAGTTCAAGAGCCAGTCTCCCAATGGGGGTAGAGGCATGCTGTTCAATTTCCAGACGTGTATCTGTCACTGTCAACTGAAAGGCTCTCACAGCTGTGAGCTCTCTCAGCAAGTCAAAATCGTTCTTCTCAACTAAGTCCAGAAACACATTAGCAAATTAAAAAACGCATCTCTTGCAGACATTTTGGAACACTGGGCAAGCTATGATTACCATATGTAGGCAGATAAAAGTGAAAAGAACATCAGGTTAGCCTGAACTCAGAATTGCCTTGCTACAAGTTACAGCTTTAACACTTAACATTCAGTATCTGATCCAGTTGACAGATTTATTCAAATGAACTATTCTAGTTCTTATTGGTATCAGCTGTTGCAATACGAGAGCACACAAAGTTCCATTCATTTCATGAGGCATGTGATAAATGGAACATGCACAGTAATTGCTTTCCAAACTTCAGTTAATTTTGCTAGGTTTTTAAATCCCATTTTCCAGAAATGCCACAAGCATCACAAGCTGAAAGACCAAAAACAATCACCTCTCAGCTGAATGGACAGTCAGTGCAGTTTCTTAAAGAATTCTCTACATCCTGCAGTTCCCCTTGCAATTCTTCAGTCCTTTGTTTCATCGTGGCCTTATAAAATATGGCCAGCAAATGATGGACATCAAGTTTAAATATTAAAAGCAGGCAACAAAAGTAGTATTTGTAGTGCATGACCAGATTGGTGAATTAGGGTCTCCTGCATACCTAAAAAGCTCACCATTTTTCCCCAAAAATAACAGTTGATAGGTTTGGGAAGCTGTGTTTCCATACACTCCAGCCCACGTTTATTTTTAAAATTGCTTTGGGTAGCTGCTAATACCCCTAAAAGAATATTCAATATTAAGAAGTCAATGGAATCAGCAACTCTGAATCAGAGCTGGAATCTCAGCCTAACACCAACCTAAATGGTGCAAGCTCCTCACAAAAACCAGATTCTCACAAAACAAAGTCCTAGCAGCATTCTAGACATACAACACAGTGGGCAGCAGCCCCACTAGGCATATTATTAGCAAATTAATTTCCCTGACAAAGCTCCAAACACTAGAGCTCATTTTACTTGCAAGTTTCTTTCTCTTCTGATAGACCTAACAAATGCAGCAATTGAGGCCCGGTACCTCCAAACTAAAACTTGTAATCCTGTAAACTCATTTACGTTTACAGTCCTGTATTTTTCCATACTGTAGATGAGTTTCTCTAGAACACTGGTCCCCAATCTGTGGTACAGGTACCACCAGTGGTATGCAGACAACCTGTCCGTGGTACGCATTAACAGATTTTTTATAATTACTCTATATGACAAAAATTTGCTGGTGGTACATAAGGTTATATTATTTTAAATTGGTGGTGTGCAATCTGTCAGTGTAGGAACCACTGCTCTAGAACATTAAGCAGCCACTGAATGTGTGCTATCTGAGCTTCACTGCTCCAAAAAGATGCATTTGGGGGGTGACAGTTGGTACAGAAGGGTTATATTAGTCTCTCCACTTTCTTTATAATGCATCTCTCTTCTTGCTATACCCTATTGACAGGTTAATTTGCGCACAGGGCAAGAAGCCCCCAGTGAACACACAACCATCTCAAGGCAAACGTGTTGGCCAACAAAATTAAGTGTCCTCCTCCCTTGTGTTTTGCCCTCATCTACGGCCTTTTCCTAATGCTGTTGTTCTCTGGTTACTCCTTTTTTACTCCTACAGGAGAGGTTGAAGGCAACAGTAGTTAATACAGACATACTATACAGGGACTGCAAAACTCTCTCTGTTATTCAACAGAACAGATGCTCACAACTTGGGAAGCTCTGTATCCCCTTAATTAAGACTCATTTCCTAGAAGGTCAGAGGACATGGGGTTGAAACCAGATTAGGATCCCAGCATTGCTAATGCCTATTTGATTTTATGTACTAGAGAAGATCAGTGCTCACTCTCTACCTCTGGCCTCAGCTGCCTGGTTACAGGTTGGCTGCTGACCAAGAACTTTGGCTAGAGGCCCAAAATGAGCAACTCTCTAGAGATTTGACTGAAAAATGTATAATGAAGCTATTACATTTGCCTTCCCTCTAGACTGTTACCTACCATATCAGAAGTGACAGAAAGGTAATGGTACAATGTAGTATTTGAGTTAGTGTTTACTTCAAAAACATACCTGTACTTATCTTGTACTTTCTGCTTTATGTCTTGCAGAGAATCTTGGGATATATCTCGCTCCAGGTACCCAGAAAGCACCTCTGTAGCATTCTCTAAGTCTGCTTGGTTATTCTGCAAAGAATGAAAACATGCCAATTTCTTTTAGCGAGACACTTCTTCAAACTTACTAGCATCATCATGACCTAAATAAAAAAAAGTAAGAGGGGAAGTTCTGCACTGTGTTACACACCAGAGTGAGCCATTAACTCCAGATATCAGAACTGAGAAGGCAGAGAATTCATTTCATGATTTGATGGGCAGAGTCACCAGCAAACATTTACATTTTATTTTACAGTCTTCCTTGATTTGCAACACACCTAAAAGAAACAAACAGCTCTTTCCTTATTTGCTTTATCCTGTGGGAAAGACAGGTGCCTCTCTCCTTCTGTCCCTTTCACACTTAACTCCTCGAAACGTGAGCAAGGCCTTTGTCAAACCTTCAGCGCTGTGCTTGGTTATTAATGCGGGCACACCAATGGTCTGCTATGCCATGTGGCTTTGACTGACTACAGATGTAAATAATGATGAAAGGCTATTTTAATTAGAAAAGGCCCAAACTGCTTCAGTCTTTGTAGCAGCCAGAGGCACTATTTTACTACCATTGTCTTAAAACCAGGAAATATTGGACACATGTAAGAGATTAAATCCAAGGTCTAGAAACATTTCCAACTACCTCAAGTCCCAAATTTGATATTTACTTTTGTAGGCCTGAAAATGCAATGGCTGTGTTATGGCATTAGACTGTGGTTAGCCAGTTATCTATTGTGTAAAGGCAACTTTCCTTTCTCCAGGAGGGAATGCTGCATGCAATCCAACTCCTACACTACTTCATTATCATCCATGCTGTGGATGTAGTCTTTCTGGACTTCCGGAAGGCTTTCGACACTGTCTCTCACCCTGTCCTCATCAAAAAGCTGGGAGACTGTGGTGTCGATGCCCACACGGTCAAATGGGTCGCCAACTGGTTGGAGGGCTGCACCCAGAGGGTGGTAGTGGATGGGTTCTTCTCGACCTGGAAGGACGTGGCCAGTGGGGTTCCGCAGGGCTCGGTCCTCGGGCCCGCACTGTTCAACATCTTCATCAGTGACTTGGATGACGGGGTAGAAAGCACCCTGTTCAAGTTTGCTGATGACACTAAGATGTGGGGGGATGTGGGTGCACTAGAAGGGTGCAATAGGCTACAAGCTGACCTTGACAGGTTGCAACGGTGGGCGGATGAGAATAGGATGGGGTTTAACACTGATAAGTGCAAGGTGTTGCACATGGGGAGGAAGAACCGGCACCACACTTACAGGTTGGGGAACTCCCCTCTTGCCAGCACGGAGACGGAAAAGGATCTTGGAGTCGTCATTGACTCCACGATGAACATGGGCCGGCAGTGTGGGGAGGCAGTCAAGAAGGCCAACCGTACCCTGTCATGCATCCACAGATGCGTCTCGAGCAGGTCCAGGGAGGTGATCCTCCCCCTCTATGCGGCACTGGTCAGGCCGCAGCTGGAGTACTGCGTCCAGTTCTGGGCGCCACACTTCAAGAGGGACGTGGACGATATGGAAAGAGTTCAGAGGGGGCCACTCGTATGATCAAGGGTCAGCAGGGCAGGCCTTATGAGGAGAGGCTACGGGACCTGAACCTGTTTAGCCTCCACAAGAGAAGGTTAAGGGGGGACCTTGTGGCCTGCTACAAACTGGTCAGGGGGGATCAGCAGGTATTGGGGGAGTCCCTGTTCCCCCGTGCTCTGCCAGGAGTGACCAGGAATAACGGTCACAAGCTGGCGGAGGGTAAGTTTAGATTAGATATCAGGAGGCGCTACTTCACAGTCAGGGCGGCTAGGGCCTGGAACCAGCTTCCAGGGGAAGTGGTGCAGGCTCCTAGCCTGGGGAGTTTTAAAAGGAAGTTAGATGAGCACCTTGCTGGGGTCATCTGACCCCGGTGCTCTTTCCTGCCAAGGCAGGGGGTCGGACTAGATGATCTACCTAGGTCCCTTCCGACTCTAGCTACTATGAAACTATGAAACTATAAGAAAGAGAGAGAAAGAACACAACTCTGTCTTTCCAGTTTCTTACCAACTGTGATCAAGTTTCCCTATTGCATCTTAGTAATGTAATCTTTATTCCCAACAAGCCAAAAGCACACATTTCCCTACCTCAAAGATAATGGACTGATTATTCTTTTTGAGGTAGAAGGCAAAGACGTAAGTGTACATGAGTGTGGCACGACACTGGCAGAGGACGTCAACTGCTTTCTTCAGGAACTGCACCTCGATCCATGACATGTTGTGCTGCTGCATCTCCTCCATTTTCTGCTTCACCTGAGCATAGAGTTTGTGCTCAAAGCGCAGGCTTTGCATGTGGTTCATATAGCGGTTGCAGTAGAACAGGTACCTCTGCAGGGCTGCTCTGGATCGCTGTGTTAATTCCCATTATATAAAAAGAAAACAAATAGTTAAAACAAAGTAGGGGCTGATAACTAAGAAAACAAGAAGTCTCATAAGGGTTCCAAATCTGACCAACAGAAAGGAGTTTCCTTTCTGAATAGGTTCCTTGGCTCCTTAGCTGGTCACATTCAGATACAAATGTAGCACTACTCTATACAACTCTGCAGAAGCACACCAGTCATTGTACAGCTCTGAGTAGGCAAATCCACACCCTCTGCAGTGCTAAACAAGATCCCAATCCATGACGTTTGAGAACTGAATCACACTTCCAAAATAATCCATGCAAGTAAGTATATATATGCCCGAATCACCACCACACGGCTCCTGCTAACGTATACCAACCTCAAATCTCCATTACCTGCACACACACAGGACAGAGTGCAACACTAGCACTAAAGAGCCAAAATAAATCTAGATGGGAAATGTGTCCTACCATCCCACTCCTGACAGGAGGCCCTCTATTCTCTTGCTGGATAGCTGAAGAGTTGTGCCCTAATTTTAAATCCCTTTTATGGCCCTTACTGCCAAGTTCAAGCACCCCCAAATGAAAATGGTTATGAACAACGCAAAGCCAGATCTTTTCCTTCCCTAGTCCATCATCCTTGTCAGTCTCTAATATTTTAAAAGGAGCAAAACAAGTCCAGCCAGACCTTTTATGCAGTTTATTTGAAAGTCTACAGACTACTAAACTAGTCAAAATTCTCTTTTTATGGACACACATCTACTTCCTCAATTTGGCAATGGAATTGATCTACTTCATTTCAATTACATCTGCTTATGTAGGTGGCTCGGGGTCCTATTACAGAAGAAATGAACATCCTTATTAGGATTTTAGAACGCTGATTTATCTGTCCAATTTAATGTTGTTTTAAAAATATTACTTCCAGTATGTTTTTAAGTAAACACCGTGATTAAGGAATGGGAAAGAGGTTTAAGATATTAAGCAGCCTAGGATAAATTATTGATCATTATTATAGGTACAAGTCATATGCATAACCATTATTCTTAGTAATTTCTTTGTTGGCAGATTAACTGAAGTATTAAGGATGCGCACAGGATAAATCTCTCAATGTGAAGGTGATGGCTATATTCTACTTCAGTACATGCTAGTATGGATTTGTATTAGAATGTATTTCAAGAAATATTTAAGTGCTTGGCTACAGGAATGCTTAGCCAAGGCGCATAAAATAGATTTCTGCAACCCACAGTATGCATGAAAGACAATCCCTCCCTGTTTACAAATGCTCTGGTATGAATACAGGCAAAGTAACTGGTATTTAAAAACACAGCTAAACCTATGTCCAGGACTTCTACTCACTGAGCCAGCCTACTTTCCAAGAACAAAGCAATCCAGGAAAGCTCTTGAAAGACCCATTATAGACAACTGCTATGAAAAACCACCAGGAATTCCACTACATTTACATGCAAAAGGTCTGCTCCTCCTCAATACACAGGGCCATAAACGCCAAGAATTTTGCTATACAGAACACTTTACAAAGCACTCAGGACCATCTCGGATTCATAGCTCTGTTGAGATTACATTCCATAAGAGCCAACTATATTTAACGCCAACAGAAAACAAAAATGACAAAGGCACCTATCTTAAAGTGTTCAAAGGACTTTATATATCAACCAAACAAGATTCCATTGTTGTGATGCAAGCTAAATGCCTTTTGCTCTCTGTCCAACAGTTCCACGAGTGGGTACATCTCTCTAAAATGCAGGTTTAGAGCCAAAAAGCACTTCCCAGAGCAAGATATTCCTCCAGACCCCACCAAAAGTTGTGGACTCACCTCCTGTGCATCCCTTGCTGCCTTTGCATCATCCTCATTGTAGCGATTACAGTTGTACCTGTAACAAACAGACATCTGACGCTTAAGAATTGCCTTTCAAAAAATGTACACAAAGGTCTGTAATGCCACTTTCATGTCCAGCCATTAGGTTACTGTTCTAAACCTACCAGGCAGATCCATGTGGCTCCCAAGGGCCAAGACACACCCAACAGAACTCTGCTTTACAGTTCTGGTTCCGACAGACCATGTGGTTGCAGCCGCCATCCTTTTCGATGGTCACATGACATTTTGGGCATTCCTGTAAACAGAACACAGACAGTCAGCGTTAAAATCAAGGCAGGGCTTTTTAATCCTCTTAGAAAACCTGCTGCTCTCACTCTACCTTTATTCAACCTAATGAGCCTCACACAGCTGAAAAACTACCTCCCTTGGAGAGCTGATGATCAAAATAGATAAGAGCAAATTTTAAAAGATCTTCTGCCCTCAAGTCAGGGCCCAAATGCTTTCAAACACTAAAGATGCACAACAACACAGTTTTAAGGAATGACTCATTTTGCTTGTATACCCAATTATGGTTAGCTGGTTGGCCAGTGTCACCTTAGCAGTCCAGCAGAAAGGCAGTTTTAAGATCATCATAGAAAAATAGACCTAGAAGGGATCTCAAGAGGTCCTTTAGTCCAGGAGACAGGAAGTACAGCAGCAGGTAGGAAAGGAAGCAGAAAGCAGAGCAGGAGATCAGGCAGGGAGGAAAAAGCAGAGAAAGAGATTGGGCAGGGAACACAGAGCAGAGGAACAGAAGCAGCAGCAGACTAGACAGAGGAAAGAGACTAGAGTGGTACTCCAGGAGGGTATGGGGCTAATTTGTGACACTTCTGCCAAAAAGAGTGACCCCCACTGCTCCCCTTGCCCAAAGTAGGATCATCCCTATTTAAACCTTTATAGTCAAGTGTTTCTATCTAACTTCTTAGAAACTTCCTAGAATAAAGATTCCACAGCCTCCATCATTAACCTATTCCAATGTTTAACTATATTTATAATTAGAGCATTATTGCTTTCTGTAATAATATAACAGTGGTTCTAGTGGAAGCCAAATAAATGGTCTACCACCAGCAGCTCATGGCAAGGCTAACAGAACAGGTGAGTGTTTTGTACGATGATGACATAGCCTGCTTCATACATGTTAGAAAACTTTTTTTTTTTTTTAAACTTAGCCAACGCCGCAGTATGCCAGCAACACCAACTTGCCACAGGCCATCTTGGATTGGCTATGAAAAGTGAAGCAAGGAATGCAATCTGGCTGCCAACTGCTGCAACCAATCTGTGTATACAGACACCTCATTTAAAAGTCACCAATATGGGAAGAGTCTTTATACTCAGAAATTTCCAGTCTGTTTGTCTAGGTACCTTTATCTTCCCAGCTGCAAGTGAGAGGGAAAGTTTTTTGCTGGCACTTTCTGCAGAGAACACCAGAAGTGTTTTTTGCAGCCTCCTGTTTTCTTTGTAGAATACATGCTGAAATGGACAAAAATGTTCCTTAATCAGTTTAATAAGGTGCCCTGAAGGCTGTTTTGGATCAGTGACACAGCAGCTGCAATGAAGCCCCCCTTCGTGCCCCCCCCAAGTATCTGAAAATCTCAGACAAAGAAAGCATCATCCTGCAGTTCAAAAAAGCCTCTATCAACTAGAGTAATTATTTGACCCAGCATGTTTATAATAAAATAAAACCCACTTTTCCCACCCAATACTCCAATCCCTCCATGGGGCCTTTGCACTGCTGTTGCATATTCCCTCCTCTCTGTGCACTACCCCTAGACAAAGCTTTTATTTACAGCACAGGACAGAATGGGAACCCGGCTGGAATCCATTAGTTGGCTATAGGGTCACTGCTGAACAAAGGGGGGCTAGAAAAGTAGAACTGCACATAGAAAACATTTCCAAAACCAGATTTTTCCAGAATCTGTGTCCTTCCTATTCAGCAGCCACATAAGCCATCTCATCTTAAAATATCCATTTCATTAGCAAAATGCACGCTTTTCCTTCACTGCATTCACAGACTTCCGCCACTCAGGAAATCACACATTATTCTTATAAATTTAATGTTTGTTACATATGACATATGAGGCAGCTTAACACAAAATAGCGAATAGCTGACGTAGGATTCAAAGCAATTCCCAGATAATCTTATAAATCAACATACAAACTGTTAGGCAGCTGTTGGGGCAGGCAGAGTATATTATGCTGCCATTATAAGCTACAACCCCGGCTCTGCAACGCGTTTTCCAAACTAAAAAAATGTCAAGAATGTGACTTCCCTTTTTGTGCACTGCTGGGGCACTTCTGTGCAATACGGACGTTCTCCCAAAAACACAAAAGAGGCTAGCAGTTAGTTGGTTTATAGGTACAAGTTGGCAGTCACTGAGTTTACTTTGAATTACAGAATAAAATGTAACCTACTTTATCCAAAGCCCCTTTTTACAACCTATGCTTAAGTTCTGCTCATTTAAAATTTCAGAAGAGAAAACCTGCATTGGCATTTTGAGACTAACACTGAATTCCTAAACAGACCTGGCTTGGGAGCAGGGCATGAATGCCACTTCCCTACTTCAGTAACAAGGTAACAAGCCAAACTTCATGTTACTTATGTCCAAGGCAACAGTGACATTTTACAGAAAGAGTGAACAAGGTAGGTAACCAGTTACTCTTTTCACTCACTTCCTCCACTCAAGAGCAGCTTCTAGTTTAGGCACTTGCATGGCACATTCCCCAAGTGCCTCAATTTTTTCCCATCTTCTGTGTTTCCTAGAGGTAAGTGCTGACGCCTCCTTTTTGCAGATGGTGGAACTTTAGGTATTGATGGATTAAGAGATTATGAAGACTTAAAAAGGTGCCAGGGAGAGTGTGTGTGAGGGGGAAGAAAGGAGTTACCACAGGTCAGTGAACGTGTGAACTGTTCTGTATCTGTGCTCTATCCACAGCGAGACTCCTTTATCCAAATTTAAACTTTGACTTGAATTCTTCCTCAGAGAATTCAAACTAAAAGGTTCAGCCTATCAAGCAGACCAGTGATTTTCAACCTGTTTTGTACCAGGACCCATTTGCAATCAATGGCCAGTCCTGACCTAGCACCCCTCACTCCTGGCCTGGTGCCTCCCACCCTCAGGTCCCAGCCCTGCAGTGTGGGGCATGGAAAGCCCCAACCAGCCCCTTGCAGGCTGGATCTCTGCCAGTTTTCAAGGGGGAAAAGCCACCGTTTCCCACATTTTTCATCTTTAAAAGGAGAATCCATTCTTAAAAGTTTACTGATCCATTTTTAAAGCTTGTTTGTGGCCCTTTTGTATATTCTTGAGACTCACAGGTTGAGAAACACAGGAGTAGACAGCTTCGCTTTTGCTTCAGTCTACTGCTTTCTTCAGTACCGTTAAGTGCCTAGCCACTTTGGCCACCACCACACACGCTCTTAAAGCTCAGGATCAGTGGCCGGTCTTCCACATCAGCATGTTTGAAGTCAAAGCCCACCCTATTTTCTGCCTGCTTCCCCTTCTTCCTGGGGGGAGAACAGGGCTTGCAGTGTGATGTCACTGAAACAAAGTGTCTCCTCTGTCAGCCTAAGTTCTTCTGTTTTCAACTGCTACAGTACCAGCCCACAAGAGAAGCATGCATCTCAAGCCAGAATGTAATGCAAGTAAGGCATTATTCGGGAAAGTCAACTGAATTCAAACCAATTCCTGGGTACCAACTGTGAAGTGCAAAGTCTGTTTGTACTGGCGTAACATCTGCCAGCTCTAGCCATGGAACAGGCCAAACCCTGTTCAAGAAATACCATTCATCTGTCCATGGCGCTCCACACCAGTGAACTTCAACTACTCTGCAGATGTAGATCCACTTCTGGCACACTGCAATAATTCAGTCTTAATAATTTGTACTACCATAGGGGGATCATAATCTTTTGGTCAAAACCACACAAGCAAATCTGAAAGAACCAGACCCCCCTCAACTGAAGCAGCAAAACTTAGCCCTGTTTTTTTCCAGCTGGTTCTCTTATAACATGTTCCTCCAGCTTGAATTGTTACCAGCTTACCTTAGTCAAAGCCCCCAGTGTCAGCAGGGCTCTAGCCAAGCCAATCAAGTGGAGTAGCTGGATCGAAGGTAGAGCCAAACCATTTAGAAGATTCTCACCCTGAACTACTTCAGTATCTCCCACTGTAAGGACCCTGTAAGGCAGATCAGGAACACTACTATGGTCTGATCAAAAGGAATCAGGTCCTTTGCACTTCATCAAAGACCACCAGCCATGAAACCAATCCATTTTAGGCTACACATGAACTCAGAATTGATCCAGATTATGGAAAACTGAGTGCCCTGTATACCAACAAAGATATTTCAGTACCACCACTTCCACAACTGCTTCTTTAAAAAAACAAAACCATAACAGTTCAACAGGACAGTAACTGGCGATACTTTAAACATTGAAGCAATTGCTTGAAGAAAGGCCTGTTTCTTTAAAATAAGTTGGTAGGATATAACTGCATCTGTTTGGACAGTCACCCCCTTCCAATACTGTCTCTTGTGTCTTAACACCTAGGAGGGATTCTGCTCCCGTAAACATTTGTAGCTCCTCAGCAAGAAAAGTGGATAGTAACTGAGTTTTCACCAAAGATAGAAGATCATGGAAGGTGACTTCTACAGTAAAGTTACACAACCCTGGAAGTGGGGCCCCATTAGGCTGGTGTTCATAAGAGTACAATTGCTCAATGACATTAAGAAAAACCATGGGAGGAGGTCGGTGAACACCAAACGCTGAAAAAATGCTGAGCAGTGGCAGCAATAGGACCAGAAACCGTTCAAACTATTAATACAAGGAATGGAAAAGCAGTATTTCTAGATTGAAGAGGTTAGGAAATGAGGCCCCTACTAAGAACTGCAGCCAAGCAACATTATGAAAAGGAAGTCAAGTTACCAAACCAGAGGATTATTCTGGATGGATCATCATCATGCTCTGATGCAAGGGGTCACCTAATTAAGATATTCATAATCCGGAGAATTCTACTATTTTAGGGTAGAAAACTACTATTTTAAGGTTATAAAAAAAAAACCCAGGGCAAACCTGTCCCCTTTTTGCCATGCTTAGTCTTTATTAGCTTTATATTTTGAATACAGCAATTATTACCCTATTCAGGAACTGCAGTTCCAATATCAGCAAAGGTGAAACAGCTCGAGTGCTTCCCATAGCCCAGGGATGTCCAACCTTTTTGAATGTGGGGTTGAATGAACTTTTTATCACCCAGTGGGCCAGCAGGAGTAGGCGCTCATGCGGCTTGTCCGGTCCGACCACAGCCTGGGGGCGCAGGGGTCAAGGGGTGCCACCTGACCCCGCCATGTCCTCCCTGACACCTGGGATGCTCCCACAGCTGCGCGCCTGGACTCAGCAGCCAGGGAGACATGCAGGGGCCCTACAGGAAGGTGCAGGAATGCACAGGGACACCCCCCTCCTCTCTCTCCCCTGGGGCAGCCCGAGCCCAACCTGCAGGGCTGCCTCCCTCCCTGAGGCCTGCAACTCACCACCCCCAGCACAATGTCTGCAGGCATGGGGGGATGTGGGGAGGCAGGAGCAGTGCCAGCTTCCAGCCCCGACAGCCGCAGCAGCAGCAGCATCTTCCGCGGGCCCAGCCGCAGCATCCCTCCGAGCCAGCATCCGCGCCCCCCACAGCACAACCCGCTCCAGTCCGCATGGCCAGCGGGGGACTGGTGCAGGGCGGGGCCGGCATGCAAATGAGGAAGGGATGGGCAGGGCTAGGAAGAGACACTGTGAAATGAGGGGGGAGGGGAGGACCTGCACCACACTGGCAATGTCAAGCTGACATGGTGTGTGTGGGAACCTTGTCCCTTCCCCAGCCCTTCAGCAGCCATTAGGAAGCTGCTGAGGGGCTGGGGGAGGGACAAGGGGCATGAACGAAAGTAAACACTGTTTACTTTCGTTTCCTGTTGCAGCACCTCAGGCCTCAGAAAATGGCTTGGCGGGCCACATGTTGGACAAGCGTGCCATAGCCACACTATGCTAGGAGATTTGCCCTCATTGCTTTTCCAGAAATCTCACAGGGAACTGGAGTTATGTCAGTACTCCTGCTCTGCCCAAAGATACCTGCACTTAAGTTCCAAACTTAAAAATGGATTGTTCAACGCCCCAAGGATGCTCAATGCCTACCAGCGTTCTCTTGACGTTCTGGATTCTGCACGTTCTATTATACATGCTCATGCAAGACAATTTAGTGTAATTATATGTAGAAAACACTGAGCTAAACGGGATGGTTTAAATGCTTGCTCATTCGAAGAAAAAAAAAAAAAGAAAAATAGCAGTTCTACATCCGAGACGAGCTACTTTGTGGCTGTAGCACTGAAATGTATTGGCATGAAACGAAAGAGATATTCTTAAAAAGTCTGAAGCTGGTGCCAAAAAAAGGACTTGATGGGATGCCAAATTTATAGGCACTAACACAAATGCAGCTTTTCCAGACAGCAGAGAGAGAGTGGAGCACGCAGTCAAAAGGGCCTGAAAAGGAAGAGAGACCTGGGCTTGTGCCCTCTTGCATTTCTTTATAATGGACGAAGGCCTGAAAGCTTTTCTGAAAAAAAAAAGATTCTGCTCGTTATGTACGCAAGAAATTCAAGTCTTGTCTGGCCTGGAAAATAGTAGAGAAGTGACATCATGTCAACCAAGAGAGCAGAGCAATAGCAAAGGGAAGGAATTTTTACTTTGGTGACTCATGTTTCAGATGGAGGAAGCCTGGTCTTCAGTGCTGAATGCTTCTGCCCCTTCCATTTAGCACACTCAAACTGCCCAGGCACCCTATAGTAACAGCCAAGGAATTCTTTTGATAGTCCTGATATTTACGGCTAAAATTTCTACTGGTTTTTATAAAGACTCCTAGTTAATATTCTTTGGAGGGTTGCTTTAAAGAAATAATTCACCTTTGTGAATAAGTGTTTCATGTCCCAAGCTATGCCTAATAAATAGAACAAGAACATTAAGGATTTAAGGCCTTAACATAAAGTTGTTCTTGGTTTAAAATTGCACCTGAAGTGAATCAATGTCCATCACCATTTAGACACATTTCAGTTTGAAGTCAATTTGTTTTGGATTAAACTACTTAATCCAGATTTTGTTCTGTCTATATGCCACATTCTGTGCAATGGGCTCCTGTGAGGTATAATCCTACAAACCACATTACTATCCCTCAAACTGAAAACAGGAGTGTCAATACAAGGGACCAGAAAGCTCCCTGCTAAGCCCAACATCGATTTCAATTTCATGATGCTCTGCACATAAATAAATTAGATTATCGATCAAGTCCATGTAAAAGTGACTTCATTACACCACACCAATTTCTGGAGACAATCTTTTAGCTTGCTTTCGTTTTTGTGTTCTGTCATAGGGCAGTTTTCTAATTTTCCCTCATGGCACTCCTGTCTCTTAAGGCAAGCATGGACAAATGTATCATATTATCCCACTGTTCCTCCAACAGGACCACCAATTGAATATACAGCGCGTAAAGACTGGTACCCATCCAATTCTTTGTTGACCTACACAGGAGAGGTCCTGAATCCTGTGGGTATTCAGAGTAGCCAGTAAGGCCTTATTTGATGGAATTTCTCACAAGCTAAAAAGCTGCAGCAGGAAGAGGAAGAAATGTGAAGGCACACACAAAAAGCAAGATTAGTTAAAAGACAATGGAGTCAGGTTTTCTAACTCAACAGGGCATTTCATAATTGACTAATTTCAGTTTCTTTCACGGTTCTTTACTTCAAGAAATGTCTTGCGTTCCTAAGCTGCAGTATTAGTCTGAGCCTGAATGCCCTTCTGAGGTTTTTCTTTGCATGGAGTTATTTCTCCTACACCCCTACCACCTCCCGCCATGCCCGAGCAGGAAAGGATTCTTTAGGATTATACAAATATTTGGGTCCATTTTGAAGGGTGGTAAACACGTGCCATGGTCAGATGCACTCAGATTTCTTTGAGAATTTGGACTGCAGCCAACAGGCAGCTAAGCCAGAAGAGGGAGGCTGTTGGCAGGCACGCTGCTCTGCTGGAGTGCTGTGCTGTGCTGGTCCTCCTGAGGAATGCCAATAAGTGCTGGGCAGAGCTCAAACTGTGCGTGTTCCAACAGTCACTATTGCTAATATTTAAACCATTAATAGTGTAAAATTACACTCTTCTACATTGTCAATACCCCTGAGAAGGCACAGAGGTCATTACCGGGGGTGGGTTACATTTCCTGCCAGCTTTTCCTTCAATTCAATCTACCGTGAGGTCTGAGAGAATAACTGACATTGTCCCATAGTTAATCTAATTGATACAGATGCTGCAAGACTCCGTGACAGCGGGTCTGCTCAGATGTCCGACGCAAATACTCTGGGTTCGTTTCTACTGTACAGTCTGGGCTCTATCAAAGTATTTTCTTGCTGAAAAAAGGGTCTTATAAAATATTACCAAGCGTAGTTTAACAGATGTTCTAGGACATTTCCTTTCACTAACCTTCTCAACATGTGGATTTACCAGGGATTCTCCCGCTTGCAGCTAAATCCTGATTACTGACAGCCTGCACTGGGTTCCAGCTTCCTGCCCACCCCACTACCAAAATGGCTCCTACTAGTAGATTTAGGATCCCAAGAAAGTTGTCTTTTCCAATGTAAACGTTATTTTTTTCCCCCCACAGCTGAAATTTTGGACAAATTGAGGGAGGAAGGCCCACATCTTTCAGCATTAGAGGAGAGCCAGGAATAGTTTACTGAAGTGCCTCGTAGTACCCCAAGCTATTTTAGATTAAAAGGCAATACCAACTCAGTCTACTGAGCATACTTCCCTCTCACCTTTCAGCCACAAGGCAAACAGAAGCCCACGGAGGATTACAGCAGAAAAGAAATCAATCACATCAAGCCCACTGAATCATTGCTCTCTTTAGTAATATTTAAGGATCAAGCAAAGTTTGAACAAAAACCTGAGTAACCTCTCGAGTGAAATGAGGAGGTTTCTCAACACTGTATGAAGCTTGTTAAACACGCTTAAAATATAAATTTTGCTGAGTTTTCAGAAGTTTGCTTCCGAGCAGAGACCAGGCATAAACACTTAAAAAAGTGAACGGAAGTACCTTCAACCATGCATCTCCACACAGTGGGAAGTTCTTCACCCGCTACCATGCACCCAATTCTACTTCACTGAAAAAGATGCAAAGTGCCCCAAACCAGATCCGCTTTCTCTACAGAAAACAATGCCCTTTCAGAGATTACACAGCAGAGCTAAGAAAAACAGAATGGTCATTTCTTAGTTGTCTTCCCCCATCACTTTTCTTTGCCCTTCTGGCTTGGCAGCCTATAGGCCCAGGTCTGTTTCTAAACTGGAGTCCCCACATGGCAGTTATAGGCTTTGTTTCCTTGCCACTGTGTCAGCCTCTCTGTTTTTATTCCTCACAAAAGCAAACAAAAAAGAATATTTAAAGTTTTATGCAGAGTTGGGCTATCTGGAACCAATGGATTTACATAATAAAATCTTAACAGCTGTTCTGCCAGTTTCCATCTGGAATTCTGCCCAACGGAAATGAACAGCCCCTGAAAAGGCGAATGTAAATTAACACAGCCTTACCAAACCAACAGTGCTGCATGTTTCTCACACACAGAATCAAATACAAATTTGTTAGACAGAAGACTTTACGTTGCTTTGGGTTTCCAATTAACCCTTTTAGTATGAAAGTGAAACCCTGAACTGGAATTCAAAACATTACCTGTCCACAGGAAGAAGCATTTTAAGTGTACTAGCAACTTCAGCACCTTATACTGACAGCAGCACAGGGCTGGGGAGGAAGATTCCCCTGGTAGCAAAGGATTACATTATTGTGCTAGCTTGCATCAGGGTTTCTGTAGAAAACAGGTTTCTGAGAGGAAGTGAAACCAACCTTTGTGTTTGCTGCAATCCAATTGGAAGTTTCACTGTCATCATCACACTTCTTAATCCACTTCTTTAACCACTGTTAGGAAAAGGATGAAACGGAATAGACTTTAGATATTTCTAGTAAAATTAAAAAGGTCATAATAAGCACATAACAAAAAAAATGTGCAAAGATATATTTACATACTGAATGCCACTGCTTGTTAATCAAGGTGGGTATGGTTTTTAAAATTTGTTCATGGCAGATAATGTATCAGAATCACTTGACACTTAGCAGAAAACAGTATCACAGTACCACAAATCTTAGGCCCAGCTTTTGGGCACTGTCCTACTGTAACAAAACAATCCAACCCTGCAAAGCTCACTATACAGCAGCAGTCCCTGGAATCAGGGCCAGCAAGATTAAGTATGAAAACCGGAAGCAACCTGTGAACCCACTGAGGTGCTAAGCACCTACCTGAACGCTGTGAGCATGCCAGTGCTCCCTGGAGAGCAAATGTGAATTTCTGAGGCCATAGCTTTCTACTGCCAAAGGCAAGGAGAGAGACTACTATAACATCATAGGTCAGAAATTTCCCAAACAACAGTAGTAGCTCTGCCGTGAGTAGGGGACATCAGACTACTTGCAGATTTCAAGTGCTGTTTGTCCCTTTTTTTTTTGGCCCAAACAGGCAGAAATCTATTACATACATTGATGTAAGTGGTTTAAGGTTCCCTTCTACTTTGCCAGATGACATACACAAAATAGGACTATATAGTCCTTTAATGCCACAATGCCCTAGATTCAGTGAGGAAGACAGATGGTTCTTACCTTGCACTTAACAGGATCATGCCAATTTTCACCACAATTAAAGCTAGAAATGAAAGACTCTGAGTTAGTTTACAGCATTTCATCTATTACTTTGTGACAGTGATTGCATTAAAAGATAACTCCAACAAATTTACTTCCAAAGTGGGTTTCTTCTTCTGGCTTACTCTAATGAAAGTATCTCGCCACCAGATCTTGCTGAAGGCAATATGCTGTAAGCGCATTTCAGATGAACCGAAATTCCATGCCCCCCAACAGGTGTATGCCATAGTTTAAAGTAGAGGTAGGCAACCCTCACACAGGTGCCAGAGCATGGCACCCAAAGGCATTTTGCTTTGCATGTGTACCTCCAGGCAAACGGCAGGGAAGGGGCTGGGGCTGCACTGCCAGAACAAGGATTGGGCCCCTCGCAGCTCCCCCTGTCCACCCCTGGCACACCAACATCTTACAAATTGAGGCTATGAGTGTTTTTGGCACTATACCCAAAAACGTTGCTGACATCTAGTTTAGAGCGTGCTCAAGAAGGAGCCTGACTACTAACATTCATTTGATATGGATTCATTTTCCATTTATCCATAAGAGGCAGCTTTGTATGTTTTACTTTACATCTGTGCTATTATTCATAAACCAAGCATATTGGTAAACACAGAGGACTATGCCTGTGCATTATACCCCAAAAGGGTAATAGGTGTAAAAGTAGATGCTTAGAATAAGGGATTTCCTGTGTTAATTATTCACAAATTGGCTTAAACGCATTTTCTCTAGTGAACACACCCTTGGTGATGTTCATAACCTAAATAAAAATGCAACCTTGCATCCAATTCAGACCTCAGTAGGGGTGCACCAATAAAGATTTTTTGGGCCCAATTTGATACCAATGGCCAATTATTGACCAGCCATATTGGCCAATACTGATCCAATTGCTGACATGCAGCCCAGCAGCTTGGAGAGCAGAATCCAGTTGGTAAGGCAATATGCTGTTAAACCAAAATTCAGTTAAACAAGTTAAAATTCAGTTAAAATTCTATTCGGGGGGTGGGGCGTGCAGGAGACTGATCAAGGACCCCATAGTAAGGAAGGGGCTGGGGCTGAAGCAGGGGCAGGTGCTGTCCTGCCATGGCTTGTTTGGAGGGCGTGGTGGGGAGTGGCATGGGGAGGCTTTCACTGCTGTGCACACCCCTGGGGGAGGCATGGGGGACATGTGTCCTCCCAGATCTATGTGTTGGGTGACAGCAGGCTGCCTGCTGTGCATATGGGCCAGGGGCTGCGCCAGCCTCATCCAAGAGGCTGCGCTTGGGCCAGGCAGCGGCAGGAATGGGAGGAGGGCTATGGCAAATTTTGGGGTGGCTACAACCCCCGCTCCCAGTGCCACTGCATACCCTGCCCACCCCAAGCACAGCGACCTAAGCACACAGTTCACCCTGGCCCCACACACAAATCCAGGGGGCACGTGCCTTGCACACCTCCCCCAGGGATGCACACAGCAGTAGAAGCCCTCCCCCCACAAACAAGCCGCTAACTCTGTCCTGCACCCTGTCCAGACAGCATCTGCCCCTTTCCCCACTCCCTCCCTCACCATGAGAGCCTCAACCTGCACCCCCTTCCCTCCCCCATGCCCCTTAACCCCCAAACAGACCTACCCACTGGACAACGGTCTTCAAGCTGCCGGGCTGCTCTCCTAGCCGTGTGCATGCTGCAGCTGTGCACATGCATATGGTATTCATCAGTGGCATTAATCCATCACATCAGCCAAAAAAAGCCAATTGCCAATAATGTAAATTTTCTTTTTATTGGTGCAGATACAATATTGACTGATGCACTGGTACACCTCAGTGTTCCTTGCCAAACCATTTAAAGAACATTTTAACTTTTTTCTTGCTTTTTGGCTACAGCTGCCATTTCTTATCAACAGAGTGAAAGATTTTGTAGTTGGGGTGAAGGCCATTTAATAATAGTTTGCATAGGTGGTGGAAGAGGGGGCTAACCAGGCTCAGCCCCCTCAAACACAGGCAGGAGGTAGGGCCCCATGGCCTGGCTGCAGGCTGCTGCAGCAGGGGTGAAGGAGTGCCCACACAAACATACCCTGCACAGCCAAGATCGCAGCCAGCTGAGCAGGCAGGTTAGTTTCTTTCCATTTTCTTTATCTGGGCTTCAGGGGGCAGATCGAGACCCCTGCCCTGCCCCCTGCTGCACTGTGGGGACTGCCCCATGACCCGGCCTGGCCAGGCCCTCGTTTATGGGACAGGGCCGGGTCATGGGGCAATGGGAACCCGGCAGCTGGTTCAGGGGCACGGACAGGCGGCTCTTGCCTCTGTGCGCACTGTGGGGGAGCCAGGGGAGGGAGCACATTTTCCCCCTCTTGGCTCCCCCGTCCCATGCCACAACCCTGGACGAGACACGAGGCTCCAACTGTTCCGCAACCCAGCCTGGCCAGGGCTCTGTTCATGGTGAATGGGGTCCCGGCTGGGCCAGGTCATGGGACAATCAGAGCCCCACTGCCCAGCCCGCCCAGCGGTGGGACTCGCATAGCACCGCACCACTTTCAAAGGCAGCAGCAAAGCACAGAGCAGGCAAAGCGCAGCTTGCACCTTTAACCTGCCTTGCCCTGTGCAAAGATCCGGGGGGGGGGGGGGGGGCACCCCTTCGGCTGCCTGGTGCCGTGCCCCTAGAGGGGGTGCTGGGCTCTTCCCGGGGACAATGTCATGTGGGAGCAGGGGGCCCACAGGCTCCATCCCCTCCAGCCTGGTGGTGCAGCCGAGGCTGGCTCTGGGCCCCTCTGGGCAGTGCAGGGCCAGGGCTCCGGCCAGTGTGGGGCAGTGAATTTACAGGGGTCGTTGGCACCGATCAATGACTTCAGGCACAGGGGTTGAGATGGGTGCAAAGGGCCCCAGCCACAATCCCAGGCCCGGCTCTGTTCCAATCCCTTCCTAGTCCCAGCCCCATTCCCCCCAACACCCCCATGGCCCTTTCTCTTCCCCCTGCAGACTTTGCTTTGGTGGGGAGGAGAACGTGCATGCATGCGCACACATATTCAGCCCCCCCCCCCCAGTTGTTTCTCTCTCCTTCCACCTATGGTAGTTTGTGTACTAAAATAAACAATCATCTCCCACAGGACAATCTCCCCTGCTTTGGAAAAGAGGGGCTCAACCTCAGCCTCTCTGAGCTAGAACTATCTCCAATTCCCAGTCCTGTGCATTACAAGCTATCTTAAAAATGGTCACATCAGTTCAATTCTAGAGAGAATATTCTATATATTTTAATCTATGTCAACTTCAGATTTTATTTCATGAAGGCCCATAAAACCATCTCTTAGGTAATGAAGGAGCCAATTTATGCTTCTTCAGGTGCCGATGATGGCTCCCACTCCCTGGTTAAATGAATCAATCGAGGAGAGGATGCAAGGGGGTCAGAATGGCTCCAGTAATTTCTCCAGGGTAGAATATTCAATCTCTTGTGGCTAGCATCATGTCTGTGGCAGATAGTTTCAAGGGGAAGGAGATGAACATTTCGGGCTGAAGCATGAGGAAGTATACACAAAGCTAATTACAAGCTACTTTGAAAATCTCTCCCTCGCACCAAAATGGTGACTCAGGTTTCCCTCCTTCCCGCCATACTATCTTCTGCAAAGTTTAAACTACCTTTTAAACTAGGATTCTTTTTGTTTGCTAAATAAAGTAGCCTTAAGGTAAAGTAGCCCTGCATTGACTCATTTGAGTGCTCTTACCAAAACTGACGCCCACACTTGCAGCGAACAGGTTTAGCATCAGGATACTGAACTTTAACAACATGGTGGCAGTCTGGGGCAGGACACCATTTTAACAATCGATTACACTAGAAAATATGAAGAAAAAAGCATGGTGCAAAAATTACTAGGAAAAAGAGATGCCATTTATTTTAGCCTTTCCCCTCCCAACATTGTTCTTGTGTCCTTTAACTTCAAGGATCTTCCTGTCAAACTTTGACACAATGAATTTAAGACCTCCTTATTCCATGCATTTACTTCATTAACTACAGGAAGGAAGGAATATAGTGTCTTTAAAGTGATACTGTAGCTAGTTCTCCTTTCTGGATATACAGAAGAACAGTTACTTTTGTCTCCTGTAATTTATGTACAAAGTTATCTGGAGGACACTTTTGAGACAAGTGTTAAAACTTTCCCACTGAAGTATTATCAGTGAAACTTGCATCCACAGAATAGGAAATTTTGTGGAACTACCATATAAATTATCAATTATCATAAATATTAAATTTAAAATCTAATTCTCTATTCTGGTAAGCATTTTTGGGGGTCAATTCCATGGGAAATCGTGGCCAGCATCATTTTTGTGATAACTGTGAAGACTCATATTTCATGGTTTCTGCAAAAATCGTGAAACCATGATTTAGTTAGGTAGGCTCCTACCCAGCATGTAATATACCAACTTCCTGCCATGTCTGTATTTTCCTGAGGCTACACATCGGCCTGACAGCACCTAGGACCTTTCCTAACCTTTAATAACCCTTCTGCTTTTTAACCACGGTGCAGCTCCATCACTACATTTGAACAGGTAAGTGGCCAATAAACAAGTGAGTTATGATTAGATTGCGACTAAACTGTACAAACTACTTCTAAAAATTACTAGACAGACTAGAGTAGCTAAATACTGTCCCGACCCACAACTTTGTCCCAATGGATTTCATGCAAGTTGGAAAATTTTCCTGCATCTGTGTTACCTTTTTCTGCACACTTTCAGCAATTTTCAGCTGAGGAGCCACTGGTTAAAACACACGAATATTTATTCAAAGCAATTCTATATCTTAATGCATTAAAAACTGGCCTTTGAAGTACCTGCCACAACTTCAGTGGCTTCCAGTTTCGAACCAGCCCCCTTGAGGACAGGCAACACAGCACACAAGTCCTAGGAAGCTTTTATTACCAACTGCATTTTCCTCATCTACCATAACAATGCTTTCCTAAATCTTCACGTAACATCCCGCTGTGCTTCCCTCTGGCCAGCATGTAACTGACGGGGTCATGGGATTTCCCACCGCTTTAGAGATGGCTACTAATGTTTCTCCCATAATTAATTGGCCATAGACTAAATGGTCTATAACAACTCACTGCAAGATTCTGCCTTGTAGCTGCAACTGATTAAGTCATCTCCTGTATAGCTGTCTGTATCTATTAAAAACTTAAGGTTCTGAAAGCTTCATTTTCCTGCCAGCTTACTGCATACTACCATACGCATGAGTCAATACTAGCTCATTTAGTGACAAACGCCTGCCTATTTCAAGAAAAATGCACCAACGTAAAGGGAAAAATGTCACCACTGGCTCATTTATGCATATATATTTCTACCATGATTTAGAAGTTTACACTGTCAGCAAGTACCAAGCCCACCAGCACTTGATTTATACTGAAAATGTTTATAAGTGTGCCTTATATCCAACCAGAATCAGCCCCCATAACACCAATTCAAATCAAAAGCTTGTTCATGCCACCACTAAAAACCAAACCCTAGCAACAATGTCAAAAACTAGTAACTAACAATCCCATATGGTGGTCTGCATACAAAAACAAAAGCCTTAGGCCCACATTAAATAATTTTCACATAAAAAAAGAAAAGAAGAGACTCACCTCTACAAAACTATTAGTTATTAAATGCTGGTACTTTAATTTAACCTTTGAATCTGTGATCAGACGCCTACGGAAAGAAGAAAAATGCAGAAATTACTAAACCTGTAAGCTCATTTTACCCACATAAAAAAACCCAACAAAAAGCCAACAACCAAAAAAAGATATTGTATAACAATTCTACCTGCTTTATTATGCTTGCTGTTACACTTTGGCTGCATCAGGATCCCCTGATCATAAATAGTCACCTGTTTCCTATGTCTTTGCCATAGCCATACTAATTCTGTGACTGTTTTTATTTTTAACTATACAACTTTCAGTCTTGATTCTAATTTCTGAAGCCCAAATGAAAATAATGCAGGTCAACAATATTTGGAGGATGAGACCTGGATTTTTTCTAAGTTCAGGAAGTGTAGTGGATAAATCTCCCAGTTTTTAATCATATTAGATGTAGTGGTTTGTTGCAACCTATTTTCAAAAGCCCCAAAACATATCTGCAGTGTTGTAACAGCACCAGGGATGCCAAAATGTTATTTAGATTTCAGTGAAAATTAAGGATTAGCTGCTGAAAAAGTTAACAGCTAATACTGCACTGTACATGCAAGGAAGGAAAAAAAGCACCAAAATGGGCATAATCTGGGATCTCCTACAAAGTGTGAAAAGGAAAGAATCATTTGAAAGCTAGTAATTTCAGTTTTGCTACTGACTGGGTGATAACAGGGAGATCAGGAGGCTTGAATAGGTGGGAAGTCTTTTGGGGATACAGGGAGCATTTTTAGTTATGGACATTAATGGAAACTTAATGCTTCTGGATTTTATGCATATGGAGGTTGGGTTCAGTACGTTTGAAATAAGTATATTATGTAGTATGGAAAACAACTTAAATATACCCAAAAGCACTTTAACACTGAATTTTCCTCAAGTGTTAGAAATTTCAACCTCTGACATTGGACTGGTACACACACCACAACAAAGAGGTTTGTCTTTATTTAAAGAGAGACTTTGATAGTACACTGAAATAAATACCCTAATGGCACTTTTTTTTTTTTTTAATCTGGAAGGCCACTCAGTAAGTAGATCTTGAAACTAGTGCAGGTGTTCACTTCTTTTCATGGTATAAATCGGAAACAAAACGTTCTTCTATCTGAAGATATGACACCTAACTGAAATGCAGGCGCATATATGATTATTCAGTGCACTACACCAAAACTGACATGTAAAAATACTGGGAGTTTCTTATCTACTGACAAGCTGAGCACTGTATAGTTACAACACAAGATACTCAGACTTTAATGCTGCTAAACTAAAACATCTTCTAATCTATCCAAGCCATTTACCATTGTGGACCAAATCCACAGCAAATTCACAGTTTTAAAATTAAGATGTTAAAGAATTTTTATTTTGTAACAGACCGACTTCCCTTGCCTATTCTCATCATAAAGATGAGCTTCTTAACATAATACCATTTCACTCCCCAAATTTCCAAAGCTAGAAAACATCTACTCTTGCAAAGTAAACTCTTCTATTTGCTTAGTATTTAAGCCAGTTACACAAACAACCTTTACAACTACACCCTGCTACTGTCTGCTGGATTTGATTGCAACACTTCAAATAAAAATGGAATTTCTACAGTGCTGTTCATTTCAGAATCCCCAAATCCTGCAAAGAAGGATTCACAAAACCAAGGCAAAGAGAGTTAATACTTGCCCCAAGTCACAAGCAGTTTGGAATAAAACTCTTTATTTTTCCATTCCCAGACCCTACATGTGCTTAATTAATGAGCAATGCTACACATACAGGAGACTGACCTCACTATCCAGCTGAAAAAGCCAGCTGTTTGATAAATCTCTAATAGCAGGACCTGCTACATCACTGGAAATTCAGCAGACTGCATATATATGGAAAGGTGCAGCCACCTTGCTATAAAAGATCTTCTAGCAAGTACTCAGGACAAATGTCCATTCTGTAGTAGCCTTCTTGCCATACTTTGAGGGTTAAGTGGCATGACAGCAACTAATTGCAACTGCAGACAGGCAAGGGATAAAAATAAGGCCACTGATGCTGGAGAATCAGTAGTCCATGACTTCCATTCTGCTGTATCATAAATGTAACCAGAGGTTGAACAGAAGCTGAGTAGGTAGATTCTTGCAGGTTGCTGTCGGCTGCAGAGACATGACAGCAGCAGCTGTTCAGCACCAGTAATAAAGGCAGTTTGCTGTGCTTATTAATTAAATGAACAACTCTGCACACCTGTTAAAGCAATTACCACCAGCTTTATCAAGGGTGAGCAAGGGACAGAAGCAGATTACCTTCAGCTGGTCTGAAGGTCTTGAAAGATTTCAAAGACCCTCTCCCCCCACACCCTCTTCCCTTGAGTTCACCAGCTGAAAGAGAAAGTTGTGGGGGAGGCTTGTTTTGGAAACCATCCTCCCTTGCTGAAGCTAGCCTGTTCACATGCAACACTGCTTGGGACATTCCCTCCTTCACTTAAGGTTGGGAGGGAAGAGGAGAGATTTGGCTTATGAATTCTCTACATTTATGTCAGGAGGGCGGATTTTTAAACTATTTAAACCTTTTATGAATACCTATTTAATGTAAATGGATTTAGTATCTTATCTGTACAATGTCAGTTATAAGTTACGCCCCCCACTCCAATCCCATCAACGAAGATGTTAGGACTCAAAGTTCCTCAAATGCTGCGGCTGTGAGTGGGGAAAGACCCTGTTCACTCTCCCTTTCAACATCCACTCTCTGCCACCATGTGATACATGATACTGGGCAAGATGGATCTATGGTCTGACCCACTAAATGGTAATTCTTGTGTTATTATGAGCCCTTTCAGATATCCTTCTGGGAGACCTAGGAAAGAGTGGCTTTCATACCTGATGTTGTGAAGAGCTTACTAAGATAAGGTAAGATGTGTATATACAGTTAAACTAATGAATCACCATTAGGTGCTTGCATCTGCAAAGTTACGAGACAGCGGTGCATTAGTCAAGTCATCCTCGTGCAATTTCCCTCCATTTCAAACAAAACATGGAGGTAAAAAGCAATGGTGGCCAGTCAGACCTGTTCTTACTCATCGAGCAGAAATCCAACCCCAACCTTACGATTATGTGGAGTTACTGAGATATTACAGGACTGGGTTATTCAGAAAGCCAGTTGGGGGGTGGGAAAATCAAGGCTACTAATCATCTCTTCTGCAGCAACTTTCAGTACAGGTTGGCTGACCTCCTACATCGGGCTTTAAACTAAGTACAATGAGGGACAGGGAGGCAGGAAATGGAGAGAGTCTAGAACCTACAAACTGCGAGACATGCAGCAGTACACCCAGTTAAGTACTAAGGGGCCCTTTGGGCATCAGAATGGGGGGGGGCACTAAAGGCATCATTTGGAGGGCTCAAGTGCCTCTATACTAATGCAAGGAGCATGGGGAGGAAACAGGAAGAACTCACACTTCTGCTTGCAAATAATAACTTTGATTTAGTGGGGCTAATGGAAACCTGGTGGGACCCTACCCATGACTGTGTGGTACACACTGAGGGCTAACAGGTTGTACAGAAGGGACAGAGTACGGAGGAAAGGGGGTGGGGTTGCTATCTATGTAAAGGAGCATTATACATCTACCCTAGTCAAAATGGGATCAGAGGAAGAGAAAGTTGAGGCATTATGGGTTAGGATACATGGAGGTTGTGGGCAAAGGAACTTTGTGGTGGGGGGCAACTCAGAGGCCATACAGTTTAGGGATGTGGTCGTCATGGGGGACCTAAACTACCCTGACATCTGCAGTCAGCCAAATCCAACTGTTCACGTAGGTTCTTAACCTGTGTGCAGGACCTTCACCAAACGCAGGAGGTATATGGTCCCACTAGGGGGAATGCCTTACTGGACCTGGTGCTGGCTACGGGGGAGGACCTGGTAGGGGAGCTGAAGATTTGTGGTCACCTTGGGGACACTGACCACCAATCAACTGAATTCACCATACGGCATAGGGTGGGTAAAGTAACTAGTAGGGTGGAAGTGCTTGACTTTAGGAAGGCTAACTTGAATGTGCTCAGGAGTATAGTCAATGGTGCACTGCAGGATAGGAGTATTGGCGAGATGGGAATCCAGGAAGGGTGGTCGTTCCTAAAGGAAGTGATTGTTAATGCACAGAGGGAGACTATCCCAGTAAGAGGGGAAAGAGGGAAAGGAGCCAAAAATCTTCCTTGGCTAAAGAGGGAAATCCAGGGGAGCCTAAGGATAAAAACGAAGGCATATAGGCAGTGGGAGCAGGGGGAAGCTACCAAGGAGGAGTATACCTACTTGGCCCGCACTTGCAGGAAGGCAGTTAGAAAGGCCAAAGCAACTAAAGTGCTGAGGCTGGCAACACAAATTAAAGACAACAAAAAGTCTTTTCTTAGGTATGTAGTAGTAAAAGGAAAGTGCAGGGCAGCATAGGACCCCTACTGAACAAGAAGGAGCAATCAGTGACAGAGAGGGGGGACAAGGCTGAGCTATTCAATGAGCTTTTTGCCTCAGTGTTTGTTAACAGGATTCAAGGTAAGTCGCCTAAGGGGTTCTTAAATGGGCGTCAGAGAGACATAAACCTAACAGGTGTCAACACTGACTTGGTGCAGAGCCACTTGGGTGTACTGAATGTGTTCAAGTCAGCAGGCCCAGATGAGCTGCATCCAAGGGTACTGAGGGAATTGGCCGGTGTCATAGCAGAACCAGTGGCACAGCTGTTTGAGTGCTTGTGGTGCTTGGGTCAGGTCCTGGAGGACTGGAAAACGGCCAATGTGGTCCCTATTTTCAAAAAGCGGAGGAAGGAGGATCTGAGTAATTATACGCCAGTCAGTCTCACTTCCATCCTTGGAAAGGTCTTTGAAAAATTTATGAAGGATCATATTTGTGGCAGTCCAGTGGGAAAAATAATGCAGCAGGGAAACCAGCATGGATTTGTAACAGGTAGATCATGCCTGTCCAATCTGGTTTTGTTTTATGACACGGTCACAAAATGCTTAGATGCAGGAGTAGAAGTGGATGTTGTTTTCTTGGACTTTAGCAAGGCCTTCAATACAGCATCTCATCCTATTCTCATAAATTAATTAAGAGGCCATGACATAGATGTTTACATGGTCTGGTGGGTGGCAAACTGGCTTAGTGGTCACACCCAGAGAGTGGTAGTAGATGGGTCAGTATCGACCTGGAAGGATGTGGGTACTGGGGTCCTGCAGGGTTCAGTCCTTGGACCTGTGCTCTTCAATATTTTCATCAGTGACTTGATGTGGCTGTGAAGCGTACTCTGTCCAAGTCTGCAGATGATACTAAATTGTGGAGTGATGTGCACACTCCCGAGGGTAAGGAATGATTGCAAGCAGACCTGGACAGATTAAAAGTGGGCAGTACACAATAGGATGCAGTACAACAAGGAAAAAAGCAAAGTGCTGCACCTAGGGCACAAAAATATCCAGCACACCTCCTGCCTGGGAAGTGACCCTCTCAGGGTCTTGGAGTCATAGTGGACTCCAAGATGAACACGAGTCACCAGTGTGAAGAAATCATCAGCAAAGCTAACCGCACTATCATGCATCAGCAGATGCATGACAAATAGAACCAAGGAGGTGATACTTCCCCTCTGTGCGATATCAGTCAAGCCGCCATTGGAGTACTGCATCCAGTTTCGAGGGCCATACTTCAAGCAGGATGTTGATAGACTTGAGGGGGTCCAGAGGAAGGCCACTTGTATGGTTAGGGGCTTACTGGACAAACCCTATGAGGAGAGACTGAGGGACCTGGATCTCTTCAGCCTCTGCAAGAGAAGGCTGAGAGGTGATCTTGTGGCCGCCTACAAATTCATTAGGAGGACACAGCAAGGGATTGGATTGGAGATGCTCTGTCCACCAGGGCGCCTCATGGGGTAATAAAGAACAGTGGTCACAGACTGACATACAGCAAATTTAGGCTAGATATCAGGGAAAAAAAAACTTCTTCACAGTGAGGGTGCCTAAAATATGGAATGGGCTTCCAAAGGAGGTGGTGCTCTCCCCTACCTTGGGGGTCTTTAAGAGAAGGCTGGAGAGGCATCTGGCTAGGGTTATCTGACCCCAGCACTCTTTCCTGCCTAGGCAGAGGGTTGGACTCTATCTGTTGAGGTCCCTCCTGACCCTATCATCTATGAATCTATGAATGTGGCACAGTATGACTAAAATGGCATCTGATCAGTTGGTATGAGCAAAGTCCTTCCTGAAACTTGTTGCACTGAGTAAATTAGGATCCCCCCCACAAAAAAGGGATTCTGATAAAAGGTTACATCTAAAGTACAAGGCAGGGACTAAAATATTTAAGTGCCATTTAAAAAACAAGCTAGTTGCTCTTGTTTTGCACTTCAGGTTCCCCTTCATTTTCTTCCCAATCCTGGTAGGATCTAGAGGCACATAAGCAGTAACTTTCTACGTACATTCAAGCTTCCTTCCCATTTTATACCCAACTCAATAATGTCTCCATGCAGAGCGACATGGCAATTTGCTACCTTGCAAGGAACCGATGCAAGACAACAAATGAAGACCAGACAACAAACGAATGCCAGCAAATGGCTCCAGACAGAAGGTGGCTTAGATTTAAATACTATTTAGCATGAAGAGTAGGAACAGACTGGGTTTAAGATTATAAATAGGGATCTACTGAATTCCTGCTGAACTAAAGTAAAAATTATGGGCTGTAAGCAGTGCCATTTTTGCAGTGGTCCTGCCCTCACTACTGATTGGCCAGAGGGCCCAAGCAGCCCCACCCCTCACTGTTGATTGGCCAAGAGGGCTGCCCATCACGGAGCCCCAGCCCCCACTGCCGATTAGGAGAGGGGTACAGCTGCACAACAGGCAGTCCTCTTGGCCAGTGAGCAGTGGGGGGGGGGCACCATCTTTGCTGCTCCTCTTCAAGTCAGTGGCTCCCCCACCCTGGCAGGCTGTGAGCCCAGCCTGCAGCAGCCCCGAGGACTGCTAGTTCTCACTGGGGAGATAGCATACTTTTAGTAAGTGTCTGCACTCCCACCCCCAGTGATTCTACACCAAAATTGTGGAGACTGCCATTTTTGTGGGGTCCACAGAAACCACCTTTCCCCCTGCATTTTTCACAAAAAACGTAAAATCGTGAATAAAGTAAATCCCTAATTATAAAACACATTGCTCGTGTAATGCCTTGCAAATGCCAAGCCTTGCAAAGAAAGGGAAGCCCAAAGAAGTTAGTGCTGCATGACAGCCACCCAATATAGCTTAATAATTGTTTGAGCAACACCACTTAGAGCAAGAGACTCATGCAGACAGTTAAATCAAATCTCATGACTCAGGGTGTGATTTTTTTTTCCAAAGGGGCTAGGAATGCACCTCCCACATCATCTGGTAGGCGTAACTCTGCATAACTGGCTAAATGCACTATGGCAGTTTTCTCTCTTCCTCTGAAGCATCAGGAATTTGCTGCCCAAGGCAGAATACAGAACTTGATAAACCAGTGTGCTGACCTACCTTGGGAATATAGGACTTCCTAATCACAAGTGCACATAGTAATTGAATGGGATTTTAGATGAGTGCATGGTGTTTATTTTTTCAGTTTCCCAAACAGGTCAGAAATCCTGTTCTCTCAATAACTGAAGTAGGATTCCACAGCTAAGAGTATGCACACACAAACACCAATCAGGGACCTTAACAATGTCTTGACACCTTGAAATTTTAAAATAGGCTTTGACCTAGGCAGATCATACATAGTGTTTAAGGGACAAAATGAAGAAACAAAGAAAGGTTACCCATCAACTGTGTACTTACATAACTGTGTTGTCATCAACTAAGATATCACAGCCATGAGCTGGGCATGAAATAGTCTGAAAGAGAAGAGAGGGGTCAAATAAAGCCTTGAAACAGTTTTCATGCCCATTTCCTTGAAGCAAGAACCCCAGGGCCAGAATTTATTGCAAGTAGAAGACTTTGCACAGCAAAACTAGAACTCAGGATGTTTCATCCAGACACGCTAGCAAAACGCTCTTTAGCACTGAAAGTTTTGGTCCCACAAAGCACCATTAGACACTTCAACAGGTCTGTAAAGAACTTGTCTCCTGCAGTATTATTCTTTCAGTATATGCAAAAAAGTTACACTTCTCCCCACCTACCTTCCCCAGCATAAGGCACACAGAGATAAATCCTTACCTGTCCCATGCCTTCCTCCATTATTTTGGTAGTTAAATATTCACTCCAGCACTGCATACAGAACTTATGTCCACACTCTAGGCCAGTGAAGTACTGCAATGACAAAAAGCACATGACATTGTACCCATTCTGTCCTTCCTGCTGCTGTGAAGTTTAATTTCACCTTACTTACTCCCAGGACAGAATTTGTAACTGCTCCAAGGATACTGCATTGTTTCCTTTGCATTGCCACCACCTCAGTATGTTGCTATAGCAGCTCTAAATGTGCACTCTGTGTAGCTGCACTCTGCATCGCTTAACAGCAGCAAGAACGTAGAGAGAGGATTTTCTCCTCCCACCCCCACTGCCTTTAAATTATGGCAGACGCATGAGTCTAAAAGAAAGGATAATTGCTTTCCTCTACCTGTATTACAGAAAGTTGCTAACAAATGCTGCATCTTGGAATGAAGGTTAAAGCAGTAAAATGATACCCACAGGATTTTTCCTGCATTTGCATCTCTCACATAACTGTTCAGCTCCAGAATAATTACCAACCACATTGGTAAGAGGCACCTAAAATATTGCCCATGCAGGTGAAAGCAGCTAACAAACAGAGCAAGTAGTAGGGATTATGCATTTAATAAATCATATGAGTTTAGAACATGGGTTGGAGGCACCTTTGTGCTTACAGCTTATCAAGCAATATAACTTGCTCTAGAACCCAAATGTCTATCCGATGGCAAGGCTGAACAGCCTAACTGGCTGAAGCAGTACCCAGCTAAGATTTTATACAACTGATTAGCTGACTGTCATGCAGAGAGCCACCTGGCAAGGATGACATCAGCTTTGTATGCATCATCCTCTGCAGTGTGCCAAGACATCTGACTGAACAGTTATGTGAGGGACAGGGAAACAATAAGACAGCTAGAGAAGAATAACTTTGAAATGAAGGTGGTGTATAAGTGAGAACTATGGGCAGGACTAAACTATGTCTGAAGCCTGGGGGGAGGTACAGACATGCCGGACATTATGCTGTTCCAACAATGGGATGTTAGTCATGAATTAAAGGTTTGTTCACAGCACAGTAATTTCATTTAAAGGATTCTTTGGCATCTGTAAAGATATCTGAAAATCTCTACAGTATTACTATGATATCTCCAAAAACATACGATTAATGCCCTCTCTCTCCTTCCACTATAAGCTATGAAAACTCTATTCCAAAAGCAAGTCCGTTATATTAGTCAGTTCAAAGGCAATCCCAGTTCTGCTGAGCTTGCTGTATGTAAAACTCTTCAACCTCCCTACCTAAAAACTGAAAACACTAGTGCTCATGTAGTGCTATAAACAAACAGCATTATAATCTAGGGTCCTATTTTAATCACCGATCATGAATGATTCAGTAAAAGCTGAAAAGTTGAAGTCAAGCCCCTCCTTGACAGAAATGTATTGAGATAGTTTATCTTCCTGGTAGAGATGCTTTATTTCTTAACTGTAACATTATGAAGAATTCTGGAAGTCATCAAAGAAACTGGCAAACAATTCAAGACTATTTTTGGTGGGTTTTCTTTTTGGGAGGGGGGAGAGAACTCAAACCCCAGGGTGCAAAAGCAATACCCTAATGCCTTCGCTCTCTACCTTGAGCTTCTCCAGCTTTATCTGCTATCAGCATGGTGTACTCAGTCAGGACAGTCCAAATCAATGCAGGGTATGTTTATGTAAAAATATTATTATCATCCACAAACATAAGATGTGTATAAAAAGGATGTGGAGGAAGAAATATGGAAGGTACCGTGATAATGGGGAAGGTACACAGAGATAGTAGGAATGGATGTAATAGATGTAAAGAGCTACTTGGGATGGGGGCTGCAGATGAATTTACTATAGTCCAGTTCCTTGACAAAGAACACAGAAAGAATATTTATCCTATGTTCTGAGAGTTATGGTGATCTGTTAGAGGGAAAAAAGCAGGACTAGTGCCCTTTCTGTTGCCTTTTGATGGATAAAAGGCATCAGATTAAAGAAGGTGGTTTCTTTGCTTTAAAATAAACTTTGTATTAATGGCAAGCCTGGTTATCTCTAGGAGACTAGGAGGTTTGCTAGGAGACTACCTCAGTACCCCCAGTGCCAACATCCCACCAGTTTGAATTATCAGCAGGGATCCAAGGTTTTCAATTTCCCACGGGAAAATGGAGAAAATGGTGGATTTTACCTTTCACTGGAGGCTAATGCTGATTTCTCATTTTACTGGAGAAACCCGCAGGGAGCAGGAGGGCAGCCCCAATGCAGGGGGCACCATGTGCATGTATAGGCACATGACCTCCAGGGAGCCTGGAGAGCAGCTCCTGCAGGTAAGTCATGGGGTGCGATTGAGGCCCCCATAGGAAGGGAGGGGAGGAGTTGGGTAGGGCAGGGCAATGCCTAGGGCTTGGGGCCACAGCCCAGCCAGGCAATGCCTGGGGCTTCGGGCCCAGGGCTGCAGTGCATGGCCACAGGACCCCAGCAGGGAACGGGACAGGGCCACAGACAGCTTGTCTGGGGGAAGCTCACTGCTGCTGCGTGGACTCTTGGGGGGCAAGGGGGAACCACTGCCCCCCAGATCTGTGCACAGGGCATGAGCTGCCCACTGTGGGCTTCGGCTCCTGCCCTGCTGCCCTCCCCCAGGGCTCTGCAGTCTGGCAGGTGTGACCTGGCACCGCAGACCAGAGCGGGGCCATGCAGGAAAGCTGCTTGCCGCTGTGAGCTCCACACTGCCCTGGCAACGTGTCCCTTGTGTGCAACCCTGCACCACCGCCCCCACTGCAGCCATGTGCAGGGGACATGCCGCCAGGGCTTTCATTTTAATCACGGATTTTGGGGTTTTTACCAGAGAATTTGCAAACTTTTGCCAGGAAAAACTAGGATCCCTGGTTATCAGACCTTATCCAAAAATCTCTAACAAAAACCACAAGGTTGAAGGCTCTTCCCCACCCCCTTTATGCAAAGCAACCAACATGACAATTTCCTTTTTGCATATCATTTTTACAGGGGACATGGGAGTGCTGAAGGAGAGGGGAAATGAGAGAGGGGGAGAAGTCTGTCTTTGTTGAACCACTTCTTTGCATTTCTGAGGACAAAAGTTTTCTTGGTTACTGACCAATGCCTAGGAAACGTTTCCAGCACAAAATTGAGACTCTCAGCTGAGAAAGATCTGCCCTTAGATCAATGTTTCTCAACCTGTAGGTCATGGCCCAGAAGTGGGTTGCAAGAATGTATGAAAGGGTCATGAACTAACTTTAAAAATGGATCAACAAACTTTTAAAATGGATTCTCCTTTAAAGGAGAAAAATGTGGGAAATGGTGGCTTTTCCCTAGCAGGCTAGCAGAGTTTCAGCATGCAAGGGGCTGCTTGGGACCCCCTAGGGCCCACACACGCACCCCTTGGCACCACACACGTGGGGCTTGGGCCTGGGGGTGGGGGCAGTGGGTCAGGACTAGCAATCTATGTTTAAAAATAGGTCCGGATACAAAATAAGGTTGAGAACCACCGACTTCAAATCACCCTTCCACATAAGGTCTTGTGCTGCTCATTCCAGGGAAGGGAGTCTTGCCTCCACAGCTAGTCAGCAAAATAGTACTTTAGTCAAGGACACTCCTAGACCCAAAGTGCACAATGGAAACCTGAAACGTAAGCTAATAAGACACACCCAAATTAAGAATGGAAGCTTATGTAAATAGTTTAAACACACACACATGCGCGCGCGTGCACACACACACACACACACACACACACACACAGAGTCAGGCATAGGTGTCACAGTTTTGGGATGATTAGAACAATTTACGTAATTGTGAATTCAGGAAAAAAGAAATAAGGGGGAAAAAAACAACAAGTTTCTGGCAAATTTAGGCATGTTAGCTGCTAGCAAAGCCATGGTCAAAAGAGACTTATTTTTCTGAAATATTTCATCTTCCTACTTCCTGTTTGTTTTATACCCATGTAATAATTCCAGAGGAACATCATGTTACTTGTCTGTATAAAGCTCAGAAGGGGGGCCTAGGTCTCAGCTGGTATTCCTGAAGCCACCAGAACACAACTGGCCTACATCTCTGAACTTCTGCAAAACGCAGCAGGCTGGCCAACCACTTCAGGAGGATGAATGAGTGTAGGACCCAATCCTCTAAGGCAGGGATCAGCAATGTATGGTGCATAGGTCAGATGCAGCCTGCTAAGCAATGTTATCCACCTGAGAATCTAGGGTGGCAGCAACAATTTGGAAGCGGGGGAGAGAGAGGGAAGGAGGGCTGTGAACAATAAGGCTAGGGACAGACATTACACATAAACCAGTTTAACTGGTCAGAAATTGGTTTAAACCTGCAACAGAACAGTTATTCAGTGCACATAAACCAGCCTGAAGATGATTTAAGATAAACCTGGTTGAATGTAGTATCAGACTTGAGTGATATGGCTCAAACTGGTTTATGCAATGTCTGTCCCAAATCCCTTAGCGGTTTAAGTTAAATCAGACTCTCTCAGCTTGCTCTCTGGGCTGGGCGGAGTTCTCTGCTCCCCAGCAGGGCTGGCCTCTCCCCTCTGCTCCCTGGCTGGAGCTCCAGCAGAGACTTGCAGGCACACCAGGGTCTCCTGCCTTCCCCATGCCTCCCTCCCCTCCCACCACTTGCTCCTTAAGCAGAGATCCCTTCCTCCTCTCTCCCACAGCACATACTGTAGCCAGCAGAAGTGACCTGAGCAGGGTGCAGGGCCCAGGGCAAAACAGCCCAGGTGAGGCCCTGCCCCCACTCTGATCCCAGCCCCAAACAAGCTGCCATTGACAACAGCAATGTCGGGGGTGGGGGGCACGTAGTAAGTGGCTGGAAGCAGAGCCACTGCTCCGCCCGGCTCTGCAGGGCCCCCCCAAAACACAGGGAGCAGGGCGATCACCCTAATTCACCCTCTTGCCACCCCCCACCCCGCCCCCACCTAGGACAGCCCTGGTAGCCATCATGTGGTATGCTAGTGAATGCCGTGCAAGGCAGATAGGACAGTTTCTGCATAGGTCTTTTTGGAAGTAATCAACAGCTCAGCTAGTAATGTCCCTGCATTCCTTCCTTTGGAAAAGGCAGACAAAGTTCTCTGGGTAAATTTGATCTCTTTTATTAGACCAACCAACTTGGAAAAATTCTTAGCAAGCTTTTGGGTTTAAAAACCCCTTCATCAGGCTGAGGAAGCATCTGCAGTTGGTGAGTGCTCTTCCTTGATGGAATGAACAGTAAAGTAGCCAGAGGCTGATATGCATTTTGCTTTGGAAAAAGCTGTTTAAGAAGAGCTTGTAATGAGTGAGGTTTTGTTTTCTGATGGGGTGTTAAATCTGATAACAGAGCTGATAAATGCTCCATTTATCAAAGGGGAGGACCAATCACAGTGTCCTGCTGGGGCCTGGCCACATCCCCTCAGCTCAGCCTAGTGCAAGGGAAGGGAGAGCTGCTCTAGTGCCCCCCAGCTTGTAACCTCAGCCACTGCAAGCATGTGCCTGCATTTCTGGGATGTCTGTCTGGTTACAAAACTAATTTAGCCTAGCCAGGTTAGACTAACCTGCAAAGACTGAATCAATTCAGGCTCAGGCTTTTTGAATGTCTGTCCCTAGCCGAAGAAATATTCAGCAGTAGCTGGGTTCCATATGTATCAGCAGAGAAAGTGTTAGCAGTAGCCAGGCTGCACACAATGGCCCACTTTCAGACCAAGTTGCATTATTTTGGCTGGCTGTTCCTAAAAGGTTACCAACCCCTGCTCTAGGCCATTTTCCAGGAAAAGACATTTCCCCAACAGAGCAAAGATCATATCGAGGACTTTGCTAATTCCAATTTTACTTTTCATAAGCCAGTTTTGGGCTGCTCTTTGCTCAATATAAAGACCTTCCTATATGGCCCTAGTCTGTTATGTTCCTTAGTTTCTCCCTTTTTTCATTTTTTTTCCTTTGCATTTCACAAGGATGTGACCTTTTTAAACATAAATTTGCTCTAATGCTCACTTTAACCTGAATGGCTTAACTGCACTGCTCCCACAACTTCACACCACTTAATGCATACCATGCTCAGATCTCCACAAATATAGTAAATAGTCAGTACATTGGAAATAAGCTTAACTCTGGACATATTAACATTGTTTTGAATACAATCCCCCTGCCCACTTTTGTTACTTAACATCTTCATTACTCAAATATCCCACGACAAATCTGAGATTATCCTAAACCTTTGCTCATAAATGTGGTTACTACAAGTATCATAAATTAATTACAGTAAATGTGCTATGTTTCTGCTATATCTGCCTGAACAATTAGAACTACCATTCTTAAGACTCCAGAGGGTTAACACAAACTTGTCCCCACTTTACTTCTTGACACAAATACAAATCAGTGTTGGTGGAATGGAAATTATGGTGCAAACATTAAATATTCAACTAAAAATAACAGCCCCTTACGTCAATCTACTAGCAGGGAAGACCTAGTCAGACTGGCCAATATAGAAGAATTTAGAGGAAATGCTGCCTTGTTTTAGCATCCTCGATTCCCTTGATCCTGCCTCCCCCACCAACATCATCCTATTTGACAAACTTGAAGCAAGAAAAAGTATTCACTTAAAGAAACAAAACAACAACAACAAAACCTACAGATTTCCCTTGTCTGCAGTGTCACCAATCCCCATGTTCCAACCTTCTGCTCACATATAAGATCCTAAACTCTCTGAAGGTTGTTTCTAGTTAGTCTGCTTTCACTATAAATAACAAGTGCAGAAGCAGAAAAGGATCTTGGGAGTTGTCACTGATGCCAAGATGAACATGGGCCGGCAGTATGGGGATGCAGTCAGGAAGGCCAACCGCACCTTGCCATGCATCCACAGATGCATCTCGAGCAGGTCCAAGGAGGTGATCCTCCCCCTCTATGCGGCACTGGTCAGGCCGCAGCTGGAGTACTGCGTCCAGTTCTGGGCGCCGCACTTCAGGAGGGATGTGGACACCATGGAGAGGGTCCAGAGGAAGCCACTCGCATGATCAGGGGGCAGCAGGGCAGGCCCTATAAGGAGAGGCTATGGGACCTGAACCTGTTCAGCCTCCACAAGAGAAGGCTGAGGGGGGATCTAATGGCCTGTCATAAACTAGTCAGGGGGGATCAGCAGGCATTGGGGGAGTCCCTGTTCCCCTGAGCACCGCCAGGAGTGACCAGGAATAACGGTCACAAGCTGGCAGAGGGTAGATTCAGGCTAGATATCAGGAGGTGCTACTTCACGGTCACGGCAGCTAGGATCTGGAACCAACTTCCAAGAGAAGTGGTGCTGGCTCCTACCCTGGGGGTCTTTAAGAGGAGTCTGGATGAACACCTTGCTGGGGTTGTTTGACCCCAGCACTCTTTGCTGTCATGGCAGGAGGTCGGACTCGATGATATGCTCAGGTCCCTTCCGAACCTACTAACTATGAAACAAGTGAAAATTTTCGTTTTAAAAATGTATTTTTCAAAAATCTAACTTTTTGAATGTATGCTGTACCAAACACAGTGTTTAAACAAAAGATTTAAGGGGAATGGTATGAAATTTCATATAACCAAGTTGTAACATGGTATATACAAACACAAGGCCAAGCACGTTTGGAATATTAAACATAAAAGTTCACTTTACATTCAAAGATGGGAAGTGTTTTTTCCTAGATCATTTTGCAGATTAGAGGTTTCAATCCTAACCCTCACTCGCCTATTCCTTTTAAAAAGACAATTTTAAGGCCTACAGAGTAGAAGTCTTCATTCTTAAGGCCTTATACAAGGTTTAAGAGGCTAAACATTGCAAGCAAAGTGTCCGCTCTGAAAACATGCAATTACAGTCTTACTAAGAAGAAGAAACTTTGTGAACTAGAAACAAAAGCCTTGTGCACGGGGCTACCATACTCACCGAGTTTGGGTAGTTCAGATAGCAGATCTGACAAGGCATGTCCTGGGCTGATGACCTTGTATTCATCTGGCGCGTTCTAGACTTTTTACTTGGATTAATTACATGACACTCAGCAAAAAGCTTCTCCAAGTTGCCATCAAAGTACCTGCACAAAGCACGCAACAAAAATAGGATGGGTGAAGTCATCACAGGCAAATATTTAATAGGCAATCATCTTCTAAACAATCTGCAATTGAAGAACAAAGACCAGGAGCACTGCCCAGTAGCATCAGCTGATGGGACTGCAGAATTCTGCTTGCCCAAATGACATTTTAATCCAGGTTGTCTGAAGCTTAACATCCAGCAGGTTCTGTTCTGGAGTTAAATGTGGTAGGGTCACAGTTGCTTTTGATGCTTCAGATGTAACTGGTAACTCTAACTTAAAAAAATATATAAACCTCTCCAGAGTAGCAGTTAGTAATTATCTGGTCAAGACTGTATTGTAAAGCATAGGTCAGCTGATAAGCACAGAATTTAATTTGGGGGCTGGAGCTCCTTTTCTGTAGAAGTCTAGGGGAGTACCAGCAAACTGACAATTCCTTCAGTGTATTTCAGCCAAGCTAATACAAGCCTGAAAGATGGGATGGTCAGACATTCCTACAATTAATTTAGCTGTCACTCAACTAATTCATAATCATACAACCTTAGTGTTTCACAAAAAAACCTTTGATACTACTAAAAATGGAAAATTGAAACAAAAGCTTCTAGCAATAAAATTCTGATAGGACAAGTTGATTTGAGGTCAGTTAAAGTGAAAGGCAGAAGCAATAACCTCGTATGTGGGAGTTAAGACAAGGTAACAATGGTTAGATTTTCTGAAGAGGGCACCTGCTCATAATAACGGAATTCAAAGGCAATTATGAATATTGTAGTGACAAACAGAAGATGGCAGAACAACGTTCCCACAAGCAGGAGAATCTGCCCTGGAAGCATCAGTACTAACAGGCTACTGGAAAAAAAAAAAAAAGGTTTTAATGAAGTCACAACCAAGGAGCACACTATTTCAACACTAATTGATCTGAAGGCACTTAAGTTTTTCCACTGCTCCTTTAATAACATTCCACATAATTTAATTTCTTTAGGCCCGTCCGCCATACCATAGCCGTTTGGTGCAAGATCCACAGACTGAAATAGAAAAGCACAGAGGTGACTTGGTTAACTTCGTGTGCTCCAGCCTCATCAATGGGCAAGAGATCTGGTAATAATAGTTTTTCTTTTCTAAATGCAAAGACTTCTCCATGCTTCAGAGGAAGAAAATCCAAAGTAGACGAAGGGGTGGATTCTACTTCACCCATTTGATGCTTAAGTAGACTTGAATGCTTAAGTGGGATCCTATTCCACCTTATTCAAGTGCCTGAACAGATGATAACACACTTACTTTTGCAACAAGGCATCTTAGCCCTAAGGCCAAGTCACAAAAAGCAGTCAGTAGGAGGACAACCCATCCACCTTTCACATTACCAGCTTTTCAGGGACCTGAGTTGGCTAGAGTAGGATCACACTTAGGTACTTAAATAGGTAAAAAAGGATTTGGCTTCAAACACATATTGCCAAATCCATCTCATACAACTCCCCCTCCCACGTTCCATTTCCAAAGATCATTGACATAACTGGGTTCAGAGTTGCAGCAGGTGAAGTGGCTGCCAACAGAACTGCTAGGAAAATACTGACCATTGTAAGGCCAATCAAAAAGTTACTTATTAGCCAAAACGTGATGAAAAAAATTTGCACCAGTGTCACCTTAACATTAAGGTAGTGAGAGACCTTTCACCTGAGACTGTGCCACAATTTGTTTCCCGGATAAATGTAAGGCATTTAAAGCTCAAATGAAACTCAGACTCTATTCATTTAGGGCAAAGAACAAGCAACTTGAAGCCCTTTGCTTGGTCGCAGTATCTCTCCTTGGGATTTCACGTTACAGGAATGCTACAGACAAGACCAGTCACTGAAGTGGCTTAAGGTCAGGATTAAGGAATCCCTTGTGCCTGTCATGGTCTTTGGAAGGTTTTCCACCAGGGTATACGGCCTTGCACTAGGAACTTATTAATTCTCCTGGTGCAAAGGAGGAGCAGAAACTCAAGGTACTCTACAGAAACTAAGTTATAAAATGAACTACTGAAAAAATCTCTACGGCCCTCAGCAAGGATTGTGACAAATTAATGCATTATTTACAGGCCACCATTATCACTGCTTTAGAACACTTAAACTAGTGAATTTATCTGAACAGCACTTGTGGCACTGAAGTGAAGAAGCAGAGACTTAATAACTTGATCACACTGGATATTTGTGGACAAGTTGGAAAATGAACATTACCTCTAAGTCATCCTAACCATTAGACCAGTGGTTCTCAACCTTTTTTGTACCAGGACCCATCTGTAAACATGGATGGCCAGTCCCAACCCACCACCCCCAGGCTCCCAGTGCACGGGGCAAGGGGCAGGTGTGGGACGTGGGGGTCTCCAAGCAGCCCCTTGCTGCAAATGTGCCAGCCTGCAAGGGAGAAGGCATGGTTTCCCAAATTTTTCTCCTTTAAAGGAAAATCCATTTTTAAAGCTTGTTGATAGTTTGTCCATGAGTGATCCTTTCATACATTCTTGCGATCCATTTTGGGGTTGCGACACATGGGTTGAGAAACACTGCATTAGACAACCTCTCCTCTCTAATCCATTATACAACATTCTAGCATAAGTTTTCTAAGTAAATATGCTTTGATGTTTGGAACCAATTAGCAATGTAAATGAGAAGGCAGCAAGGGGGAAAAACTGTTATTACTCTTCATTGCCCCTGGCACTCCTTTAAGAAAAAGGCCCACCACAGAATTTCCACTCCCTTTCCCCCCTACAGCATGAGACTGTCAAGCTGAAAGGATGGACAATCTCTTTGTCAGTCATGAACAGCAGAAAGGGGATTCGACTTTAACGCACATCAAGATATCACAGGATCTTCCTTTTGCCTGCAGCGGATGCAAGTGGCCTGTCAAATCCAAGAGATAAGCAGTGGAACCCATTTCATTGCAAGTGCCACCAGTTATTGTAGTAGGACGCCAAACCACCGTGTGCCGCCACATTTAGTTTCAACCAGGTAAATTCCTTCCTCATATTAAAGTTCTATAAAGAACCCTTGATCCTTTTTGATCAGGAAATCTCTCTGCTGTTTGAGAGAGCTTTAAAATACCTGTCTAAATTCCCTTGCATGCCAATATAAAGTACTTAGAAAATGCAAATCTCCACTCTGGACTGAAGTAAATTTTAACAGCTTCAAAAGGGAAAAATTAGTTGCCATTCTGGAGCTGTTGCACTGTTACTTAACTTGGGTGCTTCCTGTTGCCATACAAACAAGCTGCAACTATAAAAACTTTTTTAAAAGGCTTTAGCTGCAAGCGTTTTGTTACACTTGTATTGTGACAGAGCCCCCAGAGATAAGTTACAGAGTTATAAATCAGTAGCATGGTCTCATAACCACACAGGGGTCCCACTTAGCATGGTGGTACTGTAATAGACTGCATTAAGAAGTTATTTGCAGATGATTATAACTACCTGAAAGAGGAACCTGACCATGCAAGTAATTCTAGTCAAAATCTTACATGAAAAGATTCAAAGGAAACATAATAATTCTAATAATAATACTAATACTCTGTCTGACCCTCTCTAAAAGCATTTATCTTTCACTGATTTTCCCTTACTTTAGTCAACTGTGCCTCTGAATAGCTTACATTACATCAAGTCAGATGTTAACTTTAAAATGAAATTAAGATTGATTACACATCATTTAGAGCAAACAATGTAGTATGGATTTTGAAGTCCCTCCCAAATAAAATAAATAAAATCAGGATTACAAAGCCAGGAAATTCTAAATTCAAGTTTAAGAAATACAAACTCTAAAGGGATGGAAAAAGTACACCTGAACAACTAACTCTGCTCTGTAGTGATGTTGTCTCATGCCCTTATCACATTTGCTGCAGTTCACTGTTCCTGATCCCAGACTAAACAGACCAATATATTTCTTTGTTTTTCTTACTATAGCACTATAGGAGTGTCCACTTGGTTCCTTCTGCACTTTGCTGAAGCATTTCCCTTGTCATTTCAAGCCCCCAAATTATCTAGAAAACACTGTTAGGAAAGAAACGCACGTACTCTTGAAGATGTGAATGTATGGCATGCTTCTTGCATAAGGAGATTAAAATCCTCAATTGCTGCATGCACAGTACACAAGCAATGCTCCATTTGTACATAGCCAACAATCTCAGTCACATGGGCTGTCACACCACCCCTACAGGTTTTGTTTTTATGTACTGTACAGGCTAATTTACAAGTCAGCAGTCAAATGGAGCTTGGCCACACAGAAGTCATCCTAAGATGATCAATGAACAAGCAATTTGGGCCTCTGTCTCTCTTGGGCTTGGGGACAGAGATAAGGCATGGTCTTTTCCTGAGAAAATGCTCCTTTGATTAGACCAGACTGATGTCTCGCTACCAGAAATGCAGGTTCAGTATATTCTATTTGAATGCCATTGGAATAATACATTCTCCTACCTTAGCAGAAAATATCCACTTCTCATCCTGATCTGGGGTCATTACAGGGCATTTTGACTTTTCTGTGTTTCAAGTTCTAGCATTAAAGCTGGAAAGAGAAACTGCCTGCCATCCTGGACTTCAAGGAATGGGCACGGCAGTCCCACACATTAGAGAAATGAGAACAGTCAAAGAGCCTGAGGTATATCCCACAGTTCAGGCTGAGACCGGGAAATGGGTGCAGAGGGGCTGTGATCATCATCCTTTCCTGATGGTTAGTGTCTTAAGTAAGGGAGGGGAGATGTCACAGAACTAACAGGAGGTCTCAAAGTAGAAGGGGAGGAGGAAAAAAAAAAGGGGGGGGGCTTGCAACTGTTGCTTCTGCTTCATCCCTGCTACCACACAAACAAGCTCAGGGATGGGCAATTATTTGGCACAGGCCACATAGGGAGTTTTAGTGAGCTGTTGCAGGCAGGACCAGAATCCCTCCCCAACCCCTCTGGCAGCAACTCCCCAGAACTCCTAAAGCAGCCCCATCCTGTCCACCTGGCTGTGCACCCTGCCCAGGTGGGCCCCAGACTCCATGGAGACGCCAGGATCGCAGGGCAGCAACAGCACAAGGCTGGGGGCTGGGGCAGAGCCACGATCCACTCACCACATACCCCTGTCATAGAACCAGTGCCTGTAGCAGGGGCATGCAGGAAGAGGATCATGGCTCTGCTTCATGCTCAGCCAGGATGGGGCTGGGCCCAGGGGAGCTGCATCTGGGAGTGGGACAGACAGGCAGGCAGGACCAGGCCTGGAATCACAGGACGGTGACAGCACAGGGCTGCGGCCCCATAATGCCAGCCCCGGCCCTGCCTGTCCCACTCCCAGATGCTACTTCCCCGGATCCTAGCCCTGGCCAAACATGGAGCAGAGCCGTAATCCTCTGTCCATAGACCTCTGTGACAAGGGCCGGTTTTGAGGGCTGTGGCGTGCACAGAGATTACAGCTCCGACATGGGACCCTGCCCCGTGCTGTCACCACCACCCCGCGATCCTGGGATCTCCATGGAGTCTGGCTGGGACCCTCTCAGGCAGGGCGCACAGCCAGGTGGACAAGATGGGCTGACGGGCAGGGAGTTGTGCCTGGGATCACGGGGCAGTGACAGCGTGGGACCAGGACCTAGGGCAAAGCTGTGATCTGCTCCCCACACGCTCCTGCCCTCAGAACCTATGCCCATTTCACGAGCCACCACTATGTTCAGCTGGAGCCTTTTTATTTTAAATTAATGCTTTCATTAGAATTTAAATAGTGCGGAAGCATTTCAACTGGAACTGCATTTTTTTTTGGTCTTTCAAAGGCCATCTTTTTTAAAAGTTAAGCCTAACTTGATTAAAAGCATGACCAATGTAATCCAGAAGATTTAAAGGGCAACTTCTACAAATCTAAATAAAACTAAATAATGTTAAGGAACACTAGAAGTTTTCCCTTGTCCCCCACCTCTCCCCAACAGAAAACAAGACTACCTTAAGAGTTTGTTCCTTCGTTGTCATGAGTCAAGCACCTAGTACGAGGAACTAGTTGAGGCTGCAGCTAAATCTAACGTCATTGAAGCATTTAGTATTAAAACTGTAGAATTAAAAAAATTAGCATCCGATTCATATAGGAAGTTTACTCCAAATGAAAACTGCTGCTATTTTTCTGTTCAGTGGGAAAAAATAGGACCTCTAGCAGTACATCAATGGACCTAAAATGGAAAACCCAGCCTGACTTTCAGAGCCCAGCCTAAGTTCATATAGCTGCCAGCCAACACTGGAGATTCCAGCTTACAATTTTATTTTAATTTTTTAAGTTAAATCATTAAGAATGCAGAATCCCACACTGCAATTTTCACAATCTTTACGAGCTGCACTGAATTAATAATTGTGACAAAACATATTCCATTTTATTATCAAAGAGTGATGTAAGGCAACTGTCTGCTTCACAATATTTCCATGCTCCACAAGCGAACAAAGTTTAACTCAGAATGGCCCAGAAAGCTCTGAACAATGGCCTAGCTCTGTGCTGAGGGACGGTTTAGGGCAGCAAAGCCAACACTTCTGGGAGGTACGTCACATATTAAAGCCCCATGCCCTCCCCAGGTGCAACTCTTAACCCCCTTCCCTTGTCCAATCTGCTGCTCTGTTTTCTGCTCCCTGCCCACCTCCTCCCTGATCTGTGCGCCACACACACAGGCTGCCCATGCCACTTGAGGCACTTGTGCTGCAGCTTGGTCACCTCTGGTTTAGGGTTTTGAAAGTGGTAGGTGGTATCTAGTATCTTTCATTACAGTCCAGCTAGTCTTAAGAAATAGAAAGATTTGATAAAAGGCAAAATGAGGAGCATAGGTGAGGTCTTCAGCTTTTGATGTCATCAGGCTAGTCACACACAAGGTATCATTTGGAAGATCTTGAACCTTAAGGGCCGCTTGTACATGTGATAGGGGATTAGTTCCCTAAACTGAAGTGGTGGGTTTTTAATTGTGACAATTAAAAAAACCTCACCGTTTTAATTTAGGGGCTTCAGTCACTGTTATGGCAAGGGGCCCGTTTCTTTCTCTTTTTTTTGGTGGAGCCTGCCTGCAGCCAGGGAATAAGCTGCCAATGGGCCCTGTGCTGCAGGGGAGCCCTGGGCCTTCCCTGCACAGCAGCGGTGCCCCCCAGGGCCATCTGGGTGGGCTGCTGCAAGTCAGGTGCTGGCTTTGAGCTGGAGTAGCACCTGACTCAATATCAGCCTGCCTGGGCAGTCCTAGTGGGCACTGCCACAGTGGAGGAAGGACCAGGGCTCCGCCACAGCTCAGATGCTGTCAGCAGCTCCCCCTGGCTGCGCGTAGGCTCTGCTGGGGAAAAAAAAAGAAAGGATTGGGCCCTTTGCTACTTTTTTCTTTCCCCACGCTGGGGCTTCTAGCACCCTGTGCACCGTCTCCGCTGCCTTCCTGCCTCCTGGGGCTACCCAGGAATGGGCTGGCTTGCCCCTGGGGCAGTGCAGAAAGGCAGCTGGGGAGCAGCTGGGTGCACTAGTGACACATAGGGGGTGCACGTGCACCCCCTAACTGGCTGCGCTTGTTGCTTAAGTGATGGGCGGGAGGGCAGGTGGGAGTGCTGGTGCCCCCCTGCAAACCATGGCTGATCTCTGCAGCTGCTCCCAGAAGCAGCCACAGCCACTCCTGGAAGCAGCTGCAGCGATTGGCTGTGAAGGAACTCCGGGCAATGAGATCTGTCATGGGGGGGACCTCCCCATCCCAAGCAGTGACACTGGTCACGGGGGGTAGAAGGGAAGGAGATGGACCTGCCCCCCTTGACTAAGGCAGTACCAGTTGCCGATGGCTGGGTGTGCTGGTGGCCATAGAAGGTGATGGGGACAGTGCACAGGGTGCTAAAAGTCTGCCAAGCCTAAGCGTCCCAAAGCCCACCCAGGCTTCCAGCACTCCATGCACCATCCCTGCCACCTTCTCTGGCCACCAGCATACCCAGCTGACCCTCCCACCTCCTTCCTCCCCATGCTGCCTCAGGGACAAGCTGGGTGTGGTGACAGTCAAAGGAGGCAACAGGGACTGTGTACAGGGCACAGGAAGCCCAGGAGGGCTCAAGGATGGATGTATCACTGCAATTTATTAGGCAGCAAACTAAAATACATCAGGATGCATTTTAGTTTGCTATGTAACAAAGTCATTTACATCAAAATATGCCGCCACATATGTACAGCATGACAAAATTAAATTGCAATAACCTGCCGCGCATGTAACATTTGGTGCAACTAACCACTATAAAAAGGGCAATGAAACTGCTAAAAAGGGCAATTTCCCCACGTATACAAGTGCCCAAAAAGTCTACATCCATCTCCCTGGAAGAGACAACTGGAGAGGGTGTCACAGATGTGGCTTTTCCCATCCATGACATACATGGAAGTGATGGATGATAATTCATCTGCAAGCATTTTCTTTCTTCTTTTTAAGAGGTATGAACTCATTCTGTATATGCTATTTTCCTGTCAGAAGCTGAGTTCACTGATTAAGATACTAATTCAGCACCAATATCCAACCACAATGACAGCATGAGTCAAAAGTTCAAGAGGCTGGAATAAGGAGAGAAGGGAAGGATAGACCTTGTGCAAGTCTCTGAACAAAAGTGTATATGTAAACATGAGACATCAAAACTTTCCTGCTAGGCCTAATATTACCTTCTACACAAGCCTCAGTTCTCCAGCAAATGCTTTTTGAACACCACATTTTGCTTACAGACATATCTGGAAGACAGTGAATGCTTAGTCACTGGATAGGATGTTCTTTGGCTGGAGATGTCTTGACATTATGCCTTCACATAATCTGCTGAAACATTTCGTATCATTCAAACAAACTCCTGATGTGATTTTAATTGCATGCCATGATGCAGAATCTAAGAGCTAAAAAAGTGTTGCACAGATATAAAATTAGCCCGTTCAATATAAGATATGAATGACAATCACGGAATATCCTAAGGGATAGGGAGGGCTCTTCATATGCTAAGAGGCAAAATAATTTTCAACCATGTCACTGATTCTGATTGTAACTAAAAATATTTTATAATTACTAATGTCAACAGGATGTGGAAGTGCTAAGCACTATAAAAAAAGGACAGACCCCTTATTTAAGGTGCTTTATTTCATTTCAAGCTGTAAGGCTAGTTCTTTAAACTTTACCTGTTTATGCTAATTTATAAAGGAAAAACATTGTCTTCTTTGAGCTCACCACCCCTGTACAAGGATGTGTAAATGGACAATGTATGGAGAATTCCAAGATTTAAAATGGTATTTGAAAGGGTTATTTTCTTAAAGAAACATTTAATACAAATCAACAAAATGCAAATTGCATTTGCTCTCCTTGGACAACAAACATTAGTTTCATTTTCTCTCATCTTCACCAGCACAATGTTCTATTAGGACTTGCTGGAAAACAAACAAAGGTAAGACAAGACAACAGTTTTTATTTATTAACCAAATCCTAAACCCCTAGATTTACTAGCTGGCTACATTTTCTAAAACAGAAACTTGTTATGGGAGATGCACTTTGGAGCTGGCTCCTGGCTTTGTTTTCAACTCTGCCACAATGTTTCAGAGCCTGACTGCTCAAAGGATCCTATCTTCTCCTTCATATTATATATTGCTGTTGCTGTGTGGGTACAAAAGTGTTCACACCACGACCTTGGCATAAAAAGAATCTGCCAGGTTGTTCTCTATGAAGAATCAACTTAAAAAAAACCCCTTCTTCTCTAGACTTCCACTCCTTAGCTTGATAAAACAGAGCTTTAGTACAATGATGCCAAACTAGCGCAAATGCTTTTCCAGGGAGACAAGGTTGAGCACCTGGGAGAAATTGGCTTAGCAGGAAATATTGCTGACATCTTGTTGATATTGAGCAAAGACACTAAATGCCAATGGCTAGTTGTTATGCATCTTGTTTATAGGTGTCATTCTGAAGTTTTGTACAAATCCTTGAGTTTGTAAAATCCTCTTAAAATTAATGACTAAAAAAGTCACAGTGTTCCTTTTGTCTCACCCGTGGCCTTCCATTTGCAAACTGATGCTACTGGCCTTATAGTCCAGTAAGTAAAACTAGGTGAGAAAGCCACAAGGCAATTTTAAACGAGTGCTGGTGCTCCAAAGAATACCTAGAATACAATAAAAATCTTTTCCATAATTTCAACCTAAACTCAGAAACCTATGCAGTTACATTGAGACAAAAAACCTCAACATCAAATTTCAGAGGTGACTAAAGCTTTAGCTATACACCTTAGCTTCACTCCCTTACCACTGACCTATTATATATACACACACACACACACGTATATACAAATTTACAGCTACTGAAAGGCCTGCTGCCCTGGAAAAAAGCTGTATCAGGACTCCTGAACTGTAAAAACCACTGAAGGAGGGAAAAAACAAACAAACCACAACCTAAAGACCATCTTCTATACTGATGGAACATAGATCCCATAATATGGCTTGTGTGTCATACAAGACCCTGACTCAGCCCACTATATGGGTTGGACATCTGCTAACATTACCTCTCCCATCTATCCCAAGAGAGATTACATGTCCCCACCATATACCAAGCTACTTTCATACATCTAGTAATACACTAAGGAGCATCCTACCACCTTACGTTCCTGAACAACCTTAAAACGCAAACCGGAGACTCCGCTATAACCAGCAGATACTGGAAAAAGTGAGCCTATAGGATACCACAGCATTGTATATATACACACACACACCACTAAAAAGTTGCATTTTTTCAGGATAGATGTCTAATTTTATGACCAACCCAGCTATTGGCTTAGTAACAGGACAAATGTGTCACTAACCAAATTGCTCAAATTTGAACTTAGATAAACAGCAGCAGCAAAATAACTTAGGAAAGTCTTACTGCACCATAGACCATACAACAGGGGTGGGAAAAATGGTGGATCCAGCTGGCCTCCATTTCCTAGCAGCCCCTGCCCACATTGGTTTCCATGGAGACCCCAGCAGCAGCAGCAGCAGGGGGCTAGGGTTTCCATGGAGGCTGGCCCCATCAATGCTGGCAAGGTGTGCAGCTGCACAGGAAGATGCATCGGGACTGCTCTCTCACAGCGGTGGCAACGTGCAAGCAGCAGATTGCAGTTCTGCCCTGGCTCTAGGCTACATTCTCACCACAAGATCCTGGCCCTGGAGCAGCTCCCCACGAAGCCATGCACCCTGCCAGCACTGCTGCAGCCCATCTCCATGGAAACCCTGAACCTGCACTGTCATAGGCCTGCCGCTGCTGGGTTCTCCATGGAAACCAGCTGCAGTGATGCAGGCAGGGGCTGCTGGGAAGTGGAGTCGGCTGTGGGTCCAACTCGGCATAGGCCAGACTTTGCCTGCCTCTGCCATACGAAGATATTTATTTCCATACACAAATGACCTCGTACTAGGCACATGGTTTTGAGCTTGAAGTTAAAGGAGGGATATAGCAGCTAAATCTCTGGCCAAGAATAACTCAGGATTCAAGTTGCAACTCCTTCCCGTAAAAAGCGAATAATTTAAAAAAAAAAAAAAATCAATAGAAAGAAGTCTGGCACATACACCACTGCCCTGTATCAGTCAAGAGGAGTAAAATCTTAACCCAATTAATGAATGTTTCTAGCCACCTCAAAACAATCATCAGAGACAACAATGACTAACAGACCTCCACAAGGCACCCAACCCTGAAGATCAAATATTTGCAGGAACTTAGTAACATGTTCATTCCTGTTTCTATTGAGAACAGGTAGAAAAATTCCTAAGCCATACATGTACTGGTAAAACTGAAAGGGATTTGAGGGATGGGAAAAGACAGCCAACACAGGCACCTTCTCTTTGAAAGGGGTTTTTGAAGTGATAAAATTAAGTTTTGTAACCTAATATGCAAAATAAAAAAATGTCACAACAAGGAGTGACCTTTCAGTAGTTGGTACATGCTGCTACGTAAACTGTTGTGACATCCATAGCTTATCCAAAAGGTTCTCTTTATATATTAAGCATTAGGGCTGTGCGAAGCTTCAGTCCCTGATTTGATTCGGCAGAGATTCATCCTGTGTGGTGCTCCATCCGCCCCAGCACTGCAGCGTTCACAAACTGTGCTGGTACCTCGAGGTATGTAGAAAAATATTTAAAGTTGTGTCTGTGGTCAAATTGCTGATTCTCCGAATCAGCATCAAATCTTCAGATTTGGCTGAACCTAAATCAGGGACAGTGATCCGAATCAACTAATCAAATCACTGTCCCCGATTCAGGCCAAATCTGAATTGAATAGGGCCCATTTCACACACCCCTACTAAGCATTCATATAATTCATTAGCACATCAAGCCAGTAATCATCACACTTGTGGGTTTTAATAGAAATGTGTCCATTATCGAAGAGGCATCTGCTTACCTTTCCATCAGTTTCTCTTTATCCCAGTTGAAATGGCTAAGAAGTATTCTGGTGATAGTTGCTGGATTCTAGAGACAGAAAATAATGAACACCAGTTAATGCAACAATACATACCCTAACCCAGTCCTCTGATGACCTGGGACCAAAATAAGACTGTGAATAAGCACAGGAAGACCAGCAAAACTAACTGTTTGACAATCCCCATTCCGCATTCTTTAAGGACGCTTGAAAGTAAAACGTGATGGTTTTAAACATTCAATCACAAGTAGTAAAATACAGATAAAATGAGAAGGGCAGATCTGTAGACTTAATGAGCCACCACAGCAGCCAACTTCATGACATCTAGCATTTATAATAAAAGACAAGTCTTTTGTAAAATTAAGTCAAACTGGCTTTGAAAGCAACACTTGTACCCGGAACGAAAACTGAACGAGGAAACAAAAGGCCACAACAAACAACCCTGTGCCTATCTAAAGAAATAGATGTAGCGCAACACAAAAGAGATCAAAGTCAGGATGTTCTCTAACTTAGGACCTGGAGGAAATGGCAAATGGTATCCTCAGCACCTGTCTGTGCCAAACGCTTCACGAGCAACTCGGCCAAAGGCTGAAAGCTGTCACTTAAAGGTGGGAGTTTCCTATCTGTTCCAATATATTCGGCTTGTAAACTTTTCTGGCCAAGGACAGTTTAGCTTGGTATACTACATAACCATTGTACAGTAAGGAGTTCAGCCAAGGCACTGAAGTGATAATAAAATACAAGTGACAGAAAATACTCTGGGTGCACCGACAGATTTGTTGGGCTGATACCAATGGCTGATTTTTAGCAAGCCATATCAGCTGATACCAATCAGATTCTGATATGCAGCCAGGCAGTGTGGAGAGTGGCGACCAGCTGATAAGTCTGGTGTGGAGAAAGGGAAGGGGTAGGGACAGGCACTGCACAGCTGGGCCAGAGGGCAGAACGGAGCCATGAGTGGCTGGTTTAGGGGATGTGGGGGCACAGCTCCTGCTGCTATGTGCGCCCTGGGAGGGCATGGGGGGAGTGCCCTCAGACAGGATCTGTGTGCAGGGTGAGGGCGAGCTGGGGCAGCAGGCTAGGGCAGCACTGAGCTCTTCCCAGTGGGGGGCTGGACCAGACTGCACTCTGGGCAGGCTGATCTGATATGGTGCTCCTCTAGAAAATACTAAAAATTGAGAGGAGCTACAAACCATTGAGAAAAAGTCCCAAATAAGTTGGAAAGGTTAGTGATAAAGGCCTGACAGAAATTAGTTTTTGCTTGTTCATGTTTACTCAGGAGGAAAGTTTGTATACCAAGGTCCAAGGCTGGTCACGTGGGAAGGGAAGTATAATGAAATGCTTAGTCCCTTCAGCAATAGCCAAGATATGATTTCAGGTACTCGGGCTCCCGGACAGCAGGTCAGCCTCTGTCCTCAGTGTGCACATGCCTGGCAAAAGCAGCAGGCACTGCAGGAATGCACACACTTATTTGGCTAGACTTGACACCCACACCCAAGTTTGTATCTTGGGGTGACAGCCAAAAGGAAAGGATGTAGAACAGGGCTCCTCCTTCATGTAACTTTGACAGGACAATGGTTTTCAATGGGCACTAATTTAAAGCTGGAACGTAAGGTGCCTCAGCTATTTTTTCCTGAGTCCTTTGAGTTAAGGCTTTGTACGACACACTGCTTTTGCCTCAAGCTCCCTCTGATGAAGACCCCAGGTAACAGCAGGATGCCACAATTCTGCTACAGCCACGCAGGTCACATAACTAGACAGCGAGGCAACACCACAAGCACAGGCCTAGTAACAGCAGCTCCTCAGCATCATCTCACTGAAGGGTCTGCCTCCTTAAAGGATTGGGAAGACTTTCCTTTCGACTCAATTTGGCTAAGTAAAAACTAATCATTCTAACGACCTTTCTAGGTCATTTCATATTTTAGTTCCTAGCTGTGTCTGCATACCTGCCTGGCTTCATTTATTGTAATTTTTATTTGTAATACAGTATTACCCACCCACAGTGGGTAACCGTGTTATTGAATCATTGCATCTTTCTGACTTTGGTTTAAATGCGAGAGAAAATGGCTATCTCAATACCCAAATACATTCCGCCTCCAGCCTACCCAGAGTACAAGTGGCAATTCCAATACCTACAATCACTAAAAGCTTTTATTTCAGAAATATCATTCCCCTCCATTTCAGCAAACTATATCAGATAAATGCCCTACAATGGGTCTCTCCAGCTAGTCACCAACTCAGTATCCTCACATTTTAAAATAATAATAATGAAGTGCAGTGATTTAGACCAGGGCCAGCCCAAGAAAACTAAATGCATCTCAAACAAGAAAGCACGTAGCTCTTCACAAACGTAAGCCTGAAGTATTTCCTAATATGCCCCCCTCAAAAAAACAAAACAATAAACTGCCCCTATGATTTGCAAAAAGGATGTAAAAGGAAGAAACATTCTCTTAACTTACTTTTTCCTACTGAAAAAGGATGTTCTTAATTACCTTGAAATTCCCCAACTATCCACTGCAGCTTTTTGTTTGGCCGACTGAAATTATTTCTGGAAGTACCTGTTAAAGCACTTGAGATCAACAGGCCACAGAGTTAGCAATCAAAGTTATGACATCTGTGGAGCACAGCAAACAGGGGAAGGTAGGATAGCTTTATGGGTCCAGAAGCAGGAGATGCCTGCCTTTTGTGACAGCTCTTATGGCATGTCAAAAGAATGAACAAGTTTGTTGCAATTTTTAGTCAAATGTTTGGAATACAAACAGAATCTTTTGACGAAAGTAATGTTTAGACTTGATATTTTAACAGTAAATATTTTGATAAATAGACTAAAAGGGGCTAATTTTTATTTGCAGCTTCTGCAGGTTTCCTACTACTTTCAACTTCTAAGAAAGTCTCCCAGTGGTACAATACTACAATGTTACAGAGAGATGGGCCACACCAGGGTATATACCCTGATACACAGGAAGGCCACACTGTGGTCCTAGTGTACTCCAATCTGACTATGGCAAAAAAAACAATGACTTAAAACAGTTAGGCTTCAGTTTCCCATAATTCACGACTGAGCAGGAGCAAGCTTTTTAAGTAAAAAAAAAAAAAAAAAAAGAAAGAAAGAAAGAAAGAAAGAGAGAGAACAAGTGCCTACCAGACTTAAAGAGCTGGGTTATTTGTTGAGAGTCTGTGTCAAGAATCAGAACTTAGCTGGCTGGTTTTTTGGTTGTTTTTTCTTTTTCTTTCTTTTTTTGGGGGGAGGGGAGGGGGTGATAAAGGAAATGAAATATTACAATTTAGCACTGTCAATACAGAAAGGCAATCAGAAAACCTGTATCAGTTAAGACAAGCAAAACAGTTTTTAAAGAGTTGCATCCATTTTAGACACAGCTGAACAGGCAAGTATCAATCTGACATTAAGCACTGCTCTTTCTTGAAGTGACCATCTGCTTAATGCAGAAAATTCAAATCTGTGTAACTGGTGTCTCACCATACAGCTTGAAGATAGTCCCTTTTCATGGTGAAGCTCTATTGCAACAAGCATATTTCTAACCTTGCCACTACTACATGAGTGTGTGCATACACACTTCTAGACTTTTACTCTGTAAAATGAACAGAACATTTACAGAGTAACTGAACATTGCTGTATTTGAAACCTCTATGCTATATCATCTTGCCTTCTATTTCCACACTAGCAGAGTTGCTTCTCTTGCATACAAGATAACAATCTTTTGCAGCACATATTTCTGGTGCTACAAATAAGCAAGCTGTCATGCTGCAAAGATAAAGATTATTACTTGGTTTGAAGCAGCATCAGCAAGTGGGTTGTAAGAATGTCTCCTGTTTACAAAAAAAAAATTTAATAACCGAATAAAAGCAACAGGAAACAGATGCCAAGCAAGGGAGAGACTAACATGTTTAGAGGCTAGATTTTCTCTCGAACAATGTTTGACAGCCAAAATAGTAGATCTAATTTACCACATAAAACCAGTCCCTTATTATATTTTACTATATTCAAGCTTAGGAAGGCAACCTACAGCTCACAAATCAGCCAGCCTGTTGATATCCAGATAGTAAAAGAAAAACTTAAGGAAGAGGAAAGCAGCCATCTTGCCAAAATACATTTTAACAGCACTTTCAGGATTAACTCTGACAACTCTAGTAGAATGCACTTACACTGAAACTGTCTTTAGAGAAGAGGAACTGAGTTCCTAATTACTTCAATGAATTCAAAGAACTGTCATTTGACTCAAGTTTCATTTTCCTTTAAATGGATTTGACTGAGCTATTTCTTCCTGGTGTGCAGATACAGCAGCAAGTAGTAAGCAAAGGCAAAGAGAAGCCATGCAGATGCAAGCACAGAATGACCATCTCAAATCAACAAATCCCTCAGGGTATGAGCACATTACAGCACATCACCACGAGGTAAGCTGGGGCATGAACTTTTAAGCACATCTACTTCACAGTAACCGCCCACTATAAACATGCTCTCATGCTGCAGTACAATTGTGCTCTTTAACAACAGTGAAGCAAACTCTCCTATTCTACCCTAGAATAAAGCATGCGCAAGAGTATCTAATGCAGAATAGCTGACGCATTTAAGTTCATGCCCTAGCTTACTTTGTGGCAACCTGCGCTCATGCGTTTTAGAAGAAAACAACAGCCAACAAAAGGGGGAAAAAAAGCTACTTAGGGTGTTAAACATCTGTGCCTTTGCACTAGATTCAATTTATTCTGGCTACCAAATAAAACCTTCATCAGTAGTGATGACCACCACCGCTATGCTTCTAGATGGAAAGGAAGATCCTTCTCCCTTGCAGAGAAATAAGAGATGCTTGTTAAAACTATAAATATAACCGTGACCTCATTTTAAATAGAAATTAAAATATCAATTTAAAAATGGCAATGCTTGTAAACAGTATTAATGGAAGAATGCTATTGTTCAGTATTGAACCTGCTTTGGCATTCATCTCTTTCAAGGTAAGTTGTATAAAGTTTAACCCTTTCATTATAGTCAGAGACGTATATTGAAAGATAGCATCTCACTGGGAGAAACCTGTTCTCATCTGTTCAGTACAGATAAATAGCATTTAATGAGTAGCTCAGTTCGAACAGAGTTCCCTAAACAAAATTCTTTCCACCTTCCTAGGATGCAAAATTGATTTAAAAAAAAACACCACCACCAAACTCAGCCCCCCTCTCACCCCGCCCCATCTCTTCATTTTAAATACTCCCATTACAGAGCATTTTTGCATGTAACAGTTCTTACATTTTATCAGTTTGTATTACCAAAGACTTAAATAAAGAGGTGGGAACTTTTTGCCACTATGGGTCACACCCCTGCAGCCTCCTCCTAATCAAACAGATGCCAGGAGGGGAATAAATAGAAAGCAACAGGCGTTAGGACCCTGGGGATTCCTCCTCTGCCGCAGAAAGTGGATAAAATGAATAATGCAGACAACAGGAGCCACAGGACATCTCCGCTGCTGCTTGGGTTGGAGCTTGTTGCCAATTCCCTAAACTGCTGTGGGCCAAATATGGCTCATCCTGACTTAAACAGCCAAGGATAGAACATACCAACCACTGCTAAGCTTTGGTTGAACTCAAGGTGGTCAAGCTGATTATACTTTATTTGCACCATCATTTTCTTTGCAATTTATTGGTCCTACACAAATCACCCAGAGACCCCCTGAAACACTGCCTCTCTCTGACCCAAGTACCTGAATGACAGGTCTCAGCTTTGTTCCACTGACATGTGCAGTTTGCAGGGTGGTTTTAAGTGTCTGGCAAAAGGCAGCCCACTGGTTTCAGAGCAAGTGCACACAGAATGCACAGTTCTACCTGGCAATGACATGTTGTATACGCTGGTGAAATAATAAGCAATTTAGAAACCGGAAGGGCTTGAAACAGGTCACAAATGTTTAGCACCAGAGACATTTGCTTTCCTAAAACAACACTAGGCTATAATCAAAGGAGCCGATCTTTCTGGCAAGCCTGCCACAAGGAAAGCCAGACACCCTGCCTGAATACCTCTCTGGATCCCCTTCCTGACTCATATAGTCTGTTTTCTGTTCCCCGCACATCACAAAAAGTGGCTGCTCAGGCCACTTGTGGTCCACATGCTGCAGACTGGCCACACCCAAGATAAAACAACCTCATCTCTTATACTATAAATACCGCATTTACTCAAATATAAGATGCATGTGCCCTCCTCCAATCAAAATGGGTTGGAAACCCTGTATCTTAAAGTTGCATACAAAGCAGTGGGGGAGCAGGTAACTACTACAACTGTGACCCAGAGCCCAGGTCAGGGCCATTCAGATGCACAGCAGCCTCCTGCCCCCTCTTCTGCCCATCCCCTTCCCTTCTCCTTACTGTCAGGCGCAGCTTGGCTCCAGCTCAGTCTGGGATCTCTCCGGGACACAAAGCACCTGGAAACGCCTTCCCCTGCCCAGCCAATCAGCAGCACCAATACTACTGCATTGCCTGCCCCACCAATCCACAGCGCTAATACTGCTGCATGGCCAGGCAAGGGCTGAGCTTCCATGTGCTGTGCTCTAGGACAGTGGTCTCCAAACTTTTTTGATCATGCGCCCCTATTGGTAAAAAAATGTTGAGCATGCACCCCCTATCAGTAAAAAAAAATGTTGAGCACCCACCCCCTATATATGTATATTTATATAAATAGAAATAGAAGTTCTAATATTTTCTTCCCTCACCCCAATGGATCATCTTGCGTACCCCACTTTGGAGACCACTGCTCTAGGATCTGACAGTGGGGGGAGGGAGAAGCAAAGTGGGGGGGGGCAGGGAGGGGTTACAGGAGTGAGGTGGGCCAGGAAGCCTCCAGGGGGAAGAAGTGAGCAGGGAAGAGGGCAAGAGCCACAAAATGTAGAAATTTTCCAAATGATTGGGGAAGGGGGTCATCTTGTATTCAGGGTTATCCTTTAAGTAAATACAGTATTAAACTAGTGTCATATTTTCCAGTCTCGGAAAGCTAAGTGGAAATGCTTGCTGCCATTTGAGCATGGGCAGCTCCCTTATCCTCAGAAGTCTCTCACCAGAGAAAAAAAACACTAATCTGTCTCAGCCAAGTATCCAAGTCAAGCCATTGACTAAATGCAGCATTGCTCTTGGTCCTCAATACTCACAGGAAATTTTACCCCTCTTTTTAAGTGGCATAACCACTAAGAAGCCAAACTCATTTATATCTGGCAAGTGGAGATGAAAATATACAGGGTAGCAGGGAGTCTTGATGAAGCTTTGTCTGCCTGGGCACTTTCAAGAGCTCTATTCTCAACCACCACTTGCCAACCATTCACGGGTGACCAATTCAATGATGAGAGGAGCTTCGGGACACCTAAGAGCCACATTAAACACCCCTCTGTTACTCTATTGATACTATTAATGTGTATCAGTGTCAACAAGAGCAGCTCAGGAACTAGAAGCATCCCATTAAAGCCTTACGGTTTCCAACTACGATAGTAAAGGTACTTCTATTTCTGGCCACTTCTCTCTAGAAGGCAACAGCTACGTGACAGAAAGAAAGCAGGACAACTGGCAAAAAAACACAAATGATAGCTACCTGTTTCTCTTGTTTGGTTGGAGCATTTGAATGCAACTTTCCACTGCCACGCACAACAACCAAGTCATCTGCACTACCACCCACAATAACCGGGTCATCTATACTGTTTTAGCTTCCCCGTCCTGTCTCCCTCCACCCCCTACACACATCCCTGAATTAGAGCTTAAACATGACGTGTACTTGCTGATCTATGCATTTAGGCCGTCTTTCAGAATTAATCATAACACAACACTGTTAAGGTCCAACTAGTATTTCAGCGATATACTGTGTGACCTTTAGTTTTAAAAAAAACATTTACATTTACAGAGGGCTTGTAGGATACCCCCAGGCACAGGACAACCAAGTTCCTTCATTCTCAAGCTTATTAACAAAATTCAATACCCTTTATGGATTCATTTCTTACAGATGAAAATATCTAGCACTTGAATACTAAAAGAGAAGATTCTTGGAAGTGTGCAGATTACTAAATAAAGGAGTTCCTGGAATTGGCTTAAAATATTCCACCTAATAATCCTTGACATACTAAAAATGTCAGCTGGTTGGCCACCACGGGTTCCTGTAGCTTCATTTTCCCCTTTCCTATTTGGATTACCAGTTTATCATTCCTTTCTTAAGCTGTGTTCCCATTCTCTGCCATTCCACCAGGCCCACGTTTCTCCCAGTACCAACTACTCGCTGGTCTACCATAAGTCTGTCCTTTTAACCCAGAGGTGGGCAATTATATGGGTCCAACATCCACATAAGGGAGTTACGGGGAGCTGTTGCAGGCTGGGTTAGCACTCCTGCCCTCCCACACCCCCCAACAACTCATCGAACCTCATGTGGGATGGGGCTAGGGGCAGGGAGGGGGAGCTGGTGTGGGCATGGGTGGCAGCTTCAGCCTCTGGCAAGAAGGGGCTCAGGCTGATGCCCCAATCCCCAGGGTGAAGCTGCAGAGCCATGCTGTAGGTGTCAGACGGCTGGGGGTTGAGGGGGAGGGCAAGGAAGGGAGAGACAGAGAGGTGGGCCTGCCTACGATGGGCCAGCAGTGGGCTGGTGCTGGGTGCTGGCCAAAAGCAGGCATTCACTGCTCCCAGGGCCTGTCTGGCAGTGGCTGCCCAGAACCCATGCCACGCCTACCCTGGGGCTCCTCCCTGCTGCCTCCACCCTGCTATCACCTCCATGCTTCCCCAGGCCTGTAGGGTGGTGATAGCAGTGGCAGAAAGGAGCTGTAGGGCAGTCTTGGTGCGGGCTCCAGGTAGCTGCTGCCAAAAGGGCCCCAGAAACAAACAGCACACTCACTGCTGAGTCCTGTTTTTACCCAGCTGCCACACTCACTCATCATGAGCAGGGCTGCCTTCCCCCCACAAACCTTTCCGCACCTACAGCATGGCCTGCCAGCTTACACCAGACCCTGGTCTGTGCACCTGAAGCAGTGCTGGGCAGGTGCTGGCATCAACTGTGGACACAAGGCAGCAGCTTCCCCTGGACCAGGCAGTCTCCCCAATCCTGGGAGGGAAGCCGATTTCAGCGTGTACTCGGCGCTGCTTCTGGTACATGGGAAAGGAGCTGGTATAAGCTGTGGATAGGACCCACCCCACAGCACGACACAGCAGCTGGAAATGCCAGCAGCCTACAGGCTAGATATGGCCTGCGGGCCATATTTTGCCCACACATTTTAACCCAAGAACCTAAAATTTCACCCCTGCTTCCCTGCCTTTGAAACCCCAACCACCTCCCAAAAAATCCCAAACCAAAATATTGTGCCATCCACACCCTGACATGCCCTCTGCCCTGCCCTGCCCTGCCCTTATCAGAACTTCCCCACCTGACACTTCCTCTGCAGCCATACTTTTCATGGCATCTCCTGATTTGCCAGTTCTGAGTTGCCCCCAGTACGGCTGCAAAGGCATGTTTTTATCTCACTACTGCTACCTGAAAGGTCCTTCCCACTCCTCCAACCAGCAATGCATCAGGTATTTCAAACTATGCTCCAATTTTTGTATCTGGCTCTCTGCTCAGTTTCCTACAAACATTCACACTGACTTCAACTTTGATGATGAACACAGTCTCATCCCTCAGCCTCCCACATTCTCATCCTCATTTCCTGAATTTATCCTTAACACATCATCAGCCCTCCAGCTCAAAAAGAGTGCAAGCTGGAGGGAGCAGTTTTCACTGGTACTGTGCTCTTTCCCCTGTCACAGGTCCTTCTTTCCAGCCATTAATCTATATCATTATGCAATACTCCTTTTAACTCTGTAGCTCTTAATCTCACCACTTTGTGATCTCAATCTAATCAGCATCAAGTATTCATCAGCCTAGCATAGCCTTCTCAAATGTTTCTACTCTATTCCCTCCAGCTCTACCTTTAGGCTCCTCATCCCCAACAGAGTCCTATCTACTAAAATAAATCCCAATCCTAGATCAATCTTATAACTGCATGGCTGCTATTGCTGTACTGTTGAATAACTATGCTGTGCAAGAAAACTTCATCTTGGCTGATACCTTCTGGAGTTGATCTAGCTGATCACCCGACTACAGCTGCTTTTTTACCTAACTTTTCTCCAGGAATTCTACAATTTTAACTACAAAGTTAGTACATCTCAAACATTCCAGCAAGCATGTTTCACTCTCAATTTAAAAACTTAAAATTGCCAAAAAATGTGCCCCCTCACAAAGGATGTCATCCCATTTCCTGTTGGTTTGATGACATTACTCTGTCAGGCATTTAACCTGAGGATCATTAACTCCTTCTCACCTAGATAGTTATACACGCCCAGACCATGAGAAAAATCTTGATACTTCTTCCTTATCAAGAGGCCTTCTTTCAGCCCTCAAATTTGAGGGCTCAGAGCTTGTTCACGCCCTTATTTCTCATTTGAATTACTGGAACCAATTCCTTCCTGACCTCTAAAAGCAACTCAGCTCAGTCCATATAAGTTGTAGTCAGGAGTTAGGCCCCTCTGAACTTCTCCAGTGGTCTCCTGTCCTACCCAAGTTATGCCTGTTAAGATTGTCAAAGCCCTGCTAAAACCCTAAACCTTTTCCTTTTCTAATTTTTACACTGGCATAAATTCCACGATATTAATTAATATCAGTGCCCTTATCTGGGTAAAACACAGTATAGGGTGACTCCAACAGCAGAGCCTTGATCACCCAGCCTACTTCCCAATGGCCATCAAAACAGCCATATTTATGAACAGGCAGAGCAGCAAGCATTTTGTTCATAACAGAGGACCCATGAGGATTGCATGACTAGGTTCAGATCCCACATAGTGACCAGCTCTCGTATCAGAGAGAATCCCAATTAGAACCTCAAGGAATTTTAGCACTACAAGGTGAGAAAAGATAGACCGACCCTCCACTGGCAGATGGAGCACTGAAACAGCAGGAAGGTATTTCTCGACAAAGCTGACATATAGGTATCTAACATTCCAGTTTTGGTAGGCAGTCCAGGAGAGTGTCTCTCAACCCATGGGTCATGCCCCAAAAGTGGGCTGCAAGAATATGTGAAAGGGTTGTGAACAAACTTTAAAAATGGATTCTCCTTTAAAAGAGAAAAAGATGGGAAACGTGGCTTTTCCTTTGCAGGATGGCAGATTTCCAGCCTACAAGGGGCTGCTTGGGGCCCCAATGCCCCACACACCTACCATATGGCCCACACACTGGGGGCCCGAGGCCTGGGGGCAGTGGGTCAGGACTGGCCATCAATGTTTACAAATGGAGTGGGACAAATGGGTCCTAGAACAAAAAAAGGTTGAGGACCACTGGCCTAGGACAGTTGGAATGAAAGCCTCATGGAGAGAAGAAATCCACTTAGCAGCAGGCAGAAACATACTTCATTAGCCAGGTAAGCCCATCTAATAATCTTCCCTGGTGTGGATGAACACATCCGAAAGACTAGCAGACTTGCTCTACTGCCAAGGGCCATCCATCATCCACCTTGTGAGACAAAGGGTATGTACATCCAAATGGGGTATTCCCCCCACCCCACTGGGGGAGAGTAGGACCAGATGTAGCAGCAGACTCCTGCAAAGAAGATTCAAAAACCATAACTGCCTCAGCCAGACTGAGGCTGGTAGGATCAGCTGTGTAGATAGTTGACTCGCACTGCACAGAATCAGAGAGGTAGGCAGATGGCATCAGTCACCCTAATGACAGGATAAGTGAGGTTTCAGGACAAGGAAAGGCTCAGCTCTTTCCCTGGAGCAAGAGGGCAGCACTTATGTATTGCAGACAAAAAAGGGGTCACAGCTCCAGTTTGCAAAAACATCCGGTAGGACAAAGTCCTTGACCTCTCATTCATACTGCACGCAGGGAGAGGCATCTGCTTCCCTCCCCAGCCCAGGTATTTTAAAAGCTTGGAGGTGACTGACACACCCATTCCAAAGGCTAACCACCTCCTGTTAGAAGGGATGAGAGGAGAGATCTCTCATTGCCTTGTTCGTTGATGTACATCATCTCACAATACCATAATCTGGAAGCCCTGAAAAATGAAACGTGTTCAGCTTTCTCTAGGGCATCATGAGCTCCAGGATGGCAACAGGTCTTCCAAAGTGACAACAAGGCTATAAGACACCTTGCACTTGAAAGTTATTCACACATGGCCCCTCCCATCTCCCACAGTAGTCAGCAAACATTGGGATGGAACAAACAAACAGGATGTTCCCCAACCCCAGTGCAAGGGGATTCTGTGGCTAATAAGATCTTGATGAGTGGGTAGCCCAAAGCACACTCAGCAAGGACCAACTACATGGAGGTGTGGTAGTACACACACACTTTAAAGCAGGAGTGGCCAACCCACACCCAGGTTGTAACATCACACCCATAAAAAATTAAGCAGCACTTTGAACTACCTGGTTAGGAGTTTTGGAAAACCCTGTGTGTGTCAATCCTGAGATGGAGAAGACCCTTATTTCTAGTGACTACTGGGGCACAAGGACACCAGCAGCATTCAGTCCCCAACATCCTACAGAGATGTTCGTGTGAGGACGTGAAATAAATTAGTCACAATATTTAGGGTCCATTTATTGACAGAAAAGGGATGCAGTCCTGTTTCCTTTGATGCAGTAGAAACAGACTGTTTCCTCTTTCAGCAACAACTAAGCATTACCATTTCAGCAAGCTCTGTTTCCAAGTTCTCCTCCGTCTCATTTTATAGTAATAGTCAAAACTGCTCTACAGCACTTTTCTGGCTTTTTTGCCCTCTAAACACAAACGCTGCAAAACCAAAGGCTTATTCTGCCTACTTACCATCCACAGCCTCACCCAACGAGGCATAGTTATGATCCAACATGCACTTGGGGCCATCTACTTATCACCTGTAGCAATGTCTTATGTAAAGGGACTTAACCTCTTTTTCCGTTGAATATGGCAGAATGTCTGGCACAATCAACATCTTCATTGACATCTGAGAGTCACCTACTGGCAGTTTCACAAGGACTTGCCTAATGGCCATTGTTATTGTTAAAGCCTTTCAGCTTAACACTTACTTTGGTCCATTAATATTTTTATTTATGTTGTGCCAACTGCCTCTTGGGAAAAGAACAGGATAAATAAATAGGAACCCTTTCAACTGCCATCTTGCAAAACCAATATAAAAGACATGAGAAAGGCTAATATGAAGTCCGAACAAAGCTCAGAAAGGTTTTTCAAAGGCAATGCAAAACTAGATCTTGCTGAAAAAAATTAAGGAGCAGAATTAAAGGACAGATTTAGTTCTTAAATAGCATACACTTGAGCCCCTTATTGTAAGGGAAGAACAGAGGCCTGTCATTGATAGGCGTGAGCTAATTAAATCTAATTTATTGTACAGGATTCTATGCTTGGGCTGTATGGATGTCATTATCTTGGTGCCAAATTTATCTTTTGCCCATATAAGGTACCAAGTATCTGGTAAGTTCTCTCTTTTTCTCTTAGTAAGTTCTTACTTTTCTCTGTATTTGGCATTACCTACTAACCCTAATAGGAAGCCCCATAATGGTACACACTGAGGAAATCCATAACAAGAGTCCCTGCCCCAATCCAGAGAGGAAAATCCTGGAATTCAAGTCTTAGTCTAGTTTTGGCCTTAAGTATCACTTATAAGACATCATTTCACTACGTGTTTATGTAAGGGACTCCTGCTTTGATGGATTCATACCCTTCTACAAGGGAAAGAGTCCACCGTTTGAAGCAGTTGTGAACCACTAGTCTGACTGCACATCTTAAGTGGGAAATGAAAGATCAATGTGCAATGACAATGACCTCAAACTGCAGCACAAACAAAAATCAGGCTGGAGACCAGGAAGTATTTTCTGACTATGAAGGTGGTTAAGCATTGGAACAGGCAAGCTGAAAACGTTGTAAACTGTACATCCTTGGAAATTTTCATGAACAGGTTAGAAAGAGACTTGGCTGAGATGGTTTAGTCAGGGATGATGTTGTCTTGAGCACAAGGCTGGACTAAACTTCATGAGGTCCCTTCCAGACCCATTTTCCTATGATCTGTGAAAAGAAAGACTAAAGCCACAAAAATTGGCAAAGGAAAACTATTTTTTTTCCACCAGTCTCATGGTGATGGATTCCCACAGTTGTTCATTACAGTGCTCCTCTGGACTCTGGAAAAACTACTTTAAGTTCTTTGTTCTCACTGGCACTCACCCACATGGCTGAAGTTGGTGCAACTGCCTAGACCAATCCAAGCCACTCCTCAAAAGACTGGCATTGTTTACCCATCAGATGGTAATATCATGATCTCTGCCAGCTGACATTTCCAAAAGCTACTGCAAGAGAAAAAAGGAACAAGCTGTGCGCAAATCTTGCCCACTGAAATACTTTCAGGAAGAGACTTACAGTTGGGATGCTTCCACAAATCCCTTCACCCTAAAGATGGCAGCACTTTCCTTTCACTGCCATCCACAAACAAGAGGGATTTAAGATGTTAAACTCCAGACTACTTGGTTTACCTGCTCTGTGGATAGCCTTTGTCCAGGCTATATACTAGGCATCAATGCTGACTGGTTGCTATTACCATCTCCTGCATTTTATTAGAGCCTGAAGATGTGGCTAGCTCAAATGAAAACCATCTAATGCAGAGGTACAAACTCTAGAGCATTCTTACTAGCTACTGAGAAGAGGCTGGATTCTATAAATGTGAAAATCCTTCCAGGGTTACCAGGTCTCCAAGACTGACTGCCAGGGTGATTTCATCTTAAGATGACTAAAAAGTAACTGTAGAATGAATATTGTTCTACAAACCACTGCCTCGCTCCAAAGCTGTTACTGTATGCAATAATGAGTACATCTTATAGAACGGCTCACTCTGGCTCCCATGAATCTTTCATATCATGAAAGAAGGTACAGCATGTGACTGTTTTGTTTTGTTTGTGCAATACTTACTTTTGGAATAAAGAGTACTGTTACCTAATCATGGAAAGAGCAGAAATTAAGGGGTGGGAGTTGAAGGTGGGGAAAATCTCCAATTGTGGCATTTTGGGGGGCATGGAAGAGAAAGTAAGAGCTAATTTACTTTTGAGATCATGTTTATGACAGCTGGCATCACAGAAAAATACGCTTTGGAAAGGATAAGGGAGTGTTTCCTGGGTGGTATGAAGGGAGAGATTAAGAACAGGCCATTTTCTATGAAAGATTTGCCAAGTAGCTCAAAATGTACAGCTTGTTTGCAGACAGACAATTAAGAACTACAGCAGAATGAGGAAGGAAGACCTCTATAGTCTTTTCTGAAGACAGCAGCAACCCTATCTGACTTGCTGGTCTGAGAAAAATCACTATGAAACTCTTATTAGATTGGAGAGGAACAGGAAAGTCCCTCAAGTTTTTCACTCCTTCAGATTTCAGAAATGCAACTGATACTCCTTATAATTCACAGTGAAAAATGCTTAAGATTCTGCTCAGCTTAGCAGACTCTAAAAGAACTCTTGCCAATCTTAAACCTTGCAATCTCATGCACTGATGGAATCTCAGAAGTCCACAAACCTGAATGCTTAATTCACCACTAGTTTTGGGCTTGAACCTGGAATACCGACTGCATCATCATGGACTTGAACCTCTACATAGATGATTTCAGGAAACAAGTCTACAGTCCCAGGAAAGTGATGTCCACCTGGAAAAGTGCTCACCATTTACAGAGTCACCCTTGTGCCTGATTAACTCCACCCAGGGACACCTATTACTGTTGGGACCTTCACCCCAACAGGCGGCCAGTACAATTGCTTAGTTCTTTTCCTTCTGCGGTACTCCGCACCGCTGACAGGACATTACTTCATTAAGCTACAACCAGAGGATGGCTCATCCCCTACGGTAACAAAAAATCAAGAGCTCTGAACTCTAGAAATGGCACTTCAAATGCATATGTGGTACGTGATGAAGTCACCATCTATTACTTTATGGGTAGGCTTGGCAGGATTCGATTTTTAAATCGATAGACATCAATTTCACCTGACACTCAGACTGATGGAAAAATGTCTGTCTGTATCATTTATATTTACATAAAGGAGATGTAAAAAAAAAAAAAACAAAACACCTTACAATCTGGGATGGAGGTATAGAAATCTGGGGCAGGGGGCACTGCATGTGCACGCACACACACCAGTAGTGGTCTCTGCAGAAGCTGAGGGCTATGCTGCTAAGGGTGTGCTGGGAGGAGGGACTGAAGTGGGGGCTGGAGAAGCCTGGCCCCCACAGGAATTTGACCCCTGCCCCAATCACACAGGGGCCAGGCACAGCTCCACGGCAGTTTGGCCACTGCCCTAGCTGGTACTTGGGCACAGCAAGGGACCAGTGGCATCAGGCTCCTGGGTGCTACCAGCCCTGCCCCTTCAGCCCCTCCTCAGCACAAGGTTTACCAGCATGGTCCCCAGCTCCTGCAGTGGCCACTGCGTGCACATGAATGCGTTAAGTCAATAAAAATCAAAGCACACCCTTAATTGTGTGCAATCCTGAAAACTTCAAATCAATAAAAATCAAAATAAATGCTTAAAAATAAACATTGATTTTAGCTATTGAAGTAAAAAAAAAAAATCAAATTCTGCTAAGCCTATTTATGGGTTTGCAATCTTAAATGTTAAAAGAACATTTTGTTACAATTCTTGAACAAGGGAGGCACACAATTATGGAAGCAGTAACATTGTTACACATTTCCCATTAGTAATAGTATTAGAATAGCACCCAGAATCCAGGTGGTAAATCTTTCACTTACCATTAAATAAAAGCCTTTAAAAGAGATCTCAAGTAACAATCCTGTGAAGTTTCCCAATTATAGTTTCTCATATCGTTATCAATATTTTGTTAAGAGTGCAAACAACAATACACTAAGAGCAGCACCAAAAATGCCTGTGAGGGGGAAAACCCATGAAGTAACACTGGACTATTTCAGATTTCTAAAAGCAGTAATAATAAACCCTCTGGTATTCCAGCTTGGCCCAGATCCCTTCTCTGAATGGACAGTGCTGTAAGCAAACCCAGATGCTGGAATCTACATACTTCTAGGCTAAATGAGTCTAGGTAGCAAACAGTCACTGCTCTGACCCCTGGATCTTGTAGGTACATCCCCACCTGCAGATCTCTTTTAGGAGCAGTGAGCCACTGACATTTCAGCCACCATAGACCCTGCAACCAGTATTCCCATATTCCCCACCCCCCAGGTGCTCCTACATATTTGCCTAGAATTTGATTTCATAGGTGGGTGGTCAAGCTTCTCAAATCAACCCTTCAGGGACTGCCACAGACAAGCAAGGGTAAGTAAAGAAATTTCTCAAGCCTTAACCAGCAATGGACAGTTCATAGTTGGAAAACAAAACCCCAAATACATTTCTTTTAGATTAATCCTACCCCCTTCTCCAGTAAAGTCTTGAGCTAGGTGTCAGCCAAAGGCTGCCTAACCCCTTCTGTCTTCTCCTCTTGCATTTGTAAAGGTCCAGCTCCTTGCTCAAAAAAAGGCAGCATCCATAATTAGTGAAGTCTATTTCCCTTCTCATCATGTGCTTCAGCCAAAGGCATTTCAGGTCCAGACTCCAACAAAAGATAGCATTCATGATAGCCCACTCTTTGGAATTCATTTTTGAGACAAAACTCAACTGCACAGAAGTGGCTTTCTCTCACCACCACTGCAATGCTCACTCTAGCACGTGGCTCATTAAGCTGAGCCTGTAAATAAATTCTGTGGTACAATTCCATGGTAGATACACAATCTGATCCAATATGAACATTAAACAACATCAGGTAGAAGTCTGTACAGCGAAAAGAACTGAGTCCTTATTGCTACCCTTCCAATTTTTCCACTTCTAGAACCAACTCATCTGTTATTTTTATATCACTCAGAAGAGAAAGACACAGATGTCCTGCCAAGTTTCAGCCACACTGCAGTAAAAAAAAGTGAGTATGTAACCCCTTGGAATACCTATTAGTAGCAATGGAAAAAAAATACACATGTATGTTTTAACAGGATAGACTGAGTGCCAATACTGTAACCTGCAGTTCTTAATAAAGTTAAATCAATGATTTTAATAAGAGTTGGGGGAGGGTAAGGCAGGCTGCATAACAGTAACTTTTTCCCAGTATTGCAATGCTTAGCAGGGGCAAAATTAACTCTTCCCTGCAATCCTTGTTTTTATATACCAGCAAGAGCCCTATTGCAGATCTGGTTATACTGGCCCAGAAATGCTTTTGCTGCTTTAGCTTATTTTTGCACAGAGAACTGGTACAAGCTACCCCAGCAAAATAAGTATTTTTGCTGGCATAAGCTGCATTTATATTAGAAAGGTTTGCCAATGCATCTATTCCAGCAGCCTTTTTACCTTAGACTACGCTTTAGTGATGAGTCTGCAAATCATTTAGCAAGACCCTGTAACTCAGTTTTATAGTCCCTTAAACAGATGGAAGTGCTTCTTATTCTTGAGCTGGTATTTCCAGAGCCATTAGCCCATGTAGGCCCCAAATGTATGCCTGCACTGCTAGCTCAAGTCAACTGTATGGCAACTGTCAAGCCCACAGCTACTCAATCACCTAATCAAAAACCCCCAAACTCAACCCCAGAAGCCCTGCTCAACTTCAGGGTCAGATGTTATGCTTGGCTTAAGTCTGTCTGTAATTCAGCTGGCACTAAGCACTGCAAGCACAGGCACCAAAACACTGGCAAACCCGGAAGTTCCTGATCCTGACTTCTGGTTCTCATGTACTCCCTTTCTTCCTGTCTCTACTACCTGCAATTACAGTCAGGTAATCCAAAAACAACTGCTAAGAGGCCTCTGCTCAAGAAGCAGGAAGCACTACATACAACAGACCTTTAAGATATAGGAAGGTAGAGGTGGCTCACACGGCTTGAGCTAATTTAGAGATGCATAGCATCTACCTTCTATATCAAAGTACACCTACCCAAAGAGTCTCTTCAGAAGAAGTCAGTTCTCCACATGGTACAATCTGGGGTCTAAACAGCATGATAGCTTCTCTTAAACTCTTCACTGCACTCCCAAGAGTCTACTCACTATACCTGCAGTTTATCCCAACTGCAGCCATCAGCTGCTGCTGATCTTTCTGTCGACTACCCAGGCTCATCAAGAGAGTGGAGAATACATTCTTCTGCAATGCAATACAGCAAATGAAGAACTGTGAAGAGCCAAGAAGCTCCTGGCTTTCACTGAAGCATTTCAGAAACCCCTGTCTACACACAGGGCTTGTACCAGTTTAACTACATTGTTTAAACAAGAATACACATCCTTACTAAGATGAACACACTCATGTATGTTCATATGCAGTCTAAAACTGATCTATATCCAAATTGCTTTTCTTTCTTCCGTTCAGTAGTCAGATGAACTCATACATCTTGCACCTGATGAGCTGAACACCAGCTGACACACCTGTTTGGAAGCCTTTGAATCGTCTTGGTGATAACAAAAGATAACCTGGCATCAGATCCTGGATTTAGGAAAAGAAAATCCTAGTATAGCCTGAACTGATGTGTGGAAGCTCCTTAAAGACAAATGCCCATGCTGACAACTGGTAAAAAATTCAGTGCTTCAGAGGAACACCTTCCCAACTTCTCCAATACTTCACTGTTGGGTGATGGATGAGATATACAAAGGATAAAAAGTTAGTTGAGCACAGGAGGCAGCACACCTTAACATATCTAGGCAGGAGCTCTTCTCCCCCACAAAAAAACTCAGTGATGGATATCTTGGCCCAGTGCCTAAGAACATGTATACAAACTAATTTCTAGAAAAGGGCATGTCTGCAGCCAGCTCTTCCTTTAAGCTCATCTCCCTTTCTAAGCAGAACAAAGCCTTCTGCTTTTATACAACCACATGAACAATAACTGGTAGCTCACTTGGATTTACTCAAAGTAAGATTCTTTCTCTCGTGCACTGAATCCCAAGATGCATCCGGATTTTTACAGGCATCCATTAAATAATGCACAATGGCGTAAACAAAACGCATCTTTCAGATATAACGGGACATGTGAGGAGCAGACACAGAATGCATTTCTGAAGCTACAGAAAAGGTTCTGTTACTGCCTTACTGCTTTTCTGGATAAGCAGCACTGCTGGGTGAAGGGACACTGCAATTAGGACTAGAAAAGGAGATGCCTCCTATTTAGTAGCTCATAAAATGAACTTGCAAAAAAAAGAGTCAATGCAACACACCTTGGCATGGGCTTTAAAAAAAAGATCATACTTTCTTGCACTCAGTGAGTTCCAGAATAACATCTGCACCTTGTTTTTGAAAAGTAGAATGAAGAAAAAAAAAATCTTTCCTTGTAATAACAGCAGCTAGAAAGCTGTGTATGCTCACTTCTGCTCCTCATAGGTAGTGTTGCATACTTTATTTTTGGTTTCCCCTGATAAGCAGCAGAAACAGTTCTTATGGTATTTCACAAATATAATGCACACTCTAGTTGCCAGCATCTGTTGAGAAAGAAAGTGTGCATTGTATGCAAGAAAATACAGTATGCTGCAACCATCAGACCAGCGGTTCTCAACTGGGGTGCCATGCCATGGCAATCTGGAGTGCTGCAATGCAGGTGCTGTCACAGCCAGGGTGAAGTGCCACATGTCTTCCGTGGAGGCAGATAGGGAAACAGCTGCAGCTGAAGCACACACTCTTACCACAGACCTTCTCAGTCCACCCCAACAAGCTCCTCCCGCAAACAGAGGTGCATCACACAGATGACAGTCCTATGCCTCTCTGTTTCTGGGAAGAGCATGTGTGGTAAGATGAGGAAGAGCTGTGGCAAAAGCGTGCACTTTAGATGCAGCCCTTTGTACTCAGCCCAGGAAACTGGGTACAGGGACAGCAAGGGCAGATAAGACCAACTCACCCCCCACAGACCCTCAGGGGAACAGACACATTTTGCCCAGGGCAAGAAACTTTTTAGTTAAGCCTAAAACAGTCAAGAGCAAAGGCACAGTCAAGAGCAAAGGCACATCAGAAAGCTTCAATAAAGGTAGGAAGAGTATGCAGTAGGGCCCTGGTTGAAAACCACTGGGGTAAGCAGAGGCAGTGACAGTGGTTCTCAACCAGGGATGCCACCAAATTCACTCTGACTCTAAAAAGGTTGAGAACCATTGGAGACAATGCTAGAGCAGCACAGCCACATGCATTTCAATAGGGGGGCTGGAGGGGACTGAGTATGAGTGCAAATACATACACACACACACACGTTAGGGGGTATTAGAACAAGATTTGCTTTACTCTATAATTATGCAGTGAGCAGCATCCATTCAAAGAAGAAGAAATGGATGGTTCCATTGAGAAAACCAAAATAACAACAGGCGGGGTGGGGTGGGGTGGGAAGGGGCCAACATGAGAGAAAGCCCAGAGGGAAGAAAAAAAGCAGCCTAGAGAATCAGGAAGAATTTATGAGCAGAGAAGCAACTGAGCCAAGAAACTAGTAGAGGGCTAGTTACATAGCCAGTATGCAGCATGAAACTCTGGGTCCAATTACATTAGCATAGTAAGGAGTTTTCAAATGACACCAGTCCCAGTGCAGAGTAAAATGTCTTATATTTAATAAAATAAAAAACAGCCCTTAAGATCTATACCATGTTGTGCACAGCTTCTTTGGTAGAACAGGTTTGGCTCTAAAGTTTATTTGTCCAAGCTGTTAACTAAAGAGCTTGGCCAAAATTGGATTATGCAATTCATTATGTACCAACAATTTTCACCGCCCCAGCTGACAAATGCAGAACGTAAGCATATCATTTTCAAAAGTCAGTGTTAACATCAAACATTAACAACACAAGCAAGGAAACATGAAATTATCTGAACTGATGCTGATCCTTCACAAACTGAAATAAAGATTTTTCTTACTACTAATAATAATTATTTAAATACATTAAAGCAGACGTACTGAAGAAGAAAACATTAAATGACTATTTGCTAGTTCTCATAGATAGATTCACAGAGTTGAAAGGGACCTCTGTGGGCCATCTAGTCCAACCCCTGCCCCTGGCAGGCAAGAAGAGTCACCAACCTTAGGGTTATGTGATCCCAGCCAGGTGCCTGTCCAGTCTCTTCCTGAAGACCCCCAAGGATGGGATGAGCACTGTGGCAGGCTAGAAGGGGCGCTCCTGCGTTGAGCCACCCACCTCCCTGCACCCGACCACCTTCCAGGCTCCCAGTGCCTCCCTGGGGGTGCCTCGTGTCCGGCTGACCCTCTTCGGGGAGCACACCCGCTGGCCTGGGGGTAACATAAGCTGCCACCACCCTGAGAAGGGACTGTCTCGGCCCAGTGTCCTCAGGGAAGCACAGGCCTAACAGTCCTATGGGTACTCGACCCAGTACAGGCACTTGGAGCACTTCCCCAAGTCGGGGCCAAAAAGGAAAGTCTCCTTTAGCCCGCAGACCTAAGGGGCCTCTTAAGCATAATTTAGACCCGCTCCTCAATACATCTCCTACACCAGTCACAAAGGAGAACTTTACTGATTACAGGGGTAGGGTGAAAATAGGGTACAAGACAGAGCAATATCATAGAAATCCCACAGAGCAAAACAGTCTGGCTGAGGTAGCCTTTTGATCACGCATCTGAGTTACTGCCAGCTATACATCTAACAAGATCTCGAGTAGCTTATTCACAAGCATCATCCCGAGGCTGTTGGAGATCCCCTTTGGAGGCAGGCCGTTCCTAGCTCATAAGCTATGGGGGAGAGAGCCAGTTTCAGATGGTAAAGCTCCTAAGTCTGAGTCCCCTGCATGGCTGCTGCCCCCTCCTCCTGGGCAGTCTTAACTTATATAGCTCCTGTGACCTCGTTCACCTGGTCCAATGGAGGCCAGCACCTGTTTGCTGTCGGCCAACCAATTTGAAATACATCACTAGTTACCGGGCAGACTCTAGCCCACCAGGTAGAAGCCCCTCACCCAGGTAGGCAATACCAGTTACGTAGGCAGAGGGAGCAGGTTTCCCCCCTCCCTCAGGACTGTAGCCATCTCAGGTTACCTGAAGAGATAGGGTAAAGGTGCATCTCCACTGCTGGGCCCATCCTAATCAAATTGTGACAGAGCAGAGATTTTGGGGAGAAACAAAGGGGTGGCTTCCTGCCAAAAGCAGCACCTCCCTTGGGAGCCCATTCCAGATTCTAGCAATCCTGACCACGAAGAACTTTTCCCCTAATGTCCAGCCTAAACCTTCTCTCTAGTAGCTTATGGCCATTGTTCTTGTCTTTCCAAGGGGTGCTCCAGTGAACAGATAATTGCCTACTTCATGTTGCTCTCCCCTTATGAATTTGTATGCCACCACATGGTCCCCTCTCAGCCTTCTCTTGGAGAGGCTAAAGAGGTTAAGGTCCTTTAGCCTTTCCTCATAGGGTCTTCCCTGCAGGCCTCCAATCAGATGAGTGGTTCTTCTTTGGACTCTCTCCAGGTTGTCTGCATCCTGCTTGAAGTGCGGCGTCCAGAACTGGACACAGTACTCCAGCTCCGGTCTGACCAATGCCGCATAGAGAGCGAGAATCACTTCCCTCGACCTGTCTGTGAAGCACCTATGGATGCACGACAAGGTGCGACTGGCTCTGCCAACTGCTTCATCACACTGACGACTCATGTTCATCCTGGAGTCAACAGTGACTCCAAGATCTCTTTCTGTCTCAGTGGAGCTGAGAAGGTCACCCTCCAGCCTATAGGTATGATGGTAGTTTTTCCTCGCTAGATGCAGCACCTTGTACTTGTCCTTACTGAATTGCATCCTATTGCTCTCTGCCCACTTCCCCAGCCTGGATCTGGTTCCTCCTCTCTAGGGTGTTAATTGCACCCCATAATTTTGTGTCGTCCGTGAATTTGGACAGGGTGCTTCCCACCCCCTCACCGATGAAGATGTTGAACAGAACTGAGCCCTGAGGGACTCCACTGCCCACATCTTTCCAGGCTGACACTGACCTGTCCACTACCACCCTCTGAGTGCAACCCTTGAGCCAATTTGCTACCCAGTCTACCTAGACTGTGGGTTACACCTGTTCTATCAACCATGTACTAGATGAGGATTTTTTGGAACCATATAATTATCCTTTAGAAGTTAAAAATGCGCATGATAAGGTTTTGGAGGTGGAGCATCCACAGATTTAGAGATGAAATCCTAGACCACTAACGAGATGCATCAGCTTTGTGTATTCATATCACAAAGACTCTGCATTATTTGTCAGGATTGGAATCCCATGCCTGAAAGAGCTAAATACCGGATTAACAGGTGCTTGCTAGAGCTAGGAGCAAAGCTGTAACGGGAAGCTTATCAGTAAGTTGCCAAAATCCTCGACTTTCATGCTCAGACTCCAAGGTAAAAGATGAAAGTTAATTTGAGTCCATCTCTTCCTCTAAGCATTCTGTCGCTTCTACACACAGATCTCAAGAGGAATCATGAGACAGTGATGGAAGTCAGCTTGAACAATTGCTAGTTCCATACAACAGCCTTGTTCAAACTTGTGAATGCTTAAAATAATGTCACCTGTATGGATTTGGGGTTCAGCCATCATCTGATTCAGTCTCCAACAATATCAATAATGTCCTTCCATTTCTCAGTTGCTCTCAGTTTTCTCCAGATCATTTCATGTGAACAAGATGCACTTCCAAATTCACCTTCAAGACATGGACTCAGCTGCCCTCAATCAAATTGCTCCTAAATATCTCCTCTACACAAGACCTACAGGACAGACAGAGTTTGAGTGGCAACATAGGAAAAATGTCTCTGCCCGTCATGTTAATATTATATCCCCTTATGTTTGCACTTTTAAGTTTGGAGGTCCTGAGGAAACTGACCAAGTTGCAAAGGTCCTAGCAAAAACAGCAGCTGATTTTTAACAATTAAGGAACCAGGAGCCTCACGTCCCAGCCTAGGAAGATTCAGTCTGAACAGACTTGAGTATACCATGCAGTGCGTTTCAACTCGTCTAAGTATCCACTTCTGTATTTAAATGAAAAGCTCCTACAGAAATAAAGTTAAAGGAGGATATCACAAACACAGTGAAAGCAGTCATTCAATTTAGCAAGAGGCTTAACTCTAAATAAACAAACATGTGATAGCCATTGCACCTTAACACATGCATGAGAATTACGGTAACTAAAACTATGAATTAGTAACTTTTACCAGTGTAGCCATATTGATCAAGGGAGTGATGAAAGAATGATCTGATTGAAGGAATGATCTAATTGAAGCCATTAAGTCTAGAACAGGATGTTTTGCTGACAACTCCAGTGACAAAACTATGCTTCTACCAGCATAACTTATTTTATTTGGCTAGAATAACCTATACATCAGTAAAACTGCTGTTACAGATCAAATACCTCCATAACAGGAACATTTAGCTAGTATAGCATAGCAGTGTATTTCAACAAGGCCTTAGGCTATCTTTACTATGATATATAATTTCTCCTCCCCCTCCTCCTTCCCCTTGGAAAGCAAAACAATTTTTTTGCTTAAGTGCCAATATCCTAAGCGGGGGAGGAAAACAGTGTGAAACTGCACATTTCATATCCAAACCAACATACTGGAACTAAGCTTTGCTAGCTGAAACATGGGGCTAAAACAACTTAGCTTTTTCTGCAACTCTCTCACTTATCCAGTACTGACAGCTGTATCATTCTTCTTCTCAGAGTACTAAACAGATAAATAAAAGGCAGCAAATGTGTTAAGCAGAAGTGTTTGATGTTTTATATTTCATTTTTCGGAAGAATCTTTCTTCCTGAATTCTCCTGAAGAAGGAATACAGTAGTTACAAGTATTAAAATACTTGAGAAAGCATTCAAAGTAGTTATGGGGTTTTTTTTCTTTTCACTTTGCCAGTTGGCTACATCATGTGGAACTGCAAGAATTACAAACCAACTGCTCACATGTTTTTTTATAAACAGACAATGCTCCACTGTAAGATGGTGCTGGTTTATCCAAACACAACTCCCTTAACTCAGTGGGGAGCCATTTATATTACCTCCTGGAGAACAAGGTTAAGAGCCTGCATACCTTAAAAAGATGAAAAGTTACTGACAATTTGAAGAACAGATCAGACATGATGTTACTAGGAATAGCCAAAACCCTGAATTAGCACATATCCATAAGCAAACTGCAACTTTTTTCTGGATTCCCACAGCTGCAGAAGACATCCTCTGAAAATTCAGGCCAAGCCACAAAATCTCCTGATACTCACAGCTGCTTTGCATGTGCCTGACTCCCACCCCTGCCATTCTGGCAAAACTACATTAAGTTACTGAACGTTACTGGTATATTGGCTATTTTACTCTTCAGGAAGCAAAGGCTATGCTAAAGCATAACTCTATTCTTCCATTTTCCTTTAGTCTCACCCCCTCAAACCCTGTTCTAGGAGTACAAAGGTCAAGGCAGGTACCCATGATGCTCTCTCCAAAGCCTTCAGGAAGAAAAGGCTGTGCTAAAGCACTATATCAAACTGCTTCTCACACCAAGTTCAGACACAGACCAAAATCTTCTGCGAATCACCAATGGTGAGAAGAGAGAGACCATGTTAGTGCAAATAAGCACTTCATCCACTGCATTCAGTGCTAGACCTTATTCACTAGGTATGTGTTCACAAAGTAGTCTGAATACTAAGAATAAATACTCCACATAATATGCCAGGTAAATGATACAGCATTTGAAATATGTCAAATACTCCAGACATGGAAATTTAAGATTCTTCAGAAGAGACTCAAGAGTTGCAGTGAAATACAAATGTTACTGAAAGTGAGCTTGTGTTGAGCATAATGTTTTGAAGCAATCTGAGTATGAATATAAAATATGATTTAAGTTACTGCTCAAGACAAAAATAAACCAATACAAAACTGTCCCCCTCCCCACAAAGCTGTGAAAGAAGAATAGCAGATCAAGGAACCAGACAGTGGTCAGATAAAACTTTTGGAGTCTCAATATTTCAAAAGGAAAAAAAAAAGGGCAGTGATGCTTTGAATGGTAAACCAGAAAAATTTACCTATCACGCCATAAAATAAAATTAGTATGTTAGCACAGGCAAAGACAGTCATTTCTTCTTAATGCTAATACTCTTTCATTGGCCCACACAAGCTTGGAGAGAGCTCTTTCTAATGCACATATGTACATGCAACCTGAATTGGTATTCTGGGCCTTGTTCAAATGCGACACTAAGAATACAGAATATCTTATACTCCCCCTCTGTGCGTGTTTCTAATCAATGAGATGGCAATTTTCTTGCAAATGCAGAAGCTATGAATAAAAAACAAAACAGCAGCATTTTCCCTTTGCATACATACCAAAGATTCTTTACATTCTGTGTTTAAGCACAACTCTATCATTTAGCAAGTCAAAAATTAGTGCCATCACACTTACTATTTTTTAACTACTTACAACTCACAGGGTAAGAACATAAATGTTCCAGGGGGTGGTGGCATAATTCCGAAGAGGTAAGCCACAGGCCTAGTTGTGCGTTTCGCTGAGGCTTGGCTGCTTTCCCTACCCAAGCAGCCAACGTAAACTTGAGTTCAAATAAGTAATGTTGGCCAGTAGACCAAGGACTACATTCTGCAAGACACCACATCAAAAAATTCTCTCTATATGATGATTTATTCATTATTTTGTTACAGTTCAAAAGTACAACAGAAACATTACAAACTTCTTTCTTCAAATTATTTTAACGTATGTCATCATTGTCTAAAAATCAGTCTCTCCAGAACTGGAGCTAATTGGGAAGCAAATCATTTGAAAAATAGAAGACTAGAAAGGTCCAAGAGTTGGCAGACAGATGGCGGGAACGTGTAGTATTTGAAGCCACTTTTAACCTTTGAATTAATGGTTTCACTTTAGATGAATGCTGTAGTTTTCTAGGCATAGGTTTTAATATGCTGTGAACTAGACCAGCATATTGAAACTCAAACTCTGGCGATATGAAAGAAGAGGCAAAGGCCAAACAAATTAGCTCAAGCAATTTCATGACAGCAGTTATTAACACACAAACAGGCTCTGCAGTGGAAGGCACACACCTGCGAGTTCAAGATAACTGTCCCCAATACCATCTAGTGATAAATTTACTGCTGCTGGGACAGGGTTACATCACTCTAGGGGTTGTGCCAGGTGTTCACAGTTCCCCCACCACACATTCTTTATATTGGGACAGCTTGACTTGCAACAGGTTAACACGCTCATGATCATGAGTCCCTAGGCTTAGGCCTTCTTACCGCTAAGCTTAACTTGTCTCATTATAAGTAGAATGCAATGGAACTGCTTTATATCATTGCCTTACCAGAAGAATACGAGAACATAATTTATTGTAAGGAGTACAGCCAAGTACAATTCACACGTTTGTGGGGGGAATGGATGTTAAATAAAATGAACAGACATCTTTTATTTTCTTAACATTCCACTGCTAAAAAAGGGTTTGATCTTCAAAATCAAGAGCCTGGTCAGCCAGCTGAGGAAGCTGAACAAATAAGAACCATATAATTAATTCCTAAACTACAATAATTACATACAACAGAACTTAAAGGAAAGCTTTGTCACAATGAAGTTTTCCCTTCCCAGGAAACACTTAATGCATTCCTGCTATAATGAAACACCTTATAAACACCATGTGACGGAATTGTGAAGTTGAATAAGCATTTCCGTCTAGCATCACAATGTTCAGAGTCCTAACAGTATTTCATTATACACTACCTAAATACTCACTGAGACTACTCCAACAGGTCACCTGTTTAGCTCGTACAGATTAGTAGGCTAGACCAAAGCCTGAGTCAAGTTAGATTGACATATGCTTGTTTCTACAGACATCTACTTTGACTACTAAAGTCAGGCAGTTCTGAGCATGTGAAGTCATTACGATTCAAATTTTATTTATTTATTTATTTTTAAATCAAGTCAGTAGATTGCCAACATTTTCTGCAACTCACAGGCCAGTCAGTCCTACTCTGGGCAACACTGAGTGACTGTGAGGCTAGCAACACCAAGTTAAACCAACACTGAAGAAATATTAAACTTGAGGATGAGAAACTTGTAGATTCTGTTTCAACAGAAATGTCCAAAGGAAAACCTATAGTTTAAATGCCCATTTCCCCAGCATCAATAGTTTCACCCTTGCCATAAAACAGCTCTATTTAATGGCACGGGAGCATTCTAGAGAATACCTGGATAGCCCAATTTGTACTGCCGTCTTGAAAAAGCCGCTCCTCAATACTTTTAACAAATACTGCATTGTAACCCAGAAGCGGCCTGGCTTTTAGTGCAAAAACTTTTATCTGGAAAAGGTCTGACTTTGACAAAAGAAACCCCCAAGATTTGTGACAACAGAAGGATTGGTCCCAGAAAGAGGCACCCATTTTCAATAAAGCAACTCAAAAATCTCTTTCTTTTAGTAGGTTATTAAGAATCTAGTAACAAGCCTCAAGTCAAACCATGTTCTTGTGGTAGAGCCTCAGTTTTTGTAGGCCAGGCTCTGCCCCAGTTCTGCAAAGAACCTAAGTCTACACTTCCAGCTAAGCACATTCTACACCACTCGACTGGACCCGAGCCAGAATACTCAACATTTTGCACATGTTAAAGCTCTAAGTTACATGCTGTGCGGTTATGAAACCCTGCTGGATTCCAGAGAGCTTTTCCCTTTCTTACCGCTTGGTGGGTTTTTTAAGCGAGTCTTGGACAATACTTTTACCATATCAAGAATATGGGGAGAGAACAGTCATAGAATCTGGAAAAGATCAATTCCGTTAGTACTCACATATGCAAATATTCAAGACAAGACTGATAAACAAGTCCAGAAAGAGACTGAACTCACACAAGCCTCTGCTTATGATGAAAAGCAGAGAAACAAATTTAAATTGAACAAAACTTCAACGGATCAAGTTACCAACTCTTCTATGCAGAAACTTTAAATAGAATGTGGCTCTAAAAATTAAAACTTAATTTCACAATTGCTTTGCTTGCACAAGCTAATAAAATGCAAGTGGAAATAAGTGGGGACAGAATGGAAACAAGTATATAAAAAGCCTCAATGTTAATAAAGTTGGTAAATCATTCATTCAAACATAAGCTTTTTATTGAAAGATGTGATAAGAGAGAAACCTGATGATATTCATTCACATCAAAAATGTCCCTTTTAGCAAGAAAGCCTTTTGTCTGAGACTTTATCCATGAACTGACATTCCCCACTACATGTGCTGTTCATTAAAAAAAAAATAAAATAAGTCAGTTCAGTAATTTATTCTGCCAAGGCCTTGGAAAAATGTGCAAAAAAAGTTGGTAGTTTATTTTGAAGATTAAAAGTGGTTTATAGAATGGACCCCTACCCTATGTAATCAGTAATCACATCAAGAAAAATACAGACAATATTCTGACCTACAGGTATGCCTGGATGTTTTAGCTAGTCCAAGGAACTGTGCGTGTTAAAAAGGCTTATGCACATCTCTCCAGTTACACTAGTTGAGCCCTACAACAGTTCTTCCTCCAAAAAAGAGAAGCATATGAATCCAACCATATAAATTGGCAACAGATGCACAATAATCTATAGAAGTCATTAACAAGCATTTAAAATTCTACTTGTTCCTGTGCAAGTGTGCAGATACAGTAAATACAGTGCACTTAAGACAGAGTAATTTGACAGTGTTTTAGTTTTACCATGCACTCTGTTGTATCAAGCCATGGAAGTCCCAGTCAGGTGGGGAGTGGGGAAAGAGAGGAGGAAGAGAAGGGCAAGATGCATCTCAGGATGAAGATGGCCAACTTCAGAGTGAAAATGCAACAAGCACCTACAGGTTGCTGAATCCCAAGACACAGGGCCAAGAATGTATGCCCAATAAAAGATCATCCTTTCCCCCAGTCCTAGAACAACATGATCATGTTTCACATGTTTGGACAAAGCAAACCAACTGATGTTTGAAGATAGCAAAGGATATCATGGTTTAAGAAAAAGAAGTTAAATCCTGACTAAAAGCATCAAAAGCACGTTAAATCCTACCATTAAGAAACCAGAAATTTTGTTTCCTGTGCTCAAGGCCTGTATTTTCATATCAAGTTAGTTGCAATTTCAGCATGGGCTAAAATCAGATGAAACCACTGACTAAATTCTTCAAGATTTTTCTGTGTAGCTAATATTCAGAAGGCAAGTGGCAGGGGGAGGTAAACTTATTTAATTTCCATAATAAAACTAATGAACTTAGGTACTAAACTGCTATTCCTCAATTGCATTGTATTTTAACCCAGCTGAAGACCTACTGTACCCATTAGCCCATGGATGCTGTACCCATCATAATCTGTTTTATCAAAGCATAATGTTTTCACTCCAATTAGTACTTTTTCCTTTGCTACAGTTGCAAGGCTGATCAATGAAAAGAGCTTACATAGGTAACCTTTGCACCTAGTTTTTGATCAAAGACCAATTTTACTGCAAGAGTCAATGCTAAACCTTTCAAATATAGTGCACTTCTGCATAAAAAAAAAAATCTTACTTTCATCATTACATCTGTAGTTTATATAGTTTGAGGAGCCATATCATATCACTAATTAATCTACTGCTTAATATTTGACACACAAGCAAACAACCTGGATGGTGTTTGGTTTCTCCATAGCTAATCCTAAACTGGAACAAGCACATCACAGGATGACAACTGCAGAACCGCAGCAGGATACTGAATCAGTATTACTACATGACCCTAAAAAAAGGTTTATTGAACCAAAAAGACAGGAGCAACAATCTTGGCTGAATGCCAGACACACAAAAATGGACAAGAATCCTGGAAGTTTTCAGCAGAAGTCAGAAACAACAAAAGAATGAAAAAGATAAAATATTGGTAAGATCAATTTTGGGTATGGGCTTTTTTTTTAAGCCTCTAAGTACTGAATTAAGTTTACTTATCCCCAAACAGATAAGCAGTCCATTAGTAATAAGTTGGCATTTGAATGAACAATTAAACGTTCTCCTTTCCCTTAGCCCTCTTCTGACATACTTCACTGCTTAAGCTGATAGTAGGTCAAAAGTTTATGGTACTATGCAAGCCTGAACACCAAAAATAATTTTTTGAACTCATGCCCATTCAACTGGCAAAACTTGTTGAAAACAACTGAGGACTAATTTGGCACCAAGAACACATATAAACATCAGTAAAGACAGCGCAAGCCATTTAAGTGTTGATCCTATAAGTTGTTTTGTACTAGGGGGTCTACAGTGCTCCTACAGAAAGCATCCCACTTAAAGAAGTACAATGCAAGATCAGGCCCCAGTGATTACCTGCACATAAGGGAATTACAGGTTACATTACCCCTTAGTAACATCTATCCTCTGGCTGTATGGACTTCACCACAGAAGGCTAGGTGACCAGGGACAAGACTCCTATGGCTTTGCAGAGGCAGTAAGACCAAGAAATTAATGGAGAATGAGGCAGAGGAGCAAGTGATGTTGAACTGTTAACCTAGAAAGTGTCACAAGAAAGTATTCTCAACCTACTTCACACTGGCACCAGCATTTTTCAGTGTTTTACTGATCTACTTGGGGTACAATTGCCTGAGACTGCCAGCACCAGATCAGACTGCAAAAGAATCACAACTGGTGAGTTACCAATTATACATTTTAGCTACTTTCACTCAAGGAAGCCTGATCTCTTAATAGCTGGTAGAACAATTAAAATGTTGATTTACAACTAAATATAGCCCTTGCCAAGTACTATTTTTTTGCTAATCAAGAAGCTATATTCCGTATCTATATTTGTGTAAGTAATAAGCTTAGCATACATATATTTGCTTTATGCTTCACCTTTTTAAATAAACATGAGAATACTGTGCACATTTTCTATACAAGCTATTGACTAGTAGCTTCTGTCAAGATACACGAGTGGAAACTGTAGTCCAATTTAATAATGTAAGATGCATAAATTTGCATTTTAAAGTGTAACAATGTACTAAATTAATATAAAAAGGTTATCAAAGTATTTATTTTTAAAGAAAGAGCATATCTATGGCTGTTAAACAAAACCAATTGTTGCTCCCAGGCCACCGTCCTTCAAGATTTTACTAGTATATCTCAGCTCTCTCTCTCAAGCTTTCCTATTTTGTCCAAGTCCTAGTTGATACCAACCTTGAATAAACTAGTCGCTCAACTACAACAATTGAGCAAACTGAGATAAAAAATTATTTTCTCTACAGGCAGAAGGTACAAAACTTATATACTGCTTCAACCAACTCTTTTTCCAGGTACTTATTCAGTGGCTTTGAATGTTCCTTAAAGAAAGCCAAACCACAGAACTGGTCGGCAGCAAATATCCAATACTCAATTACTTTTCATTTACAGTATTTGATCAGAAGACAGCAAGTTAGTCAATTTAATTCAAAATTGGCAAAGTTTTGTTTTAAAATGTGAAGTGCTCAAACTCCAATTTAAGTACCAAAATATCCTCTTTGCAAGAGTCTGAATTTTTTTTTTTTAATCTGCCTTGCTGTGTAATATCTGCCATTTCCGTGCTGATCAAGATTTACTCTGTGAGCACATCTATTTAAAAAAAAAAAAAAAAGAGCGACAGTGCCTAGTTCTGTTTTCTGATTCTAGAGGCTGCTATCAATTCCTGAGCACTGCTGTTCACTTCATCATCCTAAATGGTCTGGCGTACACAGCAGTAAAATGCAAAAAGAAACACAAGAATGACAGCACACAATCATTTCTAAGCATTGCTTTACTGTAAACAGACTTAACCCTACAGAAGCCCGTCTCTGCAGGGGCCATTTGAAACCAGTGGCTTGATTCCTGTCATTATTGTGTAGCAAGAAGCTGACAGGAGGCAGCAAGATGCATCTGGTTTGTAAATAGTGACTCATCAGCTCTAAAATAATACCATCTTGTCTGAAGGCAGTAGAATAAACACCCCTCCCGACTGGAGCTTTTAGTGTCACCAAAATCCCTGCCATCTTCATCAAAACGTTATTCCTGCAAACCTCGGACAACATGAGAATTTCCGGTGCAGTGGGGAGGGGAGGGCCCTGACACCACTTACAGGAACACGGGACCTTCTCAAGGAAAACCGACAGCTGACAGTGGGTCCAGAGCCTGCTGCTGCCCCCCCCCCCCATCAGCCGCTCTCTAATGGTGGTCCCTGCCCTGCCTTCATGCCAACGCAGCTTCCCAGCACCTCTGCGGGACATGGGAAGCCACGTTTTGTCCGCAGCCCCTTCTGCTGCCACAGCCGGGCTGCAAGGGAGTGAAGGCAGGCAGGGGCGGCGGAGCCGTGGCACTCACGGCAGAGCTCCTGGGGAAGCGTGGGGAGGAGGCCGCGTGCTGCTGTGACCCCACAGCCTCCACCCCCCGGATGGCCAAAGTGTCAAGCCGGGCCTGGGGAGGGGGTGGGGAAGGGGGACGGGGAGGGGTCTCCTCCGGGCCCGGCGCTGTTTGGACGCAGGCAGGAAGCGCCCCCCGGCCCCGCGCACCTGGATGACCTCGTTGACCTCGCGGATGCACTCCACCATGTGCTGCAGGATCTGCTCGGCCGTCAGCACCTCGTAGCGGTAATCCTCGTCCTGCTCGTGGCCGCCGCCGCCGGGGCCCGGCCCACCGCCCAGCCCGCTGCCGCCGCCGCCGCCGCCGGGGCCCAGCCCGCCCGTCTCGCCGCCCAGCAGCCCGTCGCGCTCGCCGCCCACGCCCAGGCCCGGCTCCACCAGCTCCACCTCGCCCAGGTCCAGGTTATCGTCGTCGGGCTCGTCGTCCTCGTCCTCGTCGTCCTCGTCCTCCTCGGCGCCGCTGTCCTCGCTGCACTCCTCGTCCTCGTCGAACTCGTAGTTGTAGCCCTCGTCCGAGTCCATGGCGGGCGGCGGCTGGGCCCGGCCCCGGCCCCGGATAAACCCCGCGCCGCTCGGCTCCGGCTCGGCCTCGGCCCCGGCCTGGGCCCCGCCCGCGCTGCCGCCCCGCCCCGCCCGCCCGCGCCGCGCGGGACAACGAGGTGCCGCCGCCGCCGCTGAGCCAACAAAGGGACGCGGCGGCCCCGCTCCGTCACCGCGCGCTGCGCACGCCACGCACGCCGCGCTGCGTGCCCTGCGTGCCGTGCGTCCCCGCCCCTCACGCCGGGCTCGGCTCGAGACCGCCATCTTGGGTGTGCCCAAACAAAAACAATCCCCCGCCGGCCGCCATGTTAAGTGTGGCGGCGGAGCCTTTGGTGGAGCGAGCGCTCGCCTGCTTTTCCTCCGCACTCTCCGCCGCCATCTTGGTGGGGTGTTGCCCTCACGCTTGTCAGTGGATCCGCCATATTGAGTGTGGCGGCCCGTTCCTTTCGCACCCGTCTCTCCGTTTTAAGTGTGAAATTTGTGAAGTTTCTTTGTTGAGATGTATATTTTTGGCACTTTAATAAACAAAAAAAAAAAGTCTGTCCGGGGCTGGGTTGGGCTGTGGCCTGGTGTTTGGTCTAGGCTGTGCCCAGTCTGGGGGGCGCTGGGCAGCTCCTGGCAGCTTGAAGCTATCAATGCCCCTGGTGTGCGGGGTCCAGCAGCCACCGGAACCAGTCCTAAGCCTGCGGCGCCCGTGCAGGGTCAATCCCACGGGAAGATGCCAAAGGCCTCCAATGCAGGGCAGCACAGGGCAAACAGGAGTGACAGGCGCAGCTGGGGTCATCACCTGTACCGGATTGGGCGGGACAGTCGCAAAATGCGAACATCGAGTCCTGGACCTGGACTGCATAACTCTGGGACAGCATTTGTTCTGGGTTCCCCTGGACACAGTCGCTACCGTCCTAGGATCTAGGGGTGCCAACTCTGTTGGAGTCTGGGGAGGTTTCCAGAACGTCAGCGCGCCCGCCGCGCAACATGAACATACCAGCGCACCCGCCGCGCAACACGGACATACCAGCATGCCCGCCGCTCAACACGGACATGCCAGCGCTCCCGCCGCACAACACGGACATGCCAGCACACCCGCTGTGGAACATGGACATGCCAGTGCACCCGCCACACAACACGGACATGTCTGCGTGCCCGCCGCACAATACGGACATGCCAGCCCACCTACTGTACAACATGGACATGCCACTGCACCCGCTGTACAACATGGACATGCTAGCATGCCCACTGCACAACGCAGGCATGCCTGTGCACCCACTGTTCAACACAGACATGCCAGCGCACCCACTGCTCAACATGGACATGCCAGCGCACCCACTGCTCAACATGGACATGCCCGGGCACCCACCGCACAACATGGACATGCTAATGTGCCCACCGCACAACATGGACATGCCGGTGTGCCCGCCACTCAACACAGACATGCCTGTGCATCCACTGCACAACACAAACATACATGCCTGTGCACCTGTCACACAATGAGGACATGCCAGTGCACCTGTGACACAACACAGACGTGCCTGCGCGCCCACCGCTCAACACAGACATGCCTGTGTGCTTACGTAGATCAGTTATCATTGGCAACGTGTAGGGGGTGCATGCAGGTACATACCCCCTGAGATTAGCAGTGCACCTCCTGACAGAAGTGCTGCTGGTCCTGCCAGCAGTGCCCGCAGGCAGTCACCACTCACCACCCTCCCCTCTTGCGGCCAACACCACTGGCAGTGTCTGCAGGCAGTCGCCAATTGCCGCTGGCCGCTCTTGACACTGCAGCATCTAGGGTTGGTCACTGACTGCTGGTCAGCACTCATCACCCCTATCACCAACACTGCTGTGGGAGCTCTCTGCCGCCACACCCCACCAACACTGCCACCACCATCGCCTGTAGCCAGTCGTTGTGCCCCCCCAGCCTCCAGGGGCATGTCATTCATGTCAGTTATGGATTACGGTGCATAGACTTTACATCAGGAAGGCAAATACACATGACTGTTACATTTTAAAATCTACTGGACTACTGTATGAATCAGATTCAACATTTAACATTTATTTTAATGCATGCCCTATCATTTAATCACCCAAGTGACTCTCAGCATTCTCCTGGAGATTTATATCTAATTCCTGGAGATTCCAAGTCAATCCTGGAGGGCTGGCAACCCAACTAGTATCACATGTGGGGATCCGGGTTTTCTGTTCCCTGCGAAGAAACAGCAGGTTTCCCCTGCAGGTGGGCAGCGTTCCAGCCTCCAAGGGGCTGCTTGGGGCTGGGGGAGCAGGACGTTCAGCTGCATTTTCCCCCTACCTGCATCGGTCAGTCCCTAGCGGCACATGGCTCCGACACTGCTTCTGCTGACAGTTGCAGACCCAGCTGGGCTCACCCTGTCCTGCAGCACATGGGAAGCTGGCTTCAGGACTGACCGGTGCAGGTAGAGGGAAAGTGCAGCTGAGCCCCTGCTGCTCCGGCCAGGCTCGTCCCATCCCGAGCGGCACACGGCTCCGCCACTGCTTTTCCTGGCCGGTACCAACCTGGCCAGGCTCCTCCTGTCCCCAGCAGCACATGAGAAGCTGACTTCAGCTGCATGCTGCCTTTTCTGGCTGGTGCAGACCCTGCTGGGTCCATCCCATCTGGAGCAGCATGCGGCTGAAGCCAGCCTACCAGGTGCCGCTGAGGACAGAGCGAGCCCGACGGGGGTGGCACTGGCCAGCAGAAGCGACAGTGGAGCCTCCTCCTTTTTGGGACCAGCTGGCACAGGTAGGGGGAAAGTTCTGGGGGAGGTCTGATGCCCCTGAAGCCCAACTGCTAGGGCAGGATGTTAGAGGGGTCAACAACCCCTTGCTACCTGGTAATTTATGCAAGGGGAGGGCAAAGGTCAAGGGGCAGGACTTCTGGTCCCAAGGCCTTCGGCTTGCTTTCTGCAGGTCTCACGGGTTGGTGTCCCAAGCGCTTCCTCACAGGCCTGATTCAACATGAGGCCAGTCCCTTAGACTTCAGCTGTGCTACTTGTGTGCCTGGCATGAAGCCTGTGACTTACGTTTGGTTGCTGAGCAATTCCCTGATTCTCAGCATCACCTATTCCAAGTTATATGTGCTTGGAGTATGCAGGAAGCACTCCTGCTGTATGTTGCATAGGGCACAGTTGGACACCTGTGAATAGTTTGCTCAGCTGTGTGATTGCAGGGCAGGCCTGGCACCTATTTTGCTTTGAGGAAGGAAGGAGTTGTGATTTGAACACAAGGCTGGGAGTCAAGCAGGCAGGGTTCTGCTCCCATCCCTATTGCAGATTACCTTGTTCTGTCTCACTGAGGTTTCAGTGGATAAAATATGTAGGGACCTCACAAGAGGCCAGCTGATATCCTCAGCACCATGCATTCACACTAATTGGCTGACCCACATATTTTAGGAACATGGTCACAATGCCTGTGACAAAGGCTTTCGCTCATACCCAGCTGAACTACTGCAGTCTCCCTGCCAGTTTCTTTTCATGATGGAATGTCCTTCTCGCTCTATAGTTCCTAGCACAGTCCCTTGCATGTAGGGATGTCACAAACCTTTGTTCTACCCATGCTGCAGGGTCCTTTATACTAAGGGTTTCAAAAGCCCCAGAATCACTATCCATGGTTATAAGGCACATGCCATGTAGATAGGCGAAAATATTTGCATTAATGGTAATGCTGCTGTGTGGAGGCAGGGCAAGCGGTTGGACATGTCATCGTGCCATTGGTGTTTCCTGGGTTAGCATACACAGAATTTTGTGTGACCATGGCTCTGTGTCTCCGCTCCCTCTCTGTGTAATGGACATAAACATACCCATCTCACAGGAGCACTTTGAGACCTACTGCCTCAGAAAGGGTCATCTAGGGAAATGTAATGGAAAGTTAAAATCTGGTTTTAAAAGCCATGTCATTATTTATTAAATTACGAGCACAAAGAGGAATATTATTCATTTGAGGCCCCAGTGAACTGCTATTACACAAACAAATCCACCAACTTTTATCTACTGCAAATGACTGGTATCGATCAAGTTTGCAACTGAGGCTGCAGAAGATTTCCTACCTGCTAGAACAGAGATACTCAGAGCAGAGCCCCAGAGTCTTCAACTTATCACCTACCTGTCACAGGCCAGCTGGGCACTGTGATATATCACTTTAGTTGCAGGCTAACCAAGTACTGCAACTTATATTAGCCACTGGGCTTTTTGGCTCGGGATCGAGAAAGTGATGTTGGGAGGAAAGCAATGACAAGTCTGACTTATAAAAAAGAATTAATTTTACTTATATCAGCAAAATATATAGTTTACACATATGACAGTAAAAAAGTTAAGTTAATAAACAGATAACATAACACTACAAGTTAAAATTGACAGTGATCATAAAAACAGACAGACAAATCAACCAAGGGTTCCCACTTGGTTAGCAACTTATCCATAGTCCCTCAGTGTGGTACAAGTCGAGTTGAGTCAGCGAAGTCAGGTGTCCCCGATCCACACTGTCAGAGGGAGAACCGGGGAAAGGTCCCTCAGTCAGGATCTGGTCCTCGCTCACACAGGGAGTAAGAGATCCGGGGCCATGGGACAGCAATGACCCTTCTGTTCCGTCCTTCCTGTGGGTCACTTAATGTGCATGTTCTTTTATATCTTGTCTATGCTAATCTGTTGGCTTTTTAGCCACTCGTAATCTTATTCTATAGCTGTTATCCTATACGGTTAAAAGGTGTTAGAAATCATTATAATAAGTTACTGCCTAAGCTTGGGTTTACCCAATAAGCAAATCATACCACATCACTTTGGGGTCTGAGATTAACATGTCCCCACCCAAGTTCAACCCACTATTTTAATTATACCTTGTGGTTAGATCCGTTAATTTTTACTGACTCTAAGTGAAAAATTATAAAATTAGCTAGGTTTGCAGTTTTATTCTTTAGTTCTGCTTTTTAAAACTCATGCTGTCTCAAAACTAGTGCAAACAGCTATATATATAATTCTTACAGGTTATATTCCAGGCAGACAGCAAACAGTTTCATAAACTGTATTTCAGATATCTTCAAAAAGCATTTTCTTTCTGCTATGAGTTGCCTGTTAACCCTTTTGGTTCTGGCCATCACACCTACCAACGGATATTTTTTTCCCTGAATGAGTTAGACACCTGTTTTTCTTTCAGTCATGAATAATATGATATATGCACTAGTGAGCTGTGCATGTCTTACCCAAAGTACTGTAGGGTTTGGTTTGGTTTTGTTCTTCCTTTTGACCTGGAGTGTGTTTGTCACAGTTCACCCAGGAGTGACAAAACCAGCTGCTCATATGGCTCCTCAGCTGGTCAGGACTGCATCAGTGAGCTAGAACCATGATTCTCAACCAGGATGCCTTGAGATCCTTTCAAGGGTGGTGTTCAGTACCACACAATGTTAGCACTGTTAGGTGTACAAATATGATTCACGAGATAAACTCAGAGATTTCAGATAGGAATCCATCTGTTAAAAACATCTTGCCTGAGCACACACCAACTGCAGATGCTTCTTCAGTCTGATGAAGGGTATTTAAACCCAAAAACTTGCTAATAAGAATTTTTCCAAATATTTGAGTTGGTCTAATAAAAGATATCAGCTTTCCCCAAAGAACGTTTTCTGCCTTTTGCCTAGTGTGGTCTTTTTGTGTCTTCTGCAACAGAAGAATTGCTCTATTGTTTTTCCAGTCAAAAAATGAAGTGAAAATTAAGAGCTGGCATTTCCTGAGGAAAGCCTTAAGTCTATTGAGGGGTACCTCACATATAAAAAAGTTGAGAACCACTGAGCTAGAGAAATAAATCTTACATTGTCTGAAGGTGGTTTCTCTGCAGAAAGCTGTTGCCTGTCCTTTGGTTATCTGTCACAAGTGACAGGAGCTACTGACAGGGTGAGTGTTAAGGGGAGAGGTCATTGTTTTGGGGATACAGTAGCAGATAGATTTATACAGTACTTTTTCCTTCCAACCCTTTGGATAGAAGACAGAATTCAATTTGGCTTAGTAATACTCTGCATTTTGGCTCAGGAGAGGATGCTCCCAACTGGGCCTGACTGATAATATATCTTGTGCTCTTATCCTGTGTGCTGCAGATACTGTAAGTCCAGGCAGGGTTCAAGCCTCTCCTCCTCTAGAAACACAGGGTTGATTTTTCATTATTTGGTGCCTTTGGGAGTCTCTTGCACCCCTGCAAGATGACTACGTTCTGATTGGGAGGCTTTAGGCACCCACTCTGCATGGCGAGAAATAACAAGGTGTAGGGCAACAGGGAATCCAGCTCACATTATGCAGTGCAGTGCTGCCCCATGTTTGTACTGCACCTAGTACCATGGGGCCTTATCCTATGACTGGGGCTCCCAGGTGCTCTAATAATACAAAAAATCAAATCCTGCAAATAAGCTAGTGTGTTTGCATGAAAGTAGATCTTGTATGAGAAAACTAGAGAGAGATCTTCAAAGTGCATGAGCATCTACTATTCTTGAGGCTAGATTTGCAAAAGCATTAGATACGTAATTATATAGATGGGCACCCAATGGAATTTTCAAAAGCAGCTGATGCAAGTTAAATGCTAACCTGCTTTAGTCTCTTCTGAAAATCTCCTTGGGTGCCTGCCTGCACCTTAAAAAAAATCAGGCCTTCAGATAATTTACATCACTGAACAACTGAGCTAACAGAACTCACTAGGGATGGAGTTGTTCAGTGTCCTCACAATACAGCAGTCTCCCTGTGTAATCATAGTGGTTACCCAAATCTGATAGCCCCAGTCCAATGCCAGCCTTGTCCAATTGGCTAAAGAAAGAAAGGGGCTTGGTAGTATACCAGGAAGGGTAGCAAACCCACAGTGGTAGACTGAAAAAGAGGACTGATTTCCACAGCTCTGGACTCTCCATGGAAACTGCTGCATTGACAGTGCTGGCATTGAAAATGAGGGGGCTCCAGATCAAGTCCCTCCATCCATCACAGCAACCATTGTGGGACAGAGAGGAGCTGTATTCACTGGCAAGCATGCAGGAAGAAGCTCGTTGAACTCAACTGTCTTGCCTTCTCCACTCTGTAGAGTGGGGCTCAATCCCATGAGGTAGTGTACACCTAAGAGAACATGTTGCAGGGCTGAGGCTCAAAAGAAGTTGGGCCTGGTCCCTAGTCACAGGGACCTGGAGTTAGTAGTCAAACCCTAGAGGAGGAGACCTAGGCACAGCCAAGCCTTGGCAGATGACTTGGGTCAGCGTGTCTGCTGTTCCATGTTGCATTTCCTTGTTAATTAACTCAGCTTCCTCATTACAGTTTGGACGGATCAAAAAAACCCCAAGTGAATCATTCTGCCCTGTAGAAATATGACTCTCATGGACATTTCTGCTGGTGGGCTGTGTATCTCAGTTCTGTAACCTGGGAGTAAAGAATCTGCTCCCATTTGTTCTAGGGCTTCCAGGTTTTGTCAAATGCACGTGTGCCTTCTGTACAATGTCTGGATAGACAGAAAGCCAGTAGGAATTTGTCCACTCACACTCACAGGCTGTGCCACTGCTGTTTGAGACCAGGCTACAAGAGACTGGCACAATTGTCTTGGGTGGTTTATTGTTTCCTCCTTAACCTGTCAGTGATATACCATTAGTGGGAACGAGAAATAGACTTTTATAAAGAATGAGACCCAGCTGCCCAAGACAAGGTCACCAGGTCTTGACCTAAAGCTGAATTTCTGGGACTACGTTATGCCACCATGTAAATGAGAGCTGCCTTTGGGCACCCTCTTGTAGCCTGGAATGATCCTGCAGGTACCCTCACAGGTCATCAGTGATCATCACAGTCCAGCTCACAGTAGCGGTGGGGGTTTCTCAGCAAGCCCTGTTGGTTCTCTTGCCTTCTCCAGGCCTGACCTGCAGCTTTATTTCATTCTCTCCTTGTACTCGGCCTTGGTGAGGCCGCAGCTGGAGTACTGCGTCCAGTTTTGGGCTCCACAATTCAAAAAGGATGTGGAGAAGCTTGAGAGAGTCCAGAGGAGAGCCACGCGCATGATCAGAGGTCAGGAAAACAGATCTTACGATGACAGGCTGAGAGCCATGGGACTCTTTAGCCTGGAAAAGCGCAGGCTCAGGGGTGATCTGATGGCCACCTATAAGTTTATCGGGGTGACCACCAGGATCTGGGGGAACGTCTGTTCACCAGAGCGCCCCAAGGGATGACGAGGTCGAACAGTCACAAACTCCTGCAAGACCGTTTCAGGCTGGACATAAGGAAGAATTTCTTTACTGTCCGAGCCCCCAAGATCTGGAACAGTCTGCCAGCGGAGGTGGTTCAAGCACCTACATTGAACACCTTCAAGAGCAAACTGGATGCTTATCTTGCTGGGATCCTATGACCCCAGCTGACTTCCTGCCCTTTGGGCAGGGGGCTGGACTCGATGATCTCCTGAGGTCCCTTCCAGCCCTAATGTCTATGAAAAATCTATGAAATCTATGTCCACTTCCCTGTTCAGGTCTTGTATCTGGGCTGCTTGCTTCCTGACTGAACACTGTGACTTCAGATCTTCCTGCAGGTCAGTGATCTTCAGATCCAGGTTGTGGATTTCCTCCAGGGTCACATACTTCTGAGGTGCTTTTTCCTCCATCTTAGCTATAGCTGCTCATAGCTCTTTCTCCTTCCTGGCCAGATGCCTCCAGTTTTGTAGTCCAAGCTGGCAGTTCAGTAATCTGCTCATGCAAACTGTTGGAGTCTCCCTCTAGCTCCCCATGGGTAATTTCCCCCTTTGGTCACTATCTTCCTGTCTGACTAGGCACTCTTCCCAGTCCATGATTTTAGCTTTGGGTTTGTTCTTGAATTTGGCAATGCATTTTGGTTTCCCTCTAGCATCTGTTGTCTCCACCCCTTTGCATGGTTGGGCTGAGTTGTACTAGGTAATGCACAGCCACGTAGTAAAAAATAGACCATACATCAACACCCCCACTGCCAGTCATGTGTGGGCAGGACCAGAGCCCTCTATCTCATCCATAAAGTAGAATAATCCAGTGGCACAGCTGCTCCAAGACAAAGGTGCCATCTACTGGAGCAGCAACATAATTTTCAGAAGCACCCACTATTTGTATTTGGTAGAGGCTTGCCATCTCAGGATTAACCCTGCCCAGCCCCATTGACATGAGTAGAACAGAAAGTGTTCTTCAACTAGATCGTGCACTCCTGTTTATTCGCTGTCATTTCAGAGGCAGGACATTGGCAGTGCCCTTGTTTTCCCTCCTGTCATTTATGGTGTGCTGCAGGGTGTTCTCAGTGTTTATGGGGCTGTGCTTTGCAGCTGTAGGTGAGGGTCTGAATTGGCAATTTGGAGAATTCCTTGGGGAATGACTGCCTATGAACACAGGGGACTGGGCTCAAGGGGCCAGGAGGCTCCTTCCAGTCCTGTGTTAACAGAACTGTGAACACTATTCTAAATGTTCCACCTACATTTGCAATCTGCCCTAGGCTTACAGTGAAATAGCAGTGATCCTTGAGATATCTGTGTGCTTCCTGATGGGAGTATCCACCACGCATATGCGTACATGCGCGCACGCACACACACACACAAACACACACACATATAATAATTATTGACTGTCAAAATATGCATCATACCTAGGTTTCCAAAGCTGCCTGCATTAGGCAGCCAAATCCTTGTGATTGCTTTCTAAATTTAGGCTCAATGTGTTTGTTCTAAACCTAGATTTGTCCCAACGTTCTCATTCATGAATATGTTCAGAGATAAGAAGCTGCTTCATCAAAAAAATTGTCCTGCTTCCATATGTCCATGCACCTACAGCCACCCCAGCTGCTAAACTCTACCCAGGCCACCAAAAAAATTAACTGCATTCCTCTGTTAAAGCCTTTCTGGGGCAGAATATGATATAAGATGCATGTGTTTTATGTATCTGTGGGTGTCAATAAGTGACGCAGTTGCAGGGTCAGGGATTGTCTGGGTTTTTTTTTATTAATTAGTGCAAAATAACATTGGACTAAACTTTTCCATTAGGAGGAGGTCTCTTATGCTGAAGAAGGTAGGCAATTGTATCTCTCTCCATGGTCTGACACAGGTTTAGAACCATCTTTGGTTTAGGATCTTCTACATAAGTACACGTTATACTGTAGTTAGATGTCATTTATAACTGCAAAAGAAACAGCCCATTCATATTACAACTACTTAACCCTTCAGCCCCTGTTTAATAATGTAATCAGTCATTTGAGATATTGACCCACATTCCTGCACTTGGTAGGATTATCTCTAAATGGTAAAAACTCTTGTACAACTGGCTCTCAGATAAATCATTCCAAACCCAATGAAGGAAATATTGTTTCACTTGTTTCACTTCCAACAGAGCATAAATGCCGTCTCAATAACCTGAGAAGCAAGTATGTCAACACCAATTCATTCAGGTGGCTTGTTACATGTCAGCTCTGATGTGATGTTGCCCTGAGCTATCTTGTTCCTCAAGTGTAGATGTTTGCAATATAAGACTCTGGTCCTGCCAAAATTCAGGCACACGTCTAACTTTATGCCTCTCTGACTGCTTGCATGAGTGAGGTTGCTTAAGGGCATAGCTGTCTAGTGACCAGGAATTCGTTTTGTGTCTCTGCCAAACAGCAGATCCTCAGCAGCATAACTGGGTCACTGCTACAGCATTGACTGAAATGCTGCATAGTTGATGAGAGCTCTGGAGGTCAGAACATATATCCTCAATTATCTACAGAAGAGGTACAGGGGGAACAGGGACAGTATAATATGTCTCAGTGCACCACTCCTCCCCCCTGCCAATCTTACCTCATCCCTGATCTTAGGGATACTGTAAAATCAAAGGGGGCTCAGACCATTTATTTCTTCAGTACCTGCTCTCTTCTGAACAAAACCAATTAACACAGTCACTACTGCTAGCTGCAAACCTCTCCCTTAGGAAGTATAATAAAATCACTGATTGACTTCATATATGCCAAAGAGCTGTCTTCTGTCATAGGAATCATGGAGATGCAGGGTTGGAAGGGACTTCCAGAGGTCATCTAGTACAAAAAGGATGTGGAGAAGCTTGAGAGAGTCCAAAGGATGGCTACATGTATGATTAGAGGTCTGGAGAGCAGGTCATATGAGGAAAGACTGAAAGACATGGGACTGTTCAGGACTTAGAAGGGACTTGGAGGCAGCCTATTTAAGGGGTGTACATCAGGGTCTGGGGGAGCATCTATTCACCAAGGCACCCCAGGGGAAGACAAGGAATAACAGTCATAAATTTCTGGAAGATTGCTTTCAATTGGACATAAGGAAAAACTTCCTTACAGTTTAAGTGTCCAGGGTCTGGTACAGACTCCCCACAGAGGTGGTACAATCACCTACTCTGGAAATTTTCAAGAAATGTCTGAACACTCACCTTGCTGGTGTTATCTGACTGCAGCAGTCTTTCCTGCCCAAGCGCAGGGCAGTTGGACCTGATGATCTTGCGAGGTCACTTCCAGACTCTAACAGCTAAGAATCGATTAATCTATGAAACCTTCTTCCTGAGTCATGATTGTCCCTACTCAAGCTTTCCTATACAAATCCGTAATCTGAGCTCTTAAGGAAACTACTGCCAACCCTGACAGAACACAAGCCATCACACCCTAACCTGTCACACGTAAAGCAAAGGGACCGGGGCAGCCAATGTCCTGCTTCTCAACTAAAAGGATAATATCCGCTCAAGAGACTTCCAGCACCACTGATTTAGCACCACTGAAGGGGAGCCTTTAATTTTCATGGATTGAATCACATGCTTAGTACCCTCCCTGAACTAGGCACTTAACCTAGATTTAAATGGAATTTCTAGAGCATGGGTCAGCAAACTTCTAGGAGCAGTGGGTCAAAATTATGTAGTTTGGTTCAGTGCAGATCAGCACTTCCAAACTGGCAGCTTCTTCCTCCTCAAACCGCCAAATTGCTTGCTGATGTGTATGTGACCTTGCCACTACAGAATTCCCTGCTGCTGAAATGCTGCCACTGTCCAGATTTCATGGACCAGATGAAATTGCATGGCTAAAAACATATTTCTCCCAAGACAAAGCCTTGTATCCTGGGACCCTACAGGCGACCCTATTGTCTCATGTTAAATACTTGTGATGTATCCAAATTAACACTTTGCCCAAGACAGTAGCTGTTAATTGCCATTCAAACTGAGTGTGTAAATGACTGTCTCCCCTCCACTCCCAACTCTCCTCATCCTTTTAAGGGTCAAAGCCTGGGATAGTCTGCCCCAGATTTAACCCAAGGTCTGGTGGGCATGGGCTCAGATCAAGTGTAGTGCGCTTCTCCGCTTCTTGAAGGCTCAGATCAAGTGTAGTCTATGCTTACCTAGGGGCAATACTGTGATCACCACAGTGGCTTCCTAGTTGCACCTGGGGAAGACCACTCTGCTGGCATGGGATAGTACCCTTGTAGGTAATGCATAATTAACCTTGGCTTTATGCCCACTTTATGGAAATGGGAGACGCCTCCCTAGCTTGCTCCTGCAGCCTTATGACTAAGGGCAAGCAAAACTTGGGGTCATCTGAACCCCTCACCACTGGGCTTGGACCTGCAAGTAGGATGCCCGCCAAAGGATTTGGGAATATCTGAAGCCCAAGGTGGGGGATTCCTAGTAGTAGGGCCACTTCTGATTCTGGACTAGCTCACAGGTTTGGAATTGATTTGGCCAATTTGGCTTGGAATATGAAAAATAAAAAAAATAAAAATCTGGAACTGTTACCACTGTACAGCACTGTTACCACTCCCTGATCTAGAGTTAAAATTCTCTGAATCCTCATCCTGAACCATCAATCAAGTTCCTTAAAACCAATAACAACAGGCCAATTACAAAAAGGCATAAGGATGCTAGTTGAGGGCTGGGAGTAGAATGTTTAACTCAGGTCTGGTCTGTATGCAATGCAGCACAGATTTAAGAACAAAAAGGTTTTAAACCATGGCAAAAGTAAGTGTGACACCCCCCTGCAGTCCTGGGATTAGATTTTTTTTTCTCTTGTAGGTATAAACCAGGAGAAGATGCAGGATATCATTAGGCTCTCAGTGCTGTAAAACAAATGCAAGGGGGAGCAGGTCCCATTTTTCATAAGAATGTGAACGAAGTTAAGTTTACATGAAGGAAGAACTCGTTATTGTCTGGGAATTCCAGAGCCATTTCCTCTCACCTGGAGCTTCACATATCTTCTTTATCCTGATACTAATAATACACGTTAACTTAGGGGCTGCATTTAGGCAAGAAGTGGCATGGAGTTTCAACAAAAGGGAAGAAGCAAGTTCATCATCCCATAAGGCCAACAGTGATTTAATCCCACTCCTTGTTCCATTTTTCCCCTTGTGCCTGCACACTCTCTGTGCTGGCTTTGGAGGTATATCTACCCTGAGTAACCCAGCAGAGCTGTATGGGACTGTCATCAACAAGACCATCCCATGTGCAGGTAGGTGAAGGCAGGGCTTGTACTGGGTGCAGACCCTTTACTTCCCGCAGATACACCCGTGACCTGGAAGTGTCTGGGAAACAGGACTCAGACTATTTTGGTGTTCCCTCTGGCTTCCTTTCTGACTCCATTCTCTACTTGATCTCCTTACTTCCTGCCCAGCTTGTCTCTGGATTCTGCTTGCTCCTCCTGACCCTGGTCGGCGCCTCAATTCCCTGAACGGCCCCAGACCTGGCCCGTGACCCAGTGTGACAGGTCCCTTCCAACTCTATGATTCTAAGCATGCCAAACATGCACAACAGACTTAAATGGTGCAGCCCACTTGCTTTGGGGTCTGTAGTGCAATTTCAGATGCATTGAAGATATATTTCTTTTAGACACACACACTGTTTCCAACGCACCTAAGATTTGTTATTACATCCTGACTTTCTCTGTTAGCTGCTCATATCTGCCGACAAAGAAGGGAGCAGTCTTCTGCCCATGGCTGTATTCCAGCTACTCACTGATTGTCATGGTTGCTTTGCTGGGTCTTGCAGCCATTTCACAGTTTCTCCAGGAAGCCTTGTAGCAACTCCAGTTGCCATGTCTAGTTGTGTTCACTTGCATCACAAAGAGGGAGCGGGATGTCACACAAAGCTTTGATGCTTCTGGTAAGCCACACTGAAGGATTAAAGCTACAACACTTTATTTCTGACACCGTGTTAAGATTGCCATGGGAAGCACTACACAGGAGAAGCCATTAGCAGCACACAACACTTACAGGTCTCATAAAACCCACAAAACCATGTTCCATATTTTTCAAGGCCATCTCCTGACATGCTACCCTTACATATAGGCAAGTCTCTCACAGAGTACTCATGTGCTCAGCATGGCTCTCAACATATAGCTATGCTGCAGCCTGATGGGTTTTCACCACTGTGGTCATTTCTTATATCTGTGATTTGTACTCCTGATTCTCTTCAACTTAACTCTCTACTGGCTATGGAGGTGAGGCAGCCAGACACTGGTGTGCAATTCTGGCCCCATGGAAATTCAGGAGAGCTTCAGCCCACTGAATACCCTGGAATCAGATTCAAGTCCCAAAGTGGCAGGGACAGTGCTCTCCCTGTGCCGCAGACCCCAGAACATCCACAACGTGCAGGATGCTCCCAGTGAAGCAGGGGATATGGAAAGCACTAACAGAAAGACTGCTCTCACCACAGCAGGTTACAAAAAGGATCTATATAAGGTGTACCAGCAAGAAGCAGAGCAAATGGGAGTTCCAGACCCGTGTATTAGTTGGCTAATACATCAGTCAAATGGCATACTCAAGGACAAGTAGTGTGGCCTAATGGATGAAATACGTAAGTGGAACTAAGAACACCCTGCTTGTAGTCCTGATTGTAAGGCTGCCATGTTGAGTGCCCTTCTGGAAGTTACTTCCCTTTCCATACCTCAGTTTCTACCCCCAGTAAATAAAGACAATGATACTGACCTCCTTTGGAAAGCACTTTGAGATCTACCAGATAAAAGACCTAGATATGAGCTACGGAGTATTATTAATTATTACTATCAAAACTACTTAAAATGCCCCACATTAAGCTAATGTGGACAGCCATTTAAATTGCACAGATAGTGCATACCATTTGTCATCTCTCATGAATCTCAGTATCAAACGTACTACTTGAGCTGCAGGTGGACAGCCAGTTAGTTCAGCAGACAGGACACGTGCTCAGCTGTTCACACCTCCTTGTGCCTCCTCAGGCAGCAATTCCCTTGCTGTGGGCAACACCTGCAAACTCAGTTAATCAATCCTTCAGCTCATAGGCAGTTTCCATGCTGCTACTAGCAGCCCTGAAATTGAGGGCTGCTAGACATGTTCACCCTTGCTATTAGTAACCTTGAAACTGATGGCTCCTACTGCCTTTTATGACTGCTTGTGACAGCCGTGAAATTCAGTACACACCTTCAATTTAAGTATTCTCTTTCCAGCTATGTTTGCTGCAGTAGTCCTAAACCAGACACTACCGCACAGCACTGACAGTGGTTGATATGGGCTGCAGGAATTAACTGTCCACCACAAATAATTATTCCATCAGGCCTCATGCCAGTAACTGGTTAAAATCCTGGTGGCTTTAGTGTGAATAGTCCAGAAAACTCCAAAATAAAAAACTGAAGGAAAATATCCTGGCAGAAGGGCTGTTTTTGTTTAACTGAGGAACCAAATGTGTCATCCTGGGAACTTGCACACAGTTACTGTGCACCTTCTCCTAGCTGCTGGAATGAGAATGGATTCTAAATAGAAAGCTCTTACAGGTTAATAAAGACAATCTTGTTGTCTGTCAAGTCCTGGATCAGGCAAAATTCCAGTCAACACTTGCAGACGCAGGCTGATAATATTTTGTAAAGCCACCACGTACAGATTACAGAGTCTACAAAGGCAGCATCAAAGCTGTGTGCCTCTCTGCCAGCTGTCAGTACCTATTGACAGAAGAAATCAGAAACAGCCAAGAACTGAGTATGCAAAAGGAAGCATTTTGCACCTGACGTTCCTACTATAACCATCTTCAGTTGTTGCTTTGATTTGCTATACCCTAAATAAAATTTTCTCAGGAGACAGCTGAATGGACTCTGGACAGACCTTCCTGGGATGAATGTAATGAAGGAAATCAGGACTAATTGTCCCTACAACATCTTTACCTCCAGAGGTATCTGGGTGATGCAGTACTTAAGGGCCTGTTGTACACAGAAGGTGAAAGGCGAAAGATTTATGCAACTTGAAGAGTCCTCTCAAGCCTTAAGATGTATGACTAAATACATATTAAAAGTATATTGACCCATTAAGTGGATGACCTGCCAGCAGTTTGCTTTAGGATCCCACTTTCCTGGTTTGGAAGGGGATGAGTGGGACATGAGCCCACGTACATACTCCAAGCAGAAAACCTATCTCAAGGTCCGAGGGCTCATTGTTGGATGATGCATAGCGGTTCATTCCTGAGGTGTCAAGTTACTTGTTGTTTTAAATGTGGGCAGCACAGTCCTACAGTTTCTTGAGAAGCCACTCCTTTCGCATGATTAAACCCTAGCATTGCTTTCAGACAAACCAACCACCCAAGTGATACGAAGTGAAATAGGGGGTGGATTCCAGCCTCTGACACAGGGAGCAAGAAAAAGAGCATGGATCTGTAGGGGAAAATCCATATGAAATTGTAATAATGGTGGAAACCAATTAACTCAGCAGCTGCCAAGTCTGTTGTGCCCTGGATGTTGCTATATCACTGATCCATCACTCTCATGGCCATGGGGATAAGTCATGCTTCACATTCCAGTGCAAAACCACACATGCTTTATTTTTGGCTTGCTGGTCAAACTCCCCATCCCTTTGCAAGCAGTTTTTCCCCATGGCTACCATGCTGTTGGCACCACTGTTTTGTCACTGCAAGTTGAACCTGCAAACCATAAGAATATAGATTGCTCCCACCATCATTATATGTGTGGCTCCTTGCAACAGTGAGGAGTGGGAGTAATAAAAGATTGTACCTTGTAACAATACCCAGCTTTACTAAGTGTTTTTCCTCTTGCTGTCCTCTGAATGCTTGGTTCTGTGCAGCTATAGAAGAAGGTTTGGGAGTCACGAAGTGGGGGTGGGGCTCAAACAAAGTAGGTAAAACCTGTGAGTGTATGAGGGGGCAAAGAGAAAAGGGAGCTGTCTTGAGGGCAGGGAAGCGGGTCTACTGCTGCTGCCTCCATAAGCTGAATGCTCTGAGGAGCCAAGCAGAAGGCAGCGCGTGCGGGGTGTGGTGGAGGCTGCCTCTTACAAGGGAGCATAGGAGGATACGGGGGTGAAAAGAGAACCAGCAAGGCCATGAGAAGTTGTGGATTAGGGGATGGAGATGCTGAGTGTGGAGTATGAGAGGTAGGGACAGGGAGGCATGTTCAGAGATATGAGGGGGGACCCATGATGGGATGAGGGGGAAGGTGACCTGGTGACTGGGTACTAGTTTAGGGCTAGGAGGTCTGGTTCAGTTCCCTGCTCCACCACCAACATCATGTGCAACCCTGGGCAAGTTGTAGTACCAACATGTTGGAAATGGCTGTGATTTGTGTACCAATATAGTTATTGTGGCACACCCCCTAATGTGAATGAGTTTATAAAGCTGTCTAATTGCAGCACAACTTCTTTCCTTTTCTGTACAGGTATAGACTGGCATAAACCATGACATAGCATGAAATGTTATGGTACAGATGCCCTAAAACAAAGACCTCAAGCTAGTAATTCTGTCACATGCAAGGATTTCTCCAACGTCCATCTTCTGTGACATATTACCTTTGCATAATAGCCAAAACCATTTAAGAAAGTGTTGTTCAAAAATGTTTTACCAATAAACTTCATCACACTGGAAACCCACGTACCAGCAATGATGCGGTATTACATGTTAGTGATAAATGCACATTGTGTTAGCAGGAGACAGCTCTCATAGGCCAAACTTTACACTTAAGAGAGAGGTACATCCCAAGTACCTATAATTAAGCAAAAAGTCCATTGCTGATACACCCAAAATACTGTTTTCCCATCATTAATAGTCTCTGCAAACTTCAAATCAAGCAGTTAAGATTCCAAAAGAGTGTTCTATGATGGTCTTGAACTTTATTCAGATTTTACAGCCATTTTACAGACAGGAAAAAGGTAGACTGGGTCTAAGGCGTGTTATGAGATTACCTTAAAAAGAAGAAAAACAAAATTAATGAACTGATGTGCCTGCAATAAGGAATTCAGATTATAATTAAAATGTGTTAAAGTATATTAAAGTAACCAGTGAAAACCTACTTGCTCTTACTAAAGCAATGCAACAATTTCCTTTTTTCAGACTATTCAGAAAGGAGGGCAAACTCATTCAATCTGCCATACACAGTCGCGTAATCTGCACAACATTGCTTCAAAGACAGTCTTCAAGATTGACTTTTGAAAGATTTCTGTTTCTCACAATGACCTTTTTATTCCATGTTTCTTTGCAAAATGAAAGCAAGCACACAATGCTTCTTAGCTGTACTACACAGTATAAGCAGTTCAAAATTAACTTGCTACCCATCTGGTGCTTAGAACATAGCCAATTTTTGTCATTTGTTGCTCTAGTCCTGCAGTACAATATGCAAGTCATTGCTGGTTTGGAGGAGATAATAATATATAATCTGACTCTGAATGGATGAAATTGTCTCACTCCAACTTGGGAAAGAGCCACTAACTAACAATTTTAACCTGTGTTTTTTTTAAACAGTGCTATTCAGTAATATCTGTGTAGATTTCCAAAAGCTACACCTCCTGAGTTGCTACCAAACAACACTGGTACTAAAGGAGGTGTTTTAGGCACGGGTCATTAGATATTCAAAGAAACACTTGGAATAGTGTCCACTTTTAGATCTGAAAATTCACTGAGCACTAAACACAGGAAGCGTGATTCAAAGCTTTTGTCACTTTCACATATAAGGTACCTCCCTGGTCGGGATTTGACACTAGTAGGTTGACTCATCGAGTCGGTTGGTTGACTCATCAAGGAGTATGGAAAGCTTTCCATGTATGCTTTAATTGTGTTTGCAATTCTTTTTCTGTCTCATCTCAGAAGCAATGTGGTCATTTCCCTCCCCCCAAGTGCTGTATGGGATGCAGCCCAAATCCTAAATTGGTTCTACATTTGGTTAAAAGTTTCAGCAAACCAGAATGGTCTCCAAACATCTTTCATTCAGAGGCAAGTAGTATGCAACATAGAAAACTGCATGCATGGACTTTACATTAGAAGTATTCAGTGTCATACATTTTGGGGAGTTTGAAAGTTTTTTTTAATAATATGTTGTCACATCACAACTTCAGCTCTAGACTACCTGTTTTCCTTTATTTTCTTTTAATTGAGCAGCTTATTTTGATCTATTCTATACAACACTAAAGGAACACCATTCATTTGATAGGCTTGTTCCCTAACTTAAAAGCTTTAAAAAACCCTGAACACTTCAACAAATATTGCAGAAGTTGTTTCCACTCACAGGCCCGTGCGTCCTGCTCCACATTTCTGTTTGAACAGGTAACCGGCCATGAGAACGCTGATGCTGCTACAGGCAGCAGAAGCTTCAAAAAACACCTCACTTTCCACTAAGACTTTGGGTAGTTTCATCTGTGTTTCTACACCACTGGCCTCCATTTGTTGTGTGATTTTGCTTGAAATGACATTTGGTATTTTTTGTGTGGTTGGGGGCAGGGGAGGGGGTGGGACTGATGAAATACTGAACCACTGTAATGCATCTTGTGCAACTGAAGAGCGTTGCTTAAGCAAACCTTGTACAAAGGCCATGTTCTGAAATAAACTACATAATGCATGTGACTGAGGTGAGGTGCCTTTTCACCACAGTCTCAGATGGAGGATTGTGTTATTTTTAGGCTGAATGGGGGGGAAGGGGCAGGGGTAAATGCGCGCTGGCAGCTCCTGCGCTCTTTAAACTTTGGTCAGGGAGTGCCTCTGTAAACTGAAATGCTTTGAAGTCAGTGGTTTTCAATCCTTTTAGACTCAAAAACCTCCTCACTAAATTCAAGGCCCTCCCTGGAAAACACCAGCTCTTAGTTTCTACTAATTTTTTGGATACAGAAAAATACTACAGCAATTCCTAGAATCATGCAGAATGAGGGCTGGAGATCTCAGGAGGACACATGTAGTCCAACCCCAGCTCATAGCAGGACCAGCCCCAACTAGATCATCCCAGCCAAGGCTTTGTCCAGCCAGGTCTTAAAAACCTCCAAGGATGGGGAGCCTCCCCACCCCCCTGGGGAGCCTGCTCCCTCCAGAATTGTTCTGTTTGATGGGATGGATCGGTTAGGTGCCTCAGGACTAGATGCCCTCTGGGAGGGTCCCTTGCAGCCTGGCTTCTCCACCACCCTATGAAAAGTCACAGAGGGCAGGATGGCTTTAACGCTCCGGATCCCATGTGAAATCTCAGATGTCTCGGTAGGTCTTTTATTAGATCAACTAAATAGTTGCAAAAAAAAAAAGTCTTTATTTGCAAGCTTTTGGACCCACGCGCCCTTCCTCAGGCAAGGGAGCATGCACAGGGTGCAGCACTTCACCCAGGTAGAAATGAAACTTCACACTGAAGTCTCGGGTCTCTGGGCCGAGCTCCCGCATGCCGCCGTCACCCACGGGAGGGCGTCCTGGAGCGCCACAACCCTGCAGCCCGCGCCTGAGCCCGCCGCAAGAAGGCGGGAGGGAAGGGCGCACGCGCACGTCGGCGGGGCCCAGAGAGGCACCGCCCCACTCCTCCGCGAAGCCCCGCCTCCTCCCCGCAGGAAGCCGCTCTCGTGTCACGTGGCGGGATTGTCACGCGGGTGGTCACATGACCGGCACGGGCGGCATGGCGGGCGGGCTGCTGATGTGGTTGTGGCTGTGGCTGCTGGCGGGGCCCGGCGGGGCCGTGTGGCCGCAGCCGCAGCACGTGCGCGTGTGGCCGGGCAGCAGCTCCCGCCTCGTGCCCGCTCGCTTCCGCTTCGGCTATGCGCGCGACTCGGCGGTGGGGCCGGGCTGCGCCGTGCTGGACCAGGCCTTCCTGCGGTACTGGCGCCTGCTCTTCGCCGCCCAGCGCCGCCCGCCAGGTGAGGGGGCGGCAGGCAGTGTCATGGGGCGGGAGACCCATGGGGAGATCTCGGGGGCTGGAGGCCATCTCCTGCCCCCAGCCGGGCCTGTGGGTGCCTGCAGCTGGGCAGCCAGGTAGTCGCTGCAGGCGGCGGAGAGGAGATGCAGCACGGCTCCAGCCTGTTTCTGCTCCTCGTGCTTGCCAGAAAGGCGCTGGGAACCAGGTCTGCAGCAGGGTTGTGGTCTCCCCTCTCCTCTATGGCTGTGAAGTGTAGGTGACCTACTGTCATCCCTTCCAGAGCCTGTAGTTAACTGTCCCCAGCTACTAGCGCCGCATGGAGATCCTCTCCCTCCCATGGCATTGCTGGCCTTGAGTGGCAGATCCTCAAGCACCAGCTTTGCTGGGTTGGGTGCTGCGTGTAGATGCCTGGCTTGTGACTCCCAAAACAAGCGCTTCGCTCACAGTTTAGCTGCTTCCTGAGACCTCGCAGTGGCCAGAGGACACGCTGAAGGCAGATCTCAAGAAAATGGGTGTTGACATCCAAAGCTGGGAGGAGCAGGCTGCCAACTGGCTCCAGTGGTGCTGCAACCTCAACTTTAAAGCAGAGAAGGGAGAATGGGGAAAGAAAAAGGAGAGGGATCCTAGCCTATGGCTTACTCTCCTCTGTGGAAAAATCTGCAACATCTGTGGATGGGTCCGTAGCTCAAAGTTTAGATTCTTGAATCTTGTCAAGACCCATTAGTGAGCAGTGGTAGAGATCATCCTTGAATTAAGGGATTACTGGCAGCAGCAGTGGTTGACCAGCACACTTGCAGCCCAAAGGGAGGGGCTCCTTTCAGAGCACCCCTGTGTGCATAAATGACCCTGAAATGCAGCACTTTGCCTTTGAGTCTTTGTGTCACTGGAGCATCTGGATGTTGGTCCCCCTCTAGGTACCCTTTCTTGAAGATATAAGCACATGACAGCAAGGTGGCTGCCGTGTGTCATCTGGGAGCGCCTAGGAGATGTGAACATGACCCTGTTGCATTGGGTTCTGGGTGTGCACCTCCACAGAATGGAAAATTGGTACTTGCCTTAAGAAGATTAGCATGTTAACGTAAAAACAAAATCATGTTTGGACTGAATGTTTGTAGGATGTGTCCTTTGGCCTTAATACAGGATAAATTGGGGGTGGCCAACTTGACATGCATGTCCCACGTGACATTGTTGGATATAAAAACAACACGTGGGTTTAGCAAACTAGGGTTTATTGCATAGTAATGGGCAACAGCGTTAGCATATTTAGCAGCACACCACATACTCGTTTCATACACTCGACATGCACACCATTCGCACTAAGTCACCTATCTGCAGCTCTTGGAGTCGCATTGCGATGGCCTCACAGGCTTCAAGGTGAGGGAGGGCGCCGGGTTTCTCTCTCAACATGCCGGTAGGTTGGTGTTGGTGGTCAAGGCGCTCATCAGGCTGTCTCTTCACTGCCTTTTTATTTCCTTTTGGGCAGACTTGGACCAAAGCCTGGAAACTTATGGAGGCTTCTTTACCAATCACCATTTACCTTTTTGCATGTGTTTATTTTAGACTCTGTCACTAGTTACATGTTGTTTTTCAATCCCATGTTGTACCAGCTCCACATTCCTAAGACCTCTGTATCTTATCTTGTTACTTATTGTAGCTGGTTTGTACCAGCCTCCATTTAACCATTTCTCTTGCATTAGTCAGCCCACAGACTTGCACAGATTTGCTTGCTGCTTTTAAAATTTTTGACACAGTTAAGATGGCAACTTGGCATAAGCATTTATAAGCAAAGTCATAGCATAACATACTTTAAACAATAATAACATATTTCAATAATATGGGTAGCTTCTTTGTGCCAGACAGCAGATCAGGAAGGAGAGAGGTGGCAGGGACCAGAAAGCAGAGCATCAGATCTGGAAGGGGAAGGGAATGGGAGTGCCACTTGGGGAAGGTCTGGGGCGACTTTGGCATAGCAGACAAAAACGTTGGCCTTCAATGAGATAAAATATTGCAGTGATTTAGCAAACATACTCTGAACTTTTGTAAAACTCTAGCGTGTTTAAAACGGATTGTTCAAGCAGCAGAAGTTTCTTGGATGGGGGGTAGGGGGTTACAACAGTCAACGATCAGCAAAAGGATGCTTTTTTTGAGATTCCAGGCAGCTGAACAGAGCAGTTTTTCCTTCCTGTCTGGCTTCCTGTATCTTGTTTGTCAAACAGCCGCGCTAGAAATTCCCTGGTTACTCAGCAGTCCAGTCCTGATTTTAAGAGTGGTGATAAGGTCTGCATATATGACTAAAATGTGGAAACAATCTGTACCCATTGGCTGTCACTGTCATGTTACCCTCTGTTCTGTAGTACATCTTGCCTTTCCTTTCAAGGTTCTTAAAGTGCTTTACAAGTGTTAGTGAAATAAACTACACAGTGGAGGTTAGCTGACTTCTGCAGCATAGCCCAGATGAGTTGCCCAGCCTTGTATTTCAACTACTAGACTAGGGTTGTCCAATTTCTGTGTGGCTGGGTGCTGCAAGTCCCACAGCCACATGCTTTGCCTCTTCCCACCCCACACTTCTTCCCCTACCCATGCTGCGCTGTGTAGAAAGCAATGCCCCCACCAACCTCCTTCTACTGCATGGTGCCAGTGCCTCCAAGCCTGAAGACTGCACTATGCCACCTGCCTCTTCACCATGTCATGTGACAAGCACAGTCCTGCTGTACCGTGTGTAGGGTCCCTGGGTCCACTCGGCCACAGGCTCTCGGCCCTGCTGCCCTAACCCCAGGGGTAGGGGCTGGAAGGAAAGTCAAAGGAAGGAGAGAAAGCTTGGAGACTCCAGCAACAGCAGCTGAGTAGTGGGGCAGTAGTATCCAGAACAGGAGTCCAGGGACTGCAGGTTCATCTCTTGAGACCAGATGTGGCCCAGAGGTCCCAAATTGAACAGCCCTGTACTAGACTATAATCTGTTTCTGAAATTTAAAATAGCACTTAATCTGTAGTCTGTACACCCACTCTTTGCTATTTAAAATGGGTAACTTGTAACCTTAGCCTGGATGGTTGGGGACCTCAAAAAATTCTGGTAACTGACTGCAGCCCCAGTTTAGTAGTTGAGAAACCTGCCATTTACTGGAGTTCTCTTCTGGTAGAAATGTAGGAGATTGCATCTAGTCTCCTGTTCAAACAGGCTGAGTCAGGAGCTGTTTTCAACCCTTCATGCTCCCCATGTAAAGGCAGTAAGTAACAGGCTGCCTCGCTTTTATTCTGTTTTGTTCTTGGTGGTTTCTTAGTCTTCATGTCCCTCCCTTCCTCGGGGACTCTTGACCTTTCATTTGCTTCAAATCCTACCCCTGCCCATAATGTTTTTTTGCCACCTCACTTTGCCTGGGGATGGGTTGCTGCCAATGTTGTAGTTGCTTAAGCTCTGGTTCTCTCTGACAAGCTCAGGTCTTGGTGTTTGTAGCAGTGCTCTGTATTTCTCAGCTGCTAAATTGGGGCTGCAGGGAAAAAAACTCTTCTATGCAGCGCTCTCGTAATCAGACCTGCGTTCTCTGTATACTCTCTCAATTTGTGAGCATCTATCCTTGTAGGATAAGGTGCAAAAACACCCTAGTGCAAGAAGCAGGAAAGCAATTTAGTCTACGAAGTAAAGGATGTGATTTACTCTTAGGTCACTGTAGACTATCCTGTATGGTCAAATACTGAAGGGCTTAAACTTTAAACAGGGAGGGGTTGGTTTGGGACAATTGCCAGCTGATTTTTTTTTTTTTTCTTAAGCCAGTATCTCTTTGTGGTGGCTCAAGAACCTAAACTCTTTACAATAGTTCCCAGCTGCTGTTGTCACAAAGCAAGCATTCACAGTGTGAATTGGTATACATTGATGCTCTAATGTCTGTCCAGCTCTGCAGTTGGCCTGAAGCAATAAGGCTGAGAACTACAACAACTCCTTTTCATCAGAAGTAACCAACAACCGTCATGCTTAATAACTTAAATGTCAACATGAATGGTTTCCCTGCCGATCAAACCAAAAAAAAAAAAACGGAGATGATGATTTTAGAATGCATGATGCGGTACTTGAAGTACATCAGATTTTGACACAGCAAGTGAGTCAGGTAAAGGTTTGTGTTGTCTTGGGAGCAGCCACTTTGCTTTCTTCTCTTCTTCCTCCTCCTCACCTCTGTTCTGACCCCCTGTAAATATCAATAGGAAGTTAAGTTTAAATTTAAACTCAATACATGGGGGACTTCCACATTTCTAGGTTCTGCCAGGAATCTAAACTGAAATGATTATTCATGTTTTCCCACCTCTGCTAGAGGAAAAGGTGACTATCAAATTACTTGGAACAATTTCTTGGATGTTATTTGTTCAATTAAGACGTGCCTGCACACTCATCTCATCTTTAGTGAGTCCTTATATTCTTTCCAGAACACAGTTACTCCCTAGTGATGTGTCTGATTGCATTATTTATTTTTATAATTATTTTTATTGGAAGGATTTTTGGGAATAAGTGAAGAATCAAAATCACATATTGAAAGGAATACTGTATTTCATAAAGTAAGTGTGGAATTGGTGTTCTAATTAGAAGTGAATACAAGGGTCAAATTTCAAAGAATTAGGGAAACTTTGATGTCAATTAAACCAGCTAATTAGAATGTGCCCATGCAGAACCGTGGTTTGACTATTCTGGATTACTTGTATTTGGAACAAGTGCTGTGATTTCTAGACTAAACCTCCTTGGAGCTTCCCCAAACATTCCCATCCACTCAACCCACTCTTACCCTCTTTGAAGCCTGTGCAAACAGATCAGCTTTGTAACTCAGCCTTAAGGCTGGTATATCTGGCAGACCAAGGAGACAGACCTCTAAGTAGAGAACCACTCCCTGAGATCATCTTCCCAGAAGGCGTCTGGCATTCAACCCAGTTTCACTGAGCACAGCACAGTCTTTCTGACGTTCCTTGTAAAGCTGGAGTGGTATTGTCATTTCTCAGCGTGATGGGTTAGCATTGTACTTCGTAACAGGCTGGTTGGATGGAATATGCCTTGCCAGTTCTTGATTCATTATTAAGCAGTCCTTACTGTCAAGGTTTGTTAAAGAACAGTTGGTGACCCATTACATTAGGAACTATCCTACTTTTATTGGCCCAACCTTGACTACCAGAACTACAACTGTTGTTCTGTTCTTGGAAATTCCCATTTATATCTGAAACAGATTGCGTCTCTCAGTGGACGTCCTTTGCTTGCTTGGAAAGAATCTAAAATTTTGGTTTGCATAAGGGGTTTATGAGTCATGCAAATAGGCTGGGAAATGCTGTCTTTTGTTTCTCCATGTTCTGGGACAAATGGTGTTTCTTTTGCTGTCTGCAGGGCTCTGTCTCTTGTCTTTGCTGGCCCCTGGTATATCTCTTTTCATTCTATCTCCAGGTATAAGATTGGTTGAAAGTGGCTTGGTCCCTCTGGGTGTTTTCATTCCTCTCAGATTCGCGTAGTGTTTGCTCTTTCACATGGCTTAGCAACTGGTGTTATGTCAACGTGGTTGGCTTCATTACTGACTTCTCCCAGTCTGGGAGTAAGTTTAAAATTAAGGGAATGTCTGTTAATCCCTCCGACCCATCCTTTCTCTGGCACTTCCCCATCAGAAGGCAACATTTTCCTCAGATCAGAGTTTGTGGTCTTTTCATCTTGGCCAGATGTGGGAGGCTTCAAAAGTTCTTTCATCCTAAGGTCCAGAGCTACTGGAAACTGATGGGGGACTTGAGCAAGTTGTACATTAGGTTCTTGCTGTCATTCTGTAAGTCTGCTCTGTAAGCCTTTTCATGCACTCCAGGATTAACCTTCCTTCTGCTTTGCCTCAGGGTCTCTTCCTCACCTCCCCTGAGGAGAAAGAGTTAGAAAGAGTGAGGAATGTTCTCAGGTTTGTGCTCTTTCTTCCCAAAACTGGGGAAGGTTAGTCATTTGGAGCTCTCTGCGCCCTTGAGATTGCCTATGAAATATGATGATGTGGGTGATCTCACCTGTTTGTGTTCAAAATAGGTTCCATTGTTCAGAGTGTGCTGTGACATTTTGCTGCACTGGACTTCAAGTTCTTTCACACACAGTTGTCCCCCACCTCTGCTTGCTTATGTGTTTTGCTGCTATTTGCCAGTCTTCCCTGGGGCACTCTAGTAACAAGGGCAGACCCCACTAGTGAGGGATGACACTTTCCTGCACAGGCAGTTTTGTTTCTTTGTCCTGATCTTGCGTTACATCCACAATAGTACTCATTGAATGCTTCTACTACCAGTTGTGCTTCTAGAAGCCCAGATTAGACCTGGGGATAGAGGAGAGGGGACATCTCTCTTGTGTATTAGAAGTCACACTGGCAGTATGAGGAAGGGTCTGATGGCATTTCTGCTGCTTTGCAAACTGAATAAATGGAAGGTGGGTGTGCTGTGAGACACTGGGATTTGGGGCAGGGGAAGTGCATTGGGTTTGGTGTATCTGTTTTCTGTATGTGTTGCAGAGTATGAGCAACTGTGGGAGATGTCCTGCAATGAGCTGCTGGTCAGTGTCACCAAGCCGGGATGCGAAGACTATCCCAACATGGATTCTGAGGAGAGCTGTAAGCATCAGCCTATGGCAAAGCTGTAACTACTGTGACAACTGTTAAAATACTAGCATTGGGGCCACAGATCCCCGGCCATATAAATCAGGGAGCTTCCTTAGCTATAGCTAATCCCAGTAAGAGCTCTTGCTATGAATCACTTGAACAAACATGGTAAGAAGGTTATTGGAGGAGGGATGTGGGGGATGGCTGTATGTTGACAGTCACAGAAATAACAGTTTAAAGCACTGTCCATGTCTAGATTGTAAAGTGCTTTGAAAAAATGTGCAGTGGGGTATCATGCTTACTATATAGATGTGGAAAGTGAAGTAGGAAGCTGAAGGACCAGGTATCTCTTCCATCCAGTGCTCATGCACAGTTACTGTACCTCTGCAGAAGACCCCCCTCCACCTTCCCCCACTCCCATGGCAACCTCTTGTCTGAGTGACAGAATTAACCTTATCCCAAGTGCATCCCAAGATTGACAAAAGGTGCAGAGCTAGAAAAGCGGTGTGGGTTGGGGCCTGATAGAAAAGCTCGAGCTGACAGGGAAAGCCTGCCCAGTGGAACACTTCCATTAACCAGCAAAAAATTGTGAGTACCAGGTTCAGTCATGGTCCTATCCCAGACCTGTTGGGTATAATTTCCTATAGCCCAGGAACTGCTGTGTTGGGGGCACAGCTGCATAGATGCACAGGATTGTCCTGCATGATGCTGTTTCAGATAAGCTGTCCATTTCGGAGGACTCCTTCCTGCTGACTGCAGACTCTGTGTGGGGAGCGCTCAGAGGTGAGGTGTGTTCACCTTTTGAAACTATTTGATATTTACTACCCTCCCCCGAGCCTTCCTATGACCCCCACATCCCTTTTTATGCTCCGTCTCCTGGGCTGTGTTCCGTGCTGAAGGCCTGATGTTGTATGTGGTTCTCTTACAGGCCTGGAGACCTTCAGCCAGCTCGTTGGACGGGCTGAAGATGGCACAGTGAGTGTAGTGCTTGCAGTACTGAAGGGTGGAGACAAGGGCGGAGACATGGGCATAGCCTTCATTGCAGGCTGCTAGTGCAGACTCCTGTGGTGATGCCCTGCCCAGCCTCATGGGGCCAGTGAAGCCAGTAGCTGAATGTGGGGAACCCTGGGAATGAGTAGGGAGGAGAATCTTTTCCAGCCATGTGCCTCAACGTGTGAGGTTTGGAAAGACTCTGGGGGTGAAGTTTTAAATGGGAATCTTCAATGGGAGCAAACAAGTGTGAGTTCATAGTGAAAGACCCCACATGGTGCTTTTTCTTGGGAGGGGAGGAGTCATATCTTGGAGCTTTGTAGCAGGTCCTACTGGCTGGCTTGTCCAAAGGGCCATCTATGGGCTAATGGGAATGCTTCTGCCCAGCCTTCTTGGGCCCTAGGGAGGTGGAGGCCTCTGCTGAGAAGGAAGCTAACCCTATACAGTACGTGTGTTCATGGGAATATTACAGTGTGTTTGTGTGCTTACTTAGGGCCCTTTACTGAGGGGCTGACGCACTCTTTTCTGTGCAGTACTATGTCAATAAGACTGACATTGTGGACTTTCCCCGCTTCCGTTACCGAGGCTTGCTGCTGGACACCTCTCGCCACTATCTGCCTGTGAAAGCCATCCTGGAGACACTGGTATGTTTTCCTGGAAATGCCCTGTCTTGCTAGCAAGTTTCTCTGCCTTGAAAGCAGATCAAGCCATTTGCTATCCTCTCCTGGAGGATTCCTCAGGACTTCCTGAGTAGGCTTGTAGGTAGGCTGACCATAAGGACATCTGGGCTTGAATGGGTGTCAGAAGGATGCCACTTCATCTGCAGCACCTCTTAGCAGTGATGGTGCACATAGTGGGCAGTTCTCTGTGTGACCCTTTGATACTAGAGCTGTTGCTTGGGTGCATGGTCCTGTCCTTCGATTGGAACCTGTTTAGAAGTAGAACGCTGAGGGTGTCCTACTCGCACTCCGAAGTCCCTGTTTGGATGCCCGGGGCACTCGGAAGGAAACTGGCTGACCTTCCAGGATGGGACAAGGCTATATTTGTCTGTAACCCTGTTGCTCTCTTCTGGCTTCCAGGATGTCATGGCTTACAACAAATTAAATGTATTTCACTGGCACATCGTGGATGACCCCTCCTTTCCATATGAGAGTGCAGCCTTCCCAGACCTCAGTGAAAAGGTAGTATGTTCTGGTTCTCTCAACTCTGATGTAGCTAACAGTGAGGAGTCCCATTATCCAACCCCTGATTGATGGGGCTTTCTTTAAAGTCAGTGGGAACCTCTTGCAAAGGAGAATTGGGCTCCATATGTTTTTCATTTACTGATGCATGTTCTCCTTTGATGTAAAATGTGTTCTTGGCTTGGTACACAAGCCAGACGTCATGCTGCCCTCAGAACCAGGTCTTTTTAGACCCTCCAGTAGAGCCTATACTGTCATACATTCCTTGGCTTCATATTGCCAGGGCCCTTTAAAATAGAAGCAGCAACTTGGTTCACAAGTGGCATGAGCTGTCTCTTATTGTCTGCAGACCAGACTGCTGCTTATGTCATGTATGGCTTAGCATAGCTGTCAGCCTGTATACATGAAGGCCCTTGGTGGGGAAGATAGAGCCTGTGGATGAAGACTGAGGGGCATGGGCAGAGCTATGTGAAGTTGTGAGCTGGGCTAGTGGAGGAACTGCTGGGCCAGGGTTGGGAGTGAGGTGGTTGTAGGCCTAGACTACATGTTAGTGAGTGTGCTTGATCTCTGTTTAGTAATCTTATCTTTCTAATTTCATGCTAGAATAGAATGGGGAGTGTGAGTAGAAATAGACAAAAGTTGCCTTACTCAGTTTGAGGAGTGGCAACCAAACCTATGGTGCCATATGTGCCTCTCCCAGAGGCAGCTTTTCATCTCCCTTTGGTCTGGTGTGCCAGTGGTGTTAGCCAAGTAGATGTAAGGAGAGGATGTACATTTCCCTGGAGCTCAGCCAGGAAGGCATGTTGACCTGCTTTGGGGGACCAATAACAATTCTCAGCAGGAGTTGTCTGTCTGGACTTCTACATTCCCAGGTTGGTAGCAGCTGCCATAAAATTAACATTGCTGTAGATAGGAGGCAGAACAGTGGTGCCTCTGAGCTGTACCCAGGCTTCATAGCCATTGCAAGTGTCCTGGAGATGATGTGGTGTCTTCCCTGTGGGTGCAGAGGGGTCACACTGGCAAACGTCAGATTGGAGCAGGGTTGTTAAACTGGTATATGCTGAATTTGAAACCCTTGTGCAATAGCAGTACCATGGGACTGTTTGTGCCTTCCCCAGGGGGCCTACAATCCCATCACCCATGTGTATACACCAAATGATGTGAAGCTGGTGATTGAACATGCTCGGCTCCGGGGGATCAGAGTGATACCTGAGTTTGACACGCCTGGCCACACTCTATCTTGGGGGCCAGGTAAGGAGTAGGGCCTGTCCAGGACCCTAGATCAAAGGGGGTGGATTAGGGGTTTTGGGGCCCTGCTCAGAGGTGGGTTTCAACAGTCTAGATTTGTAGTACAGATCTCCAGCTAACTGTGCACCACCTTCCAAAGCCTGGCTCTTGGGGGCGACTGGTTTTTGACTTCTCTGAGTCTGTCGGATGCTTGAAGAGGTGGAGAGCAAGGCAAAGGACAAGGAGGTACCCCCACCCAACTCTGTCCATGCACCCCCTGCTGCCCCTCTTGTCCAAGTCCTACACCTATAGTAACCTCTCCCCATGCCAGGAAGGTCTTACATTGTGTCCCTAAACTTTTTTCACTCGGTGTACTCTGATCTTCTCTCCTGGGCCAGGCCTTGGGGAGTGATGAATGTGGTTTTGAGAAGCTAGGAACATTGAGTGGCTTTGGCTAGTGCAGGGAAAGCTGGGGTTGCTTAAACCCTTCCTCACAGCATTGCGTTTGGTGTTTACCCAGGTGCTCCTGGCTTGCTGACTCCCTGCTACATAGGCTCAAAACCCTCTGGGGCCTATGGGCCTGTGAACCCCATCCTCAACAGCACCTACCAGTTCATGGCCGTGCTCTTTAGGGAGGTCAGCACCGTGTTTCCAGACTTCTACCTTCACCTTGGTGGCGACGAGGTTGAATTTACTTGCTGGTTGGTTATACTTCTGTATCCTAGACCTTCTTGAGATCAGTCTGTGTTAGGGAAGGGAGAAGTGTTGGGGGAGGAGGGGATCAAGGGGGTCTTGATATGGTACCACATTTTAGCATAGGCAGACTCCACTTAGTGAAGTAACTGAGATATAATTGTCCAGTGGCTAGTGTCACAGCAGTGCTAAGAAGCCCAAAATGAGAAAGATGTTATAAGCATGCTTGCAAATAAGTTGTCCCTTCCCCAGTATAAATAGACAAAATGGGCACAGGGTGGAAGAGAATTCTTATGTCCATTCTTCAAAGATAGAAATGGGGCTCAGAGGGACCAAATGCCTTGGCCATGATCACACGGAGAGAATTTGAGGCAGAGCTGAGAATTGAACCCAAGTCTCCTCAATCCCACTCAAGTGCTTTGCCACTGCCGTCACCAGTGACTATCAGCTGATGGGATAAAACAAACCAGTTTGGAGACCCTGGCTCTTAGTCTTAAGAGGCTGAATGAGTTGATCCACACTCACCATGGAGCTGTCTAAGGGAAGCTGACGCTATTGGCTCAGTCAGAGGCAGCTCTTAGGCTTGGCTTCTGTTGGGATGCTGGGGCAGTGACTGTTCCCTATTGGATGGGTAGGAAAGGTGGGACAAGAATCATGGAACTTTCTTCCCTGTCAGTCTTGACACAGTCCCCATTATCAGACACAGCTCGGTCCTCTGTCTCTCACAGGAGGTCAAATCCTGAAATTAACTCCTTCATGAAGCAGATGGGGTTTGGCCAAGACTACACTGAATTGGAATCTTTCTATATTCAGAGGTAAGGAGAACCTTGTTCAGAGTCTGTAGAGAACAGCCAGTTGCAGAGTGATGACGGGGGTCTTCAGTGGATTATAGGTCCACCCTGTTGCCATAGGAATCCCCATACCACCTTCTGGGAGCAGGTTCTTTGGGAATCCCACTGACTGCATTGTCAGTTATGGGAGGAGCCCAGGCACTGGCTTGTTGGGCAAGTTAACCCTAAACTGGTCCAGGGTGATGCATATCAGCTGTGGAAGTGCGGTGAAGGGAGCCCTGCTTAGGATGGGGGGCGGGGAATGAAACAATTCCCTGTTTTGCTGTGATCACTAGGAATAGGTGTTATTCCTGTTCAGACCTCTCCTCTCTCCCTTCCCCACCCACCCCCCATGATGGAGAGTGGACTTGGGCATTACTTTGGCGGGGACAACAGAGGGAGAATGTTGAACATCGAGGAGCTATTTGTATTTACTTAATTACACTTCTTTCTACTTCAGGTTGCTTGATATGGTCTCCTCCTATGGCAAGGGCTATGTGGTGTGGCAGGAGGTGTTCGATAATGGCGTGAAGGTGAGACCTGCTTGCCTTTCCTGGGTTCCCCTTAATTTTGGCAGCGTAGCAACTAGACCTGGCCAGTGCACATCTGTTCCCTGCCCTTGGCATTCTTGGGAGGGGCCTGGCTGATTGGCAGTGGTGGGAGGACAACTGCTTTCTGTGTGGATCTTCTCCTGCCCTGTCCTGCCTCTGGAAGGATACCTAGATTGCTCTTGATGCTGGTGCTGCATGGGGCTAGTTTCTGCACACTCCCTCACCTGTTGGCTTTTTGCTGTTTCACTGATTTCTTGTAGCCTTTTCCCAACAGAGGCAAATCTGTAACCTTATCCTGGACGCAGTGTCCCCTTAGGCCCTTTGCTTCCTTCACAGCAGGCAGTCACAACCTGCAGTTGTTTAGTTATACCCTAGTATAACTTATTCTTTGCATGTGCCCTAGACCTGGTTAGGGGCTGGCTTACCCTAAAACTCACAGAAGGTAGGAAGGTCGTAATATAGAACTAGGTACTTGCTAGCACTGGATGAGGTTGTGGGGGAGGCTCTCCCAGTGGTGCAGCCTCTGTGCTCCTTGAGAAATGAGCTCCTACTTGCATAGCTGAAACCATCCACTTCCAGGTTCTCTGCTGACAGCTGTGGAGGAGATTGCAGTGTTAGAGGGAAAGGCCTCAGGTTGAGGGAGAGCAGCAGAGGCTCTCTGCCGAGGTGGATCTTGCTAAGTATTTACATGGCCTGTTGCTGTAGTAATTGAGGGTCTCAGTTATTTATGGATCTGTCCTTGAGCCAGGAGAATGCTGTTGTCCCTGCCTGTTTCAGGTGAGACATCAGGACATGGGGGGGGAGGGTATTCAGGACTTTCTGTGGACTGCGTAAGAAGTGTAAGCCAGGAACAAACCCCAGCACCACTCTCACTGCCAAACTGTTCTCCCTGTCCCTGCTGCCCCTTGATAGTTCATGGTATGGGGTGGGCAATACAACAGAATTGCCTTCCTTGGTACCTTGATTACACGTGAGGTCAGGCATGTCTGTTGGGGTGATTTAATGTCATGGAATGTGCCCAGTCCAAAAAAATCATCTGTCTGCCTCCCACTGCTACTAGTGCATCAGTAACTTCCTGTTTCTGATGTAGGGTATTGGACTGAATTAGCAGGAGGTAGACAAGTAGAACAAGACTGTATGTTTTGGAGGTGTGGGGGTTGGTGCATGTGGCACTAGGAGTGTGTTTTGAGAACTCTGTATGCTGCGCTTTCCCCTTTGTCCATTCCAGAGGTCCTCAGGTGGCCTGTACGTATACTGCCATGAAGCCTGCTAGTGTTTGCTTTCAGGCCATCTGGCTGCTGATGCTTGCCCATTAGGAGAATAGGGCTCTTGTAAGGGGGTCAGTTCACTGAATGTGCAGAACATGCACGTTTCTCTTCCATGGAACCAGGTGAAGCCAGACACCATCATCCATGTGTGGAAGGAAAGTGTGCCATACCAGCACAAGATGGCTCAGGTCACCAAAGCTGGCTACAGGGCTCTGCTGTCAGCCCCCTGGTATCTCAACCACATCTCGTATGGGCAGGACTGGCTGGCAGCCTACAAGGTGGAGCCTTTGCAGTTTGCAGGTGTGTACTTTGTGTGGGTGGGGGTGGGGGTAGGGGTGTGGGTGTGGGTGGGTTGCACCGGCATCCTTCCAGACTCTGTTGTGCCACCTTCTACACTGTGGTGTGGGAATTGTGGCCAGTCACTCATTTGACTGGTGCCTACCTCTAAAACAAATGAGTTTGAACATATCCTTGACTCCAGTCACTGGCAGCCACTGCAGTGGTCAGTAGATGAGGGCCAAACAGCTTTGTTGTGGGCATGAATTCTTCTTCAGCACATGTGTTGAGTTGGGTGGGGGCCTCCAGAGCAGAAAACTGAAGTCTCTCTGGGCTGTGTAACCTGGGGACTGTATCACACTCCACCTCTGGGCCTGGTAGGGGCTGCTGGTCCCAGGATCACCTGTTGTTTTCTGATAGCTGAACTGGGTTTGAATTATCACCCAGTGGACCTAACAGTGTCTCTTCTGATAGGGAGCTCTGAGCAGAAGGCCCTGGTGATTGGTGGAGAGGCCTGCATGTGGGGAGAATATGTGGATGCAACTAACCTGACCCCCCGACTCTGGTAAGAGAACCTATAGGAGGAGCAGGTGACTGGCTCCACCCCTTCCCTTCCCATTTGGAAGATTTTGGGTCTTATTCTCCGGAGTGTCATACACTGCAAGGAGCTCTGGTGGAGTTAGGTTGTTGCAAGAAGGGAAGCAGGGCGTGTGTGAGTGTGTGAGCACAACAGCTGCAGTGGGTGTGCCTGTGGCTGGATTTATGGCTGTGCCTGCATGAAAGGGAACAGCTCCCACATGATATGGTGAAGCTGTAGAGAGGAAAGTGGAAGGGAAGTCCCCAAGTTTGTGCAAGTTTATTGCAATTCAGAGAACAGTGAACCTGTGCCTAGCACAGTACTCCATAGAAAGTTGATGCAGTAGAGCACTCCCTGTGTTGGGAGTGTAGGGAATACTAGCAGATTCCACCAGCCAGTCGTCTTCCATCTGGGTGCATACTCAGTGTAACAGCAGAGATCACACACCTGAAATGGTTGTAGATGAGCAATCACACTTCAATGAGTACAGCTGGACCTCCTCACTTGGGGCTTTCATCATTGTGGATTTCTGTGAAGCCCACCTGCATGTAATTGCTTTAGGTTGAGTGTAAATTACTTGTGCCATTTTGTCTCCCTGGAATGGAGCTAACTGGCTGTTCTGGTCTGGCCCCAAGATTTTTCCTTGAGACATGTCAAGGGATTCATTTTACAATGGAAAGTGACCTTGCCCGCCTTTGTAAGGCTGCCATGCTCAGTGGATCTGGCTCCAGATTCTGTGGCTAAGAGTAGCTGTTAGTGGGGACACCTTTGTGGAGATGAGTCTTTAAGGTCTCCTTGGTGACTCTGCTTCCTTTTTGCTCGTCTGGCTTGCTGTTGGCCAGTACTTAGATTGTGACCTTTGCTCAGACAGGTCTTGGGAGGATTCACTGAGTTAGCTGTGCTGCATCCTCTACTCTGGGGCTGGTAAATCTCAGCTTAGATTTATCTTCCCCTCATCAGAACTTCTGTTGTAGTGGAGGATTTCAGATGCTTGCTATAGGACTATGATGTCTCCTCTGCCATCATACCCTGCTTAGTGGATGCAGATATGGCTCAGAAGGGTGTCTTGGGATTCACACAGCTGTTTATTGGAGAAATACCAGGGGGGAGAACCAGCTGACTCTTTATTTTATTTTTTTACTTCTACACGTGCTTGCTGTATAGAGTGGGGGCTGAAATACCATCCCATATGCCACTCAGTTCAAGGCTTCCTTTCCCCTTCATTTACCTTTTAATCCTGAAGATAAGCTACCCCATACTAGCCCTCAGTCTTCTTAATTCTTGATCCAGTTTCTCCTGGAGTTAGTTAAACAATGTTTCTACTGACTACACTTTTGCAAAGCTCAGTAGTCTGGGTCTAGCAGTGCTTCTCCACCAACAGTGAAAGCTACCAGGGCCCCAAGCATTCCTTGCAGTGTTGATGCACCTGGCTGATAGATGTGTATTTCTGCATCCATGGGAGTGGCTTTATCTGATAGGGCAAGGCAGAAGTGACCAAGTGCTGACCATCTTCCTCGTGGTCCTTTAATGTCCCAGAAAGACTAACCCCTTTCCATGCCTTATTTCCTGAAGGCCGAGAGCCGGGGCTGTAGCTGAGAGACTGTGGAGCAACGAGACAGTGAGAGATCTGCAGGATGCATATTACCGGCTGGCAGACTTTCGCTGCAAGCTACTCGGGTAACATCCCTGTCTGTTGTAACATGGCTAGGGATGATGACTGCCTTTTGCATAGTTCCTTCCTTCCCACTAGGGACTCTCACTTGCCTTAGAGATGGGACAAAGGGAGTTGCCCAAACACCTGGTGTGGAACACAGCAGAAGCAGTGAGAGGAATGGTGCATCTCTGAGGAGACCAGTAATAAGCTAAAACTTCACCAGGGTACTTGAGTTAATGCCATGCTCTTATGCCAAGTTTCCTGGGATCCTTAATGCCTGGGAGTGGGCAGGGCCTTCTTTGTCCATCTCCAGAAAATGGTGCGCGCACCCCCCCCCCCCCGCTGCTGTTTTGATGGTATTTCAAAGTGAAGAGTACCTCCTACATCAGAGGCAGGCAATTATTTTGGGCGGAGGGCTGCTTACCCAGTTTTGGTAGGCTGTCGAGGGCCACGTGGGTAGCCCTGCCCCTTGTCAGGTGCCCTGCCCCCTGGTCACCATCTTGGGGCCATCACTCGGACATGGGACCAATCCGAGCTGGTATGGTGGGGCCCAAAGCGGGACACAGGCTGGCAGGGGTCTGTGGAGCTGGGCTGGGCTGTACCAGTAGGGAGAGAGGGGAGCTGGTTTGGCTCCAGAGAGCCCCTGCCAGCTGGGATGCTGTGCTTCTGTCACCCTGCTCTGGGCCCCGCTGTTACTGACCCTGGCACACTGGTGTGGGCCCCGTGCTCCTGCTGGCTCCCTGTCCACTCACTACCAGTGTCCCTCAGCCCTGCGGTATAGGCAGGGGGCAGCGCACAGCCCTGACCCCCGGCTTGCTGGCAGGGGAGAAGCTGGTGCTGAGTGCAGGGAAAAGTGGCCCTTTGCCTGCCTCATGGCCGGCACTCCCTGCTGCAGTTGCTTGCAGCCCATGCGGGGCTATCCTGAGCAGGCACAGGCAGCCCCACACGGGCTGCAAGCAGCTCCAGCACGGGGCACCAGCCATGGGGCTAGTGAGGGGCCGCTTTTCCCTGTGCTCAGCACCAGCTTGTAACACGCACCTCCTGCCAGCCTGGGCTCTGCACCGGTTCTGGGCTCACCCATTGGGGCTGCGCGCAGCGGCAGCAGCTGCAGTCCCCCCACGTGCCACGCTGGATATTGTTGGCTGCTGCTGCCCGCCCAGAGCATGCACTGGGCAGCCCACAGGTAGCTGTGGCAAACACTTCCCTGAGGCGGGGTGGAGCTGCAGCTGCTGTCGCCATACATGGCCCCGATGGGCAAGCTTGGACCTGGCGCGGGGCCCAGGCTGGCTGCGAGGCCGGGTTACAAGGTGGTGCTGAGCATGGGAGGGGGGAAAGTGGGTCCATGCCCAGCATCCTGCGCTACAGCCACTCACAGCCCATCTGGGGCTGGCTGTGCCTGCTCCAGACAGCCCCGCATGGGCTGCAAGTGCCTGCAGCAGGAAGCACCGGCCACAGGGCGGGGAATCTGCCAGAAAGGAGCCCAGGGAAAAGCTGAGTGTGGTAGGGGAGAAAAGTGGCCCCTTGGCTGCCCCGTGGCTGGCGTTCCCTGTTGCAGCCATTCGCAGCCCACACGGGACTGTCCAGAGCAGGCACGGGCAGCCCCAGGCAGGTTAGCGGCTGCAGTGTGGGATGGCAGGCGAGGGGCCACTTTTCCCCCCCAACAGTGCTCAGCTTTTTCCCCGGCCACTTTTCCCCAGGCCCCTTCCCTGCCCTCCCCCCCTTATCTGTGCAGAGCAGTCACATGGTCCCAGGCTAGAAGCCCCTGGTAGGGTGGGGCCTGGTGGGCCCTGCTGTTGTAGAAGCCCGCTGGGCTTTCCCTGGGTCCTGTTGCATTTGGTTCCTGTCATTTTTTACAGGAACCAAGAGCAGAGAAGTATTAGTTCCCTAAATTTTTTAGGGGCCCTGCGGGCTGGATAGAATGGCCTCGTGGGCCAAATCTGGCCCACGGGCCGTATTTTGCCCACCCCTGCCCTACATTATTACCAAAGCCATTTCTTGCAACATCCTGATTATTATTTATTTTATTTTTACTTGAGGGTCTTCCATCCAGGTAGCAGTCAGAATGCCTCCTGCTTAGCCCGTGAAAACCAGCTTCTACCCTCACTTTTTGTCAGTACAAAAATTATTACCAAATAACTGAAAAATTCAGTACAGGAGCAAGAAGAGGTTACAATTTCCCTGCTTCACAAGTGTTGCATCTAAAATTCCTACCCCTGTTGGTGCCCTAAACGGAGATTTCTTCCCTTTTAAGGACCTGAAAGTTTCAATGCCTGGATTCTGTGCATCTGCCTCCACCTAACATCTGTGTCTCTTTCTCTTGTAGGCGCGGCATCCAGGCTGAGCCCCTCTTCATAGGTTACTGTGATCACGAATACAGCAGGTCCTGAGTGGAGGGCACTGTGTTCCCTGTTGCAGTGTACCAAGTGCAGTAATCTCTAACGAAATATGCTGGCCTCTGTATGTGAGAGGGAATCCCTGTTGCTCTTGTTCTGTTGCAATGAGCTGATGTAGATGCACTTTGCCTCTTTTATTTCCGTTTTCTTTTTACACTTTAAATATTTTAAAGAATAAGTTCAAAGAGGGAAGGTGCCTTCTCATCATCTGCCTGGGCTGTGGTAGGCTTTGTAAAGGAGCTTCTCTGTCTCCCATTGTCAGAGTATCTCTTTGGGATCAACTTTGTCATGGCAGCAGGATTTCACAGGACTTGGTCTGCAGAAAGGTAATTTCCTGGCCACTAGAGGACAAGCCCTGGCTGGGTCTGAAGTGCTGGCTGCTGACACCTTACCTTTTTGGTAGTTCAAGTGAGTGCTTTTTGCTGTGGAGGCTAGAGGACATATATGTGTGGTGCTGGTTGAGGTACTTCTTGCATGTCCTCGTCTCCTTAACCAGTTTAGAAGGTCCTGCAGACTGCCCTGCCTCTGCCATTACTAGTGACTTAGAACAGCTCCCTTCTTCTCTACCTCTATGGTTCCCTACCCCTAGAAGCAGAGGCTTCAGCTGAGGGTTTGGCAGCTGCTGCCTGACATAGCAACAGCACCATAAGCAGCCAAGTAGCTAGCCTGTCCTGGCTTGTACATGCTTAGCTCTGGATGTACATACTTAGCTCTGTTATTAGTGACTGATCTATATCTGTAGCTCAAACTTAGTCTTTCAGTGGGGAGGGGCAAAAGGGTCTGACCAGGTGAGTATGGTGACACTGTGAGGGAGATATGGCATCTGTAGTCCTAGGGGAGTTCAAGGTAAATCTCAGGCAACTAGGTTTTGGGTTTTTTTAACCATGGTCACCTAACTCCACAAGAATGTAGGATTTGAAGGCGGTTTCTGGGCTTTTTAGTCCAGTCTCCTATGTTAGCATCATACTATACGCATGCTGGACTGTGGGTTTACCACATGACAAAAACCCACCTATTCCCCCTAGGGAAGCCCAACCATAGAAGTGCAGGAGAGAAAATTACACTAATGTGTAAACCAGAAGTGTCAGGCAGCAGCTGCCAGGCTGTTCCCTCCTGTCCTTGCTCAGTTCTTTTTATTTTCTCGTAAAGGTCCTGCCTGCATCCTTGTTGGAGTTTCCTTTTCTTACTATTATCTTTCACGCTATGTGGCTCCACAGTTGCAGGGTCAGAGTCCTGGACTTGTAAACCGGGGGTTGTGAGTCCAAATGTCACTGGTGCATATGTCCCTTAAAGTCCCTTCTAGCTCCACAGTGCTACTGAATAGCAAACTCTGTGTTTGTGCAGGGGTTTAGACTAGATGACCCTCAAGGCCCTGTGATTTCTGGGGCCCTTGCCCTGGGCTCTACTGCCCCCTGTTAGGCACTAGAATGGCACCCTGAGATCATCATCTGTGAGATTGTCATCCAAATTTCCTTCTCATAGGAAGCTCTCAGTCCTGTGAATATTAAAAATCCTGTCTGAATCAGTCAGTGTGCTCAGCAGGTGTGTGGCACTGTCACTCCCTCCCTCTCCTGTACAGGACTTGACCAATTTCTCCAGTCTCCCAGGGTTAAATTCTCAGCAGGGAGACTGAGATCTGATTTCCTCCTCCATTCTTTGCTTGAATTTCATTTTGAATACCTCATGCAGAGTACATGGATAATACTCCATAAATGAGTCTAAACGTCAGTGCTTGCAGATGTTTAGCTCTCTCTACTGGGTTGGATACCTTGGGGAGACTCCTGTGGCCAGGCAGAGACATACTGCTATGGAACATCGCACACATACATGGGTATCAGCCTTAAATGAGAGATTTCTATGCGGCTTGTTCTGTGGTTGCCAACTTTTGGCTATTGTTATACTTTACATTAAAAAGACTACAGAGGCATCTGAGTTTGGGTTTATTTTTAACCTCAAGTACAGGGTTCCTAAATGGTAATTAATGTGCACTGCTGGTGGGATGCCAGCTTGTTGGAAGTTGTAGGCCACAGGCTTCTTGTTGCACACATGCAGCTATTGAAAGCATTATAGTGCATTCAGGAAATGCCTAAGAACCAAATACCCCTCCCCTGGCGCTGTTTCACCATGATGATGAATAACTGAGAACCTGTGCCAGCATAATAGTGTAAATGGTGTTTTGTGGCAGTGCAGGTGGGCAGATCGTAGTTGTGGCATGCAGCTGATTGACTCTTTGCTAGGTCTAGCAGCCAGTTTGCACCAGTCCCTTGGCTTCAGCTACTGAAGTGAACTTGAAGCTCGATATATCACTTAACAGTTGCTCTCTGAAAAGAACCACCCACATGGGGCTCATTCAGAGCATAACCTACAGCTACAGGGAGCCCTAAGATCAAAGAGGCCTCCATGCAGAAAACCATAGCAGAGCAGGAGCTCACTCGGTCCTTTCCCCTGGATCTTGGGTCTCCATAGAGCTGTCGAGGAAAGAATTTACTGTGTGTTCTCTGCAGACAAGAGCAGGGGATAGAGGGAGCAGTGTTCAGGGTATGGTGGAACTATGAAACTGGATAAAATCCCGGGTGAACAGAGCTAAGGTGAGAGCTGCCTCAGTTTTCATTACTAGAGTAGAGCTGCAGCTGAGTTTCTGCTCCACAGGAGTAGTCTTGTGCAATTTATGCAGCTTTGCAGGCATCTGGGGACATTGCTGGTGACAGGTGTTGGAGCTGAACCTACTTGATGCCCCAATAGAGGCCCCTACCTCCAGGCAGGGCTCCCCCACCTCTTGATCTCTTCCTTCTGGGTTCTGTTGCCCATTTACTTTTGCATAGGAGAGAGCCACAACTCAGTCACACGTATACTTGAAATAGCGCACATTTTCCAAGAGCCGCTAAGACGGTTCTTATCCCTGCTCATCGTTTACAAGTTTGAAGTCAAGAAAGTTTACTTTGCCTTGGGTTCAACGATAGGCCTAGTCAGAATCAGCAGGCTCTTCAGACTTAACAAGTTAAAGAGTCAAGCCGTTGCCTGTCATTCAGTAGGATACCAAAATATCCCAAGCTGTCACTTACAACACACTTGTTTGTAATTTGAACAACACAAAAGGCATAAATAATAGTGGTTGCTTCATCGTGTTTCTTCTTGATGTGCTGTCAAAACCTAACGTGTTTAAAAAGGATGTTTATAATTATACACAGTATTGGTTGGGAACTTTTTTTGATGAAACATTTTTCTTCAGAGTATGCTGATGTGTTGAAATGGAAACTTTTTTGTAGAAATAAGTTCCTGATGACATTTTGTCAAAAAGGTTTCTTGGGTCAAAATGGAATTTCTGGTCAAAACAGGAGACCAAGAGAGAACTTGTAATACTTCAGAATCAGGGCAGTCTACATGCTCTTTGAGACTAGAGAGCTGAACCTAGGTTTCTCATATTCCAGATGGGTGGGTACCCTGCTCATTGGATTATTGTTCATGCATGCCTCTGTCTGCCTGCTTCACTCCTTTGTATGAAAAATATTGAAGTTGCTCTCATTCTGCTCTGCAGCAGAACACGAACCAAGATGGAGTTCCTGTCTTTAGCCAGCCCTAGTATCATCAACCCTTATAAGCTTCATAAGGTTTTTTTTATGATGCAGTTCACGCATACTGAAGTCTGTTAAGGCTTTACACTGTTCACAGAAAGGATACATTTGCATGCAGTGTTTCAGATATAATTCCCTTTAAGCTGAGCGCTGAACCAGTGAAGTTTAAGGACTGCTATTCTGAAACCTCCTCAAAGGGAGGGTGCTGACTGTACCACTGGGAGAGAACAGATCTCCCTAACTTATTTATTTGCAGTTGTCCTACCATCATAAAGGTGCCCAGGAGGCCTGAAAGCCTCTAAAGGGCACAGTATTTGAAATCCAGCAAGAAATTGTTCTGACACGGTGAAAGCACCAGAAGAATGGTAAGATATCAATGCAGCTGCACAAGGAGCTTCTAGGATGCCTCAAATGCAAAAGGAAAACAGGCGATGGCAAACAGGTAGGTCACCAAGGAAGCGTACCAGGAAACAGCAGAACCTGTGGGGCCAAATCTAGAAAACAAATGAGCTGCACCTGGTGGGAGGGGTTAAAGATGACAGGAGGTTTTATAAGTGTACTGGCCTGAAAAGAAAGGAAGCTGAGAATCCACTGTTAAATAGCTAGGGTGAACTCTTAACAGAAGATACAAGGAGGCCAAGCAACTCAACTGTTACTTTGCCTCTGTCTTCACAAAAGGACTCAGCTGCAACCAGACACCTAATAAGAATTTTTTTGGATAAGGGAACAAACTGAGACATGAGATTTAACAAGAAACGGAGAGCTTTTGATGGGTCAATGAATTCAAGTCAGCAGGGCCTGATGAACTGCATCCTAGGTTACTGAAGGAGCTAGCAGAGGTACTGGAGCTTTGGCAACAATATTTATGAAGTTCAGGGAGACCTGGACTGGAAAAGGGCCAACATAAAAAATAGCGAAAAGGAGGATGTGGGGAACTAGAGACTGGTTAGCCTCACCTTGATGCCCAGGAAGTTACTGGAGCATGTCATAAGGATGTCCATTTGCCAGCATTTGGAAGAGGAAAGGCTGATCACAAGTAGCTAGCATGGATTTACTAAGAATAAATACCAAGAAAACTTGATCTCCTCCTTTGGCAAATTAACTGCTTAGGTGGATGAAGGGAACACAGTGAACAACGTCTCTGGACTTCAACAAAGCTTTGATGAAGTCCCACATGATCTCATAAATTGGAGAAATGTGGACTGGACAAAACTACTGTAAAGTAAATGAAAACTGGCTCAATAGCCACAAGCAAAGGGTAATTATAACTGGATTCATGTCAGAATGGGAGACTTGGCATGCCAGTGCTCCAAGCATGGAGGTTCTTGACTAGAGGGTTTTGCCCTTCCGTTCAGGGCCAGATCAATCGCTATACTTGACATCAGGAAGGAATTTTAACCCATGATCAGACTGCTACAGACAGGTTTTTTGCCTTCCTCTGTAGCGGGGGAGTGGCCCTCTTTCTTGGATCTCTCAGGCATAATTTCATAGTTTCTAGGGTTGGAAGGGACCTGAGTAGATCATCTAGTCATGACCCCCCTGCCATGGCAGGAAAGATTACTGGGGTCAAATGACCCCGGCAAGGTGTTCATCTAACCTCCTCTTAAACACCCCCAGGGTAGGAGCCAGCACCACTTCTCTTGGAAGCTGGTTCCAGATCCTAGCTGCCCTGACAGTGAAGTCGCGCCTCCTGATATCTAGCCTGAATCTACCCTCTGCCAGCTTGTGACCGTTATTCCTGGTCACTCCTGGCAGTGCTCAGGGGAACAGGGACTTCTCCAGTGCCTGCTGGTCCCCTCTGACTAGTTTATGACAAGCCACTAGATCCCCCTCAGCCTTCTCTTGTGGAGGCTGAACAGGTTCAGGTCCCGCAGCCTGTCCTCATAGGGCCTGCCCTGCTGCCCCCTGATCATGCGAGTGGCCTCCTCTGGACCCTCTCCATGTTGTCCACATCCCTCCTGAAGTGTGGCGCCCAGAACTGGACGCAGTACTCCAGCTGCAGCCTGACCAGTGCTGCATAGAGGGGGAGGATCACCTCTCTGGACCTGCTCGAGATGCATCTGTGGATGCATGACAAGGTGGGGTTGGCCTTCCTGTCTGCATCGCCACGCTGCCGGCCCATGTTCATCTTGGAGTCAGTGATGACTCCAAGATCCTTTTCTGCCTCTGTACTGACGAGAAGGGAGTTCCCCAGCCTGTAGGTATGGTGCCGGTTGTTCCTCCTTAGGTGCAGCACTTTGCACTTGTTGGTGTTGAATGCCATCCTATTCTCATCTGCCCACCCCTGTAACCTGTCTAGTTCCAATTGTAGCCTATTCCTCCCTTCTAGCATGCCCACATCCCCCTGCATCTTAGTGTCATCAGCAAATTTGAACAGAGTGCTTTTTACCTCCTTGTCCAAGTGGCCGATGAAGATGTTGAGCAGTGCAGGCCCAGGGACTGAGCCGTGTGGGACCCCACTGCCCACATCCCTCCAGGTTGAAATGACCCATCCACCACCACTCTCTGGGTGTAGCTCTCCAGCCAGTGGGCAACCCAATTGACTGTGTGGGTGTCAACACCACAGTTCCCCAGTTTCTTAATGAGAACAAAATTGCTGCAGTAGAACTTGGGCCAATGTTACCCTCCTGCTTCATTTGTGGCAGGCTAGGGTGCTATGTCTCATGTCAGGGTTGACTGCAGTTTGTCTAATAGATTAGACCAGGGATCAGCAACCCCCAGCAGGCATGTCAGAGCATGGTATGCGAGACCATTTTCCTTGGCATGCCGCAGCTGACCCAAGCTCTGGGAGGCAGCTGCCCAGAGCTCAGGTCAGCTGCAAACAGCTGCATGGGGCCCCACAGCCCTGGCACCAGTTCTGTGGCTATGGTAGCTACGTATGCACCTCTGGGTGCATGGTCAGGAAAGGGTGTGGGGCAGCGCAACCCTAGCTCTTCCCCCACTGTCATCACCGTGGATCCAATACCAGGGCTGTGGAGCCTCGCACAGATGTTTACAGACTTCCAGCCTCCTGGTACAGCTGCCCAGAGTCTGGGCCGGCTGTGGAAGGCAGGCAGGAGACTGCAAACATCTGCTCTGGGCTCCAAAGCCCTGGCATTGGCTCCATGAATGCTTTACTTGCAGCGTCTGGTGGGAAAGGGGCCAGAGCAGCATGACCCCAGCCCCTTCCCCACCATCCACCCAGAGGCATGCATGCAGCCACTGGCAGCAATGAGGATCGGGCCCCTCGCTGCTCCCCTGTCTCTGGCATGCCAAGTCAAGGCATGTGTGGAGGTTGTGGTGATTTTAGATGATGGATTTTTAGAGGATGTTTTGGACAAGAATGATCCTGCCTCAGGCAGGGTGGTTGGATTAATGATCTCTGGAGATCCCTTATAGCGCTACTTCTCTATGATTCATTCCATGATTGGAGTATAAGGCACTGACTTCTTACCTGATTAACCATAAGCATGTACATTGTCCCACTGAGGTTAGTGGGACTGCTCCTGTTTTAAAGTGAAGGGCATAACTGGGACTTTTGTCCAGATGTTGATGGTAGTGGGGAGATGTAATGGGAAGCGGATTTGTTCAGCTTTTTTTTTAGGAAACGAATGCTTCAGTGCCTCAGTCTTTTTTCCAGTACACAGTTTTGCTGGCACTTGCTTCTCTGTTTACCTACTGATGCCTAAAGGGAAAGGCAGAGATGGACATATCCTAATTGAAAGATGGTCAAAACTTTTTTGAGCAGAACATCTTTCTGTCAAAAGACATGGATTTCATTAAACTGAAACATTCTGTGTGGGCAAAAACAGTTTGACCTTCTTGAAATATTTTATTCCAACTTTCTTATTTTGACTCTGTTCCTATCATTGCTGCCCTCTTCCCTGCTAATTAGAAGGAACTGAAAGCAGGAGGGCTGGCCTTGCCTATCTTTGCTAAGCAGTTGAATTACCCTGGCATGATAACAAGAGCTGTCAGTGGTAGATGTACGAAAACAACCACCGCAAAAATTTTTTAAAGAGAGGTTTAGGGAGGGATATGTCATCCCTGCATCAATCTGTTCTGATCACAAGTGAAATGAGTCTGAGAGAGCTTCTTCTCCAAATGTAGAAGAAACAGTACCCTGGGCTTGCAAAGCTCTGTGTGGGGCATTGACAGGCCTCTTGGGCATTCTTGAAATGTTGATTTTATTTCTAAAATAACATGTCTCATCTGATTGCAAGGAAAATCTTGAAAATGAGACTGGCATGTAACTGCTGGAGTGACAGCTGCCGGAGTTCACAACAGCAGCTGTGACTCACTGCTGGTGCCAGTGCTGAGGCTTTGATGTCATCAGCACTGAACCATTGCACCGCTCTTCAAAACATAAGAAAAAGGGAGGAAAGTTCAAATTGTAAAGCTCTCCAAGGTGAATAGTCCTGTTTTTAGATGAGCCTTGACTAAATGTGGCAGGGCATCAGGTTGCTTTTCTTTTTCAAAAGATAGACTCAGCTTTCAGAGCCTGGGCCCCACTGGTATAGTTAGGGATGTCTCTGCCCCTGTTTTGTATCTCGTTCCAAAGAAGCTATGATTTGTGAACGAGTTTGAGATGAACAACCAAGTGTCCGTTTTAGTAACACAGGTATTTATTTGTCTGCTAAAAAGTTTTTGTTGAGTGTAGTCCTCTGCTTTCTCTGCAATGCAGCAGCCCCATGGAGAATGTAATTCCACAAGCCGTGTTCGTAATTTTGCGACAAAGCTTGCGCAGATGCAAAAATTAAGGCTGCAGCATCTCCTCTTTGGGATACAGGAGCCTGTTACCCCCATTCTCTCTCCTCATATGGCTGTCCTGTTTCCCCAAATATTATCGGCCTTTTTGCCACTGAGCAGAAGGAGGAGAGAGTGGGGTTGCACCTATTTGCAGAAGGGAGCCGTTTTAGCCTGGCACCATAAAAGCAGTGCTTAGATGCACCACCAACAGCAGCTCCTGAACTCAACCCCTACCCTGTTGCAGTGGCTGGGGCTGGGGAGGGAGGCAGGGTGCAGCAGATGTGCAGGGGCTTTCCTTTGGCTGTGGAGGGTCGGGCAATGTGGCTGAGGTGCCGGCAGGGGGCAGTGGTGGTCTGGGGATGATCTCCCCCTCTCCCATTCTGCTGGGAGCTGCCAGGCAGCAGCTTGGGCTCTGAGGGGGCGGCAGGCACAGAGGGAAAGGGGATTATTATCCCATCCTATTTTTAAAAGTTGCTGCCGCTTTTCCCATGCAGCGTAAATTGTTACCTGCCTCGGGCGCCATTGTTCCCGCAAGAAGCTGGTGCAAGCAGGCAGCTGGTGCCTGCCAGGCGCAGCCTTGTGCCCCGAGTTGCTCTGAATTGCTGGGGCAGCGCGGGGCCTAGTTGGGCTGTGCGAGTGCAGAGCCTGGGCACTGTCCTTTGTGCCTCAAGCCTGGTGGATTGGGCTGCAAACGGAGATCTCAGCAGCCCTTTGTGACAGGCGGGTGGGCTGGTCTGTCAGCAGTGGGCTTAGAGTGGCTGTGCCAGGTCAGGGTGAAACCAATACGTGCAGCAATAGGGTATTAGATAGGCAGCAGCTGGATACTAAATTGGGGAGTGCAGCTGCAGAAATGGGGTAGAAGAGCCCCCCCAGTGCTCTGTCCTTTCCTGGGCTGCTTCTGGGCCTCGTGGGGGTGGCCAGCTGTAAGGTGGCTTCACAACCCAACTCTTTGGCCACCAGTGGCCATCTGCTGGGGATGACTTCAGTAGCTGTTGGCTTGGCTGCCCCAGAGGACAAAGGCTGGCTATCCCGTTCTCCAGGATAGACTCGGGGTTGGCTTCCAGCCCTGGCTCACCATAGCGCCTGGTCTCAGTGCAGTGCTTCTCAAGTTTGGCTGGAGTTGCTGCAGAAGGAGGAGGGGACTGGGCTCACCCTCATTGCCACTGATACCTGTTGTTTGTGACTTCACATCAAATGGGGCTTCGGCTTTGGCTGAGTCTCCCAAACCCCTCTGTAGGCCTGGCGCCACCCCTGCTGAGTCTTGGGTGTCTGGAGAAGTGATTTTTAAACAGAGAAACTGTGGAGGAGGGTGACAGGAGACTCCTCCGCATGTTGGGAGCTGTATGGAGGAGATGGAGAGCTGACAACCAAACTGATCCCTGGTGCTAGCATAGGCACTGCTGGGTCTGGCTGTGTCACCCTGGTCCCCCATTCCCGTGCCCAGGACCCCCATGCTGCAGAGAGCGATACCAGGTAGCTACCCTCTGGGAAGCGGGTTCTCTGCCTGCTTCATGCTGGCAGCTAAGTGAAATGTGCCAAATTCAGCCACCAGCCGTAGTCCAGGTGATGCCTGCCGTGGCATGGTTTTTTGGTATGGGATTGGGGAGAGCAGAAAAATGGCAGTACTGTTCAGCTGAGGTTTTGCCGCACAGAGTGGCAGGGTCCCCACGGTGCTTGGAGGAGGGTGGGGGAGAAGCAGATGGGAGTTAGTCATTGCTGTGGCGTCTGGTGCGGAGGAGGGAAAGCGCAGCCAATGGTGCCACCTGGCTGCTGGTAGCCTTGGCGTCAGAAACACCGAGGCCCTGTCCCAGCACTGGCACTTCATGGTGGCGAATGACAGGCCAGCATGCCGACAGTTCAGCGGGTGTGAAAATGCTCCTTCATCTCTGAGAGGGGAAGGAAGAAAAGACCCAGGAATCAAATAATTATAATCCAGGCCTGGTAATAACACAATCGTCAGTGTTGTGGCCTCTGCCTGCCAGGCTGTACACCATGCTTGCCTATCTGTTGCTGTTAGGAGCAGCTTTTTCTCCAGCACAGGCTGCTGGGAGCCAGGATTTGCTCGCCATGAAACGCATCAGTGTGCTCCGTGTGATAGCCGAGGGCATGTGCAAACGGGGAGGGGCTTGTGCTGCTCTTGCCCTGATCTGTGCACACGTGCATTTATGGCCCGTGCTGATATATGCTTAGCTGTGCAGACATTTACAGCGATGTGGCCATCCCTGCATGCTTGGGTGCTACCATATGCATGCAGCCATGTGGGTACAGGCGTTTTATTGCTGAAGTAACCATTGTGCACAGGCCCTGGGACTGGCAGTGGTTTGTACCAGCTTCCGGTTAATGCACCTGCCTTGGTGTGGCACAAGTAGGTAGAGGTGGCACTGTAGAAAGGGCCATGTGAATCCAGCTCTGCTGCGTCCTGGTCCAGAGGTAGCATCCAGGTGCCTCCCTGACTGGAAGCAGCTTATGTGTGTTAACACAGTGCCAGGCAATGTCATAAGGTGCCTTTTCCACAGGCCTGCAGGACTCTGCCTGGTGTTCTGGGACTGCTCAGGGAGCAGAAGGTAGCTGGTCCAAGACTTGTTTTACAAATGTAGGAGTAAAAAGTTGTTTTATGAACTCTTCAGGCTTCTGGGATACGGCTTCAGCATTGAGGATGGCTTGAGGCAGTTGGTCACGTCGCATCTCTCACATTCAGGGAGGCTGAGGCACCTGCCTGTTCTGATATCACTGCATGGTCTCTCCTCCCCAGCACAGCTGCTTCCTTGCTGCCCGTATGGCGCACATGTGCAAACCGTCACTGTTGTATACCTAGAGCACGTATACCCTCCATGCAACCTCTCAGCCCACAGGCCTGCAATTTTCCAGCCTGTAGCAACACCTACAGTCTGACACGCTTGTGCACTCCACTGCCCGAGAGCCCTTTCACATGCACGCGTGTTTCCCGACCCAACCAGTGGTAAATTCTTTGAAACCTGAATAGGGGAAGGTGGTTGACTGCGGAAATAAAAGCTGCTGATCCCCCGGTTTTGCCGGTGGTCCAGAGCTGAAAGCCGGAGGGCACGGTTGGTGATCCTTGCCCCAGACGAGGGAGCCTGCTGATTCTTAAGCCCAAGCCTATTTGGACAGTGGGTGGCTGATTATCACCCTGATCGTTTCTCAGCATTGGGGTGCTGAGGGAAAAGTGCCCAAGAAAGAGCCTCACCAGTCTTGTGCTCTCCCCAGGTGCGGTACTGCAGTGCATAGGTACTGGCGGTCAGCTTGCCCTGTGCTCTCCTGCCAGGGTGCCCCAGTCCACTGGATCCAGGAGGGATTGTTCCTAGTGGGATGAAAGAGATCTCACCCTTTCCTCATGGCTTTCTACTGATGTTGGCCTTTGGGGAGGGTGTTGCCATAGGAGCTGACTGCGCAGGGATAGACCCCCGTCCTGGTAGCTCTGGACCAAGGCACGGATAGGACACACAAAGTTGGCTCCCCTGTTGCTAGCCACTCCGTGGTCTCCCTGCAGCCCTTTCCTAACATTTTCTTGGGCTCTCTTCCCTCCACAAGCCAGCTGAGGAGGGCTGTCTGGGGCAGGGGACTATGGGGGACCATGCCACCTTTGTTTCCCCTTGGCCCATCCAGGCCTGTATGTCCTTTCTGCCTCAAGACGACTCCTCTTAGGGGTAGCCCACGCCACCTGGCTTCGGGAGACCTGCAGCAGGGCGGGCGGGGAGCGCGTTGGGGTGCACGGAAGGAGAAACGGGAGCTCGGATGGCAGCTGTTCGTGTGTAGCATCAGTCCAGCGCCGTGCCCCGCTGCGGGCGCAGCCTCCCCTCGCGCCAGGCAGCGCTCTGCGGCAGCGCTGGTAGCCGCTGGCAAAGAAGGCTCTTCCCAGAAGGTCGGGTTGGCTTCTTAGCAACTGCTTGCCAATGGGATTGGCAGGGTGTCTCCTGGTTGCTACGGCGGTTGCTGTGATACAGCAATTACCGCGCCAAAGAGCTGGAAGGTGAGTGGCCTAGGAAGGGGGTGGCAGGTCGGGCTGCAGGTGGCGTCTCATTACCCCATCCCTCCGCTCTGGCTGCTGGTTGCCATGGCCACGCCGTAGGATGGCTCTCTAATTGCACACAACACCCACCTGAGGGGCCGTGATAAATACTGTGCCCAGCTCTTGCGAGCCTCGCTGGTGAAATGCTGCCCCCACACGCACCTGCAACGCCGAATCCAGCTCCCCCATCCCTGAGAGTGGCTGGTAAACCCCCTCCCGGCCGGAAGGGCACAGGTAGCTGGGTGCAGCCTCCACTTGCTGTTCAATGCTGCCCTTGCACCCCGGGGCTGGAGCCAAACCGCTTTCAGTCCCTCCCCTCTTTCAACTCACTCCCCTGCCTTCAGGGCTCAGGTTAACAGTTTGCCAATGGTAAGGAGTCAAAAGGTCACTTTCTTCTAACACTGAACAAGGAACTTTATTAGGCCAGGGGACCCGGCGCTCTCTCTAAAGCTGCCTTTATTTGCTTCACGGTACAGCTTTGCTGCAGTCTCCCCGGCCCCTCTCCTGCTGGGCTTTTATTTTGGCTACGGTTTCGAGGAAGCAGCATGCACAGCTATATAGCTTGCCCATATTCTTTCTTTTTCTGTACAAGCTGTCCTTAGCCAGAATGAATATTTAACAGCAGTGTATTGATCCAGACAAGTCACCTGCCTCTGCTCCCATACAGGTCTGCTCAGCTTCTGGCCCGGTGGCTGGCTTTGTCTAGTTGATGTGTTTGGATCTTCAGAGCCCAGAGGTGTAGTCATGCTCGAGAGGTCCAGGATTTGTCTCAACAGAGCCGCACTCCAGCTTTAGTGTGAGTGCCCTTTCTCTGGGGGTCACTGTGACTCAGCCAGGCTTCAGACAAGATAATGTGCTCTCCATTCCTGTTGCAGTCTGCCTCTCCTCTCGGTCTCAGGTGTGGGAGACCTCAGGGTGCAGTGACAACAGCTGATGACCAATATTTATGTGCACCCACTTATTTCAGCTTTGTGCCTCCTGCTGGCGGTGGGCTGCATTCCCACACTTCCAGAAAGGCTGAGTTTGTCTATCAGCTTCATATCATTGACTGTGAAGAGTACCTGCAAGTTATCCGGTATGATTCACCTATGACCCACACTTATTAATTGGTGCAAGGTTCTTTTGTTGCCAAAATTCATGCAGTGTTTTGCACTGCTTTCTCAGCCAGACCATTGTGGGCGGCTGGGATAAATATGCTTGAAGTGCTACTGTATCTGGGATTCAAAGCTGACAAGCTGTGACCTGTTATCAGTAGGAGGAAGTCACTTTTCCATTTCCCTGTGACCTGTTGATCCAAGGAAAAGGAGAATTTATACACACTTCCCCAGCAGGTATTTCCCTTTCCATTCAATGGCACTGAAGCTATTCTTCTCCAAGGCCTGTCAGTTAATGTGGACTGTGCTGGGCTCAGTAGTTTTGGTCGATCCTCAAAAGCACTTGATCTCTGAGCAACACAGACTTTCTCCTGCAGTTCATGAAAAGTTCAGTCCCTTAGGAACAGATCGGCTCTGAATCAACTTCAAAATTCAATCATACCAAGAGACCACCTTGGTTCTGCTGCATTTCAAGGTAGCGACATTTCAGCTGGGACTTTGAGTTTTTCTAGATCTGCTCATTCCTGCTCACTGGAGCAGCTGTAGAGTGGAACTTGACAGCTGCTTGTCATTTTCATTGACTATTAAATCAACTGTATTGATGAGTTGATCAATGGCTTTCAGCATTTGCTTCCCAGCTGTGTGCGCTTAAGGAACTGGCTCACAGTCCCAGATGCGGCAAGAGCTATTGAAGACTTAGACCTAGCTCTATAATATCTGTTCCCTGCTGTCTTCCAAACAGCTCCCCTGTTTCTACAAGCTAGTAGTTTATTTTTTAGCATTCATTTTCCACATTTTATTTTAATTATCCCCACTAGGATGCATAAGCATAAGAACTACCATATAGGGTCAGACTCAAGTCCATCTAGACAGTATCATGCCTTGGACAATGGCAAGTAGCAGGTGCATTAGTGGAAAAGTATAAGATACAGGCAGGGCATATGTAAGATAATCCGTCCCTTGTCATCATCCCCTCAGTCACCTGCAGTCATAGGTTTAGGGACATCCTGAAACCAAAGTTGCATTTCTGACTGTTGTGTGTTATATCCCCTGTGGCACCTATCCTCCAGACATTTCTCTAATCCTTCTTTAGGGCCTTGTTATCCTACTGGCCTCCATTGCTACATCCTGTAGCAGTGAGTTCCATAAATGAATTACACATTGTACAACAAAGGATTTGTGCTTGTTTTATACCTGCTACCTGGCAATTTCATTAGGTGACCTCTAGATCTTAGATTATAAAACATAGTGATCAATGGTTCCCTATTCATTCTCTCCACAGCATTCATGATTGTATAGATCCCTATCGTCTCCTCCCTCAGCTGTATTTTTCCAAGCTGAAAAGCCCTAGTCTTTTCCATTTCTCCTCATGTGAAGGGTGTTTCATATCCCATATATTACTTCCGTTACTCTTTCTCTACTTTTAGTCATACTACAAGAGCCTTTTTCAGATGCGGTAACCAGACTTGCACACAGGGTTCAAGATGTGGGTGTCCTATGGGTTTATATAATAGCACAATGATGTTCTGTGTTTTACTACTGATTTCTACTGTTCTGTTGCCTTTTAGAGCACAGCTCCATATTGAGCCAATGCTTTTAGAAAAACTCTCTACCATGACTCCGAGATCTCTGTCTTCAATAGTAATGGCTAATTTGGAGCCCATCACTGGGTATGTTATAGTTACGGCCATTTTCCCCCCCATATGCATTACTTTGCATTTATCAATGCTGAATTGCAGCTGACACTCGATTACCCAGTCCCTTGTGTAAGATCTTTCTGTAACAAAGCCATCCACTTGAGTTTTGACTATCTGGAATAATCTAAAGTCAATTGAACCCTGCCCACTCACAGTTAACTCCATTTTCCAGGTCATTTATGAGCATGTTGAACAGCACAGGTCTCAGCCAGATCCCTTGACAACCCCACTTTTTACCTTCTTTTGTTGTGAAAATCGACCATTTAATTCTGCCCTTTGTTTCCTACTTTTTAACCAGTTCTTGATCCAGGAGAGAACCTTCACTCTGATGTCACAGCAGCTTAGTTTCTTGAAGAGTCTTTGGTGAAGGACCTTGTTAAAAACTTTGATGAAAATCCAAGTATGCGGACCCATTGGACTAGTTTTAGAGGAGTCAGGACAGATTTCAATTACAGAGACAAAATCTTTCCCAGATGTACACTGACATGTGGAACTCCACTGACTTCACCATGATTCAGACTCCAGAGCAGTTATTTTTTCTTTGTTGGGAGAGAGAGAGGAGCTGGCACAGACTCAAGATTTCACCTGGTGTAACCTTCTCCCAGGTGTTGTTGGCAGGTCCATGACCAGGCCCTGGAAGTCTCCAAGGATCTTTTCTAACAGAGTCTCCTCTGTGTCACTCTACCATGCACATAGGCCCTACCTTGAAGCCCAGTGAAGTTCATAGGACCATTGGGCCAGGCGGTTGGTTCTGGTTACTGCTCTGATATGGGATGGCAGCTCAGTCGCTAACAGAGTGTCTGTGATGTGTCTCTAGTGTGTTTGTGTAGGGACAGTCTTGAGTACCCCCCACCCAACCACCCCCACCCCCCAAACCTGGAAATGAAGCAGGGAAGTCCCTTGGGAGTGTTCCCCTATGGCCACTCCTGATATGAGGTAGGGGTGTCATGACATGAGCAGGGGACCTCAGATCCCCATTCACAGCAGAGTGAAATCTTTGGCAGCTCGGCTAGGCCTGTGTCTTCCTCCTTCAGCCCTTTCCTAGACCTCACGGCCTGGCCTGGTCTACGTGGGAAAGCTGCACCGGCTTGACTTCAAACTGCAGCAGTTCTACTGGTGCGAAGCACTCTGGATCAGACCAGGGCCAGCATGTGCCCAGCCCTTTGTGCTGTTCAACTACATGGGTTTCAAATCTCCCCTTACGTGAAACCAATGTGGCTCTCTTCTGAAGCATAGCCAGAGTCCCTGCTAGCCTTGGCTGCTGCCAGGCACAGAAGGAAGCCAGCTGCACTGCCAAGCCACAGCCCTGGGGCAGAGACCAAAGGGGTCTGAGGATCAGTTATCCTGAGCCTGAAAATGAGCCGGTGGCTCCCCTGCCCAGATGTCAGGGCTGGATGGATGCTGGCCTGACGGCATCCAACCCAGAAGCCCTTATGAAGGGCTGACCGGTGCGGGGGACACCTCTTGCAGTGGAAAGGAAAGGTGGGTGCAGAGATGTGCTCAGAAGGTGGGGAGGGAGCTGCCGTGTGCCATGTGCCAGCCCTGCCTGGTGCTGTCATGAGCTGCTGGGCTGGGCTGGGCTGGGCCGGGCGGGCCAAACCAAGCAAGGGAACATGTTCTTGAATAGAAGGAGATAATTAAGGAATAATTGAGGCGACTCCTGTAATTTATGGGAGTGGATTAAGTGTCAGTGCTGAAAAGCTGCAGGTGAAAGCACTGTGACCATTTGTTACTGCACCAGCCAGGCCAGGCTGCCATGGGCCACTGTGGTAACCCCTTCAGTGCCAGATCAGGAGGAAGGGACCCGAGCTGGGCTGCTGGGTGCCCCCCACTACACTCACATGCACACGCACACAGGCACACACACGCACGCACTGTTAACTCGTTCAATGCTGGATCAGGGGAAGGGAGCATAGGCAGGCTTCTGTGACATGGTGTTAACTGTTTCAGTGCTGGCTTGCACCTGCATGCACTGTTAACATCTTCAGTGCTAAATTGAGAAAGGGGGCCAGGTTAACACATTTCATGCTGTTGTCCTCTTCAGTGTCAGGGCAAAGAAATGGAGGGGGGCAGGTAGAACCATTACACCAGGGTGGTTGGTCCAAGCAATTATGTATCACATGAACCTTTCGAGGTCCAGGCCTGCAGAGGACTGAGGGCCAGGTGGAGTTAGGGTAAATGCTTTCAAGCATTGTGAGTCTTGTGAGTACCTCAGAATTAGCCTCCTCCGTGACATGGAGAGGAGAACAGGAACTGAGCTGGCTTAAGGTCTGCCTGTGTGACAATCCCTTCCATGCCAACACCCAAGAGAAGGTGGCTGGGCTACTGCTCAATCCATGCAAGGTGGCAGTTGATGCCAACAGGGAAAGGAAAGTATCTGGAGACCTGGCAAGGGTGATCATGGCCCCAGCTTGCCAGAGCACCTGTGCCCTGCTTTAGACCCATCAATGGTTGAGTGCCTGGACCCTCATCTCCTCTGTGAGCAAGGCCTCCCTCCTTCACTGATGTTTTTGTGATGGGCCAAGGCAGGCACTGGGGCTGAGCACAGGGGCCAACCAGGACCCTCAGTCTGCCCATACTGGAAAAATGCTCAGGACTTGGCCCACTTTACCAGGCCTTGGGTTTAGGGCTCCTTTGCTGTGTGCACTCTGTGTCCTGGTGCTATGGGGGCATGGGGGGATGTCATCTTCTACAGCCTGGCAAAGTTGGGAGCCATGAGCGTTGCTCCCAGATACTATGGTGCTAGGTGCTGTGCAGACACGGATAATCATCATTTCATACCAGGGGGCCTGTGAGTGGCTCTTACTGCTTAAGAACTCATCCGCTCTTGGTCACACAGCCTCCTCCAACCACTGGTAGATGCTGCACTGACCTATGGGAGAGACCTATGGGTGCAACAAGGGGTCTGAGTGATAGGGGGCCCTCCCATTTCCTCCACTGCCCCTGCTAGATCAGTGAGTTTCCCTGGTGGAAATGAGTGTCTCCCTGGGTCCTGCCCCAAGGCATATGAAGGGCACTGCATGCACCTGCCAGAGAGGGTCCTGGTGAGTGACATGGGAATTGCCCTTCTCTTCTAAAGGTCCCTCTGAACAGGCCCTGTGCAGGGCTCCCTCCATGCCATACACCCCACCAGGCAGCAGCGGAGTAGGAAGGGGGCTCTAGCTCCCCCCAACCCCATCCTGCACACCTCTGTTTTGAAGCCAGAGAACCGCCTCTCTGAAACAAGGCAGCACAATTACAAGGAGTTAATTACATTGGGCTGTGAGGATGTGGGCTGCATGCAAAGAAGAGCAGACGCCTCCCTGCCACTGAGGGCATTTTGCAGCTGGCTGGATGCTGCTGGCTTTGACAATGTGCTGTCGCCTGCCTGGGGTGTGTGCAGGAAGGAGCTTCAGGAGAGATCTTGGGAGGAGACCTGGGGTGCTGCAAAGCATCCAGATGACATGGGGAAGACTGTCTTTGGAGTCCACATATGTCTGGGCCCAATTCCAATCCAGGGATTAATAAAGGGAGCCCTGTCCACTATTTCTGCCCTGGGGCTGGGTAGTAGAGGAATCCCATCTCTCTCCTGGCATAGGGAGACTAAAGGATGCTAGTTGGTGTTTCATATATCAAGGCCCCTCTGGTCTAAGCCCCCCTTAGAATAAATCCCTGATCAAGAGGCGAGGGGTTTTGTGCTTTGTCAGCTCCTGAGCCACTGCCCCTCCCCCTGATGCAGCCCACAGCACACCAGGAACTGGTGCAAATGCTCATCTCCTAGCCTTGCACTGGGGCTCTGTGAAGTGGCTGAGCAGAGCACTCAGGGTGTGGCAGGGGAGTCTCTTCTATTGCTGTGCTCCCTGTGGGCTACTCTTCTGGGTGGCATGTCTCCACCATAGCATCCCTGAGGTCAGTGCCTTGGATCCTCCCCTACACCCTGCTCATAAGGGCCAGCTGTGACTTCCTGAGAGCCTGAATGGAAAAGAAACTTGCTTGGCACCACCCTGTCCCAAGATAGCCGCTTAACATGGGGGCCATGTGAGGTAGCTATCTATCTATCTATCTATGTCAACTTTGTGCCTAGAATTTACTTCCATTGCTTTATTAACTATTTTAAACACAGCTCCCTGTTTCCAAGCTCATGTTTCATTATCTTTGCTTTTCTGAAACCACCTGAGATTTCCAGGTGGAGATTTCTTACATCTTGCACCTCAGTTGCCTCCTTCCTGCCTCAGACATATCTCAGGAGGGAGAAAATTAAAAGCAAAATCCCAGCACCACTTATTCTCCCTTGCTGCATGGGCACCGTCTCTTTGCTGCTTCTCAGCAGTTTGAGGGAGGTCTGTAATAGAGCTGGACACCAGCATTAGGAGGAGACAGTATTCTACTTCCTGCTGCCCTTGAGTTTCCTTGCTGGTCCTGCCCTGCCTCGGCTGTGAGGTACAAGTAGCCTGCTTGCAAAGGAGGCTGCAGGACAGGTGACTGCACCTAGGTGAGAGGGGTGGATTTGCCATTGGTGATGGATGGAGAGCGGGCCAAAGAGCTCTGGAGGGAAGTTAAGGGCTCCAGTCTAAAGAGATACCTGGGAAGAAGTGTTGAAGGGGAAGGAGGACATCAAAGAGGGGCAAGAGAAGAAGTCAAGGCGTTGAGGAAGTGCCGTCTTGTGGGACTTGACACCCACGGGAGAAGAGAGCTGAGAGGGCCCAGCATGAGTGAAGGAAGGCTGAGTGGGCACCTCTTGAGGACATGGGAATCACTAAGAGGCAGTGAAACACCAGGAAAGGCTGAGGCTGCTCAGAATGTGCAAGGGGAAGAAATCAAACTGTGGCACATGAGGAGCTGGCAGCAGGGCACAAGTCAGAGCCAGAGGGAATCTGATACATGCTGCCTGTAAAGGTGACACTAAGGTCCTAGCAGAGAGAGGGGACATAGGAGGGACTCTGCAGTAGTAGCAAGGGCTGAGCATGGGGAAGAGAAGAGGGAGAGCCTGCAGGATGCCAGCAGAGGGGACCAGCTTCTCTAGTGCAGGCAGCTTTCACAGGGATGGTCACAAGTCCTGGTGGCAGGGCTGGGCCTTGGCTTTGTGATGGTCTGAAACAAAATCACAGATGCTGGATCCAAACCCTGAAGCTCTGGTCCCTCAGTATCCACTGGACATTCCTCTCTGACCCCTGTTGCCACAGTGTCTGCACCCTCAATCGGATGCTTTCTTACTTCTGTTACCCCCATTTTACACCAGGGCACAGAAGATTTGCCTCAGGTCATACAGGAAGAGAATCAAACCCAAGTCCTGGACTCACTTAAACAGTGGACCATCCTTACGCCATTGGCTTGGGTTGCACACAGCCATTGCAACCAGGTGAGGTTTGAAAGCTTATTCCACGGGGGGAAGGGGAGCTCTGACAGACTAAGAAATTTGCAAAAGCCAGAAGCAAGACCACAATGGTTCCTGGCTCCACAGGCCCCTCATACATCCCCCTGAGACCCCGTTGCCTCCCACCCATGTCAGAATGAGCCCAGAGCTCACTACCCGAGCCTGCCTCATCCTTTGTAGAGCTGGAGCAAGCCCAGAGGCTCAGGAGCTGGCTCCCTGGATGGGCTCCCACCTCGTTAAGGATGCAAATTAAGAATCAGACATCAAAAGAATTGAGTTCCGCTAATCCTTTTACAAAGGTGTAAATTGCTAATCTAATTTCAGTGCAAGGCTGGCTGATTTGTTTAACAATAAATTGAATACAAAGGTATCCCTGGGGCGAGGAGGCACTGGGAAGTGTGGGGCACACTCCAGACAAACCACATTACTCCCCGACAGTGGCTTATTTTTACCAAATCCTCCTTGCTGGCATTTGCATCCAGCAGAGCAACGTCAGTGGGAGGGCCTGGAGACCAAGCTACGCCTGACCCAACAGTGAAGTGGTGCCTGTTCCAGAGCAGAGTTAAAGCAAGTGGAGTGGCACAGCCGCTGTTGGCACAGCAGTCACCGCCGTGGATGAGCTCATAGTGTGCGCGCCGACGAGCCCATTCTCTGCGTATAAAGCGGCTTTAATGCTCTCCTCTACTCTGTTTCGAGCATCACAAATAGTAATTTTGTACATTCCCCGCCTGGAAATTGGTTGGGGCTTGTTTGTTTGTTTTACTTTTTTTTTGTGGTTTCAGCCTTTTGGGTGAGGGGAAATAAGTCCAAAAACAAGGCCAGGAACCATCGCCTTGCTCCATGCTTCTTGTTCCCTCCTCCAGTGTCTCAGCAGCTGGGTGTTGGCTGTGGCATGGCCCCTGGGGGCACAATGTGTTGTGGGTCCTAGGGGACAGGCCTGGGTAAAGCTCTATCAGTGATGAGCTCTCTTCCGTTCTGCTGTCTCCTCCTTCCCAGCACAGAAGATACCCCGGGGGTGGGTATGTTGTATGTGGCTGTCTGAAATCAGGACCCCGTTGGTGGGGATTTAGACATACAGTTACTGATGAGCAACACTTGCTCCAATGAGCTCACAGTCAAAATAGAAAAGAAAGCAAAGAGTGGGGCTTGACAAAGGCCAATAGGCCGTCCATTAGGTTGAGAGTAGAGCCAGGAAAAGTACCTAGGCCTGATAAAAGCCTTGCAAGTCAGTGTTTCCCTTCCCTCCAATATGTCAGCACTGAGCCCAGCTGCTAACCAATGTCTTGTGGCACATTGCTTAACAGCAGCAACAGCAGGGCCATCACTTCCCATGGCCTTGGAAAGGTAGCCTTATCAATGGCCGTGCCCCAGTGCTGCTGAGGCCTTGCCTACATCAGACAATTTGAAGTGACCATTGACCATCCTCCTGGCCATCCCTGCTTTTCCTGTATTTCCCCCTCATCTCCATGGGGCCTACTAGAGGTTGTCTGCACACCCCTGTCGGATGAACATCAGACATGCCTGCTCTCTACTGACTGCCCTGGGGCAGATACAAGCCCTACCACTACTGCTTCTGCAGCAGCCAATGATGATTTGTCTTTGGCTTGGGTGGGAAAGGTCTGTGCCTGGGGGAGGCAGCCCACCGTTGTGTTCTCTCTTCTGCCTCTTAGGGGGCTAGATGGCAACTATGGGGCATGAGGGATCTAGCCTTAAACTGGGTATTTAAGGCCACAAGGGGGCATGATGATCCTTTGCCTGACTTCCTGCAACACAGAAAGCTGAGGGCCTCACTTACAGATCCATACTGCCATGCCTGTAACATCTAGTTTTGCAGCTAGAGCATGCCTTTTAGAGTTGTTACTGAGTCTGGGTTTAGAAACTGTGGGCCCTAGGGGATCCACCACATCTGTTGACCATCTCTTCCAACAGCTAATTATCCCTACCATTTTGAAGAAAGTGCTTTGTTTCCAGTTAGAACTTGACCAATTTGTATTTCTAACCACTGGATCCTGTCCTATTGGTCTGGCAGATGAGAGCCCTTTTGCATCAACTGTCCTCACTGTCATTTGTGCTGACAGACCCCTGTTCAAACCCCCTCTTCAACAAACCAAGTTGCTTGATCTTCTTCAATCTTTGGGTGCCAAACAGTTTCCAGGCCTCAGATGGTTTGTTTGGCTCTTCTCTGAACCCTCTTCAGATCTGTGACATCCGTGTGAAGGTGCTGACAGCAGAACAGACCCAGCTTCCAAGTCATGCTTTCGCCCATGTCCCATGCAGGGCTTCTATTGTCACAATACAATATGCTGCCTGTTTTTGCAGCTGCCACCCAGTCTCCAAGGGTAGATGTCATGACTTTGGGAGGTGCTGCTCATCCCCTAGTACTTCATGGCTGTCATTTTCCTCCATGAGGAGTTTGGCATGGCTGGGTTGGGTTGATTCAACCTGACTCCTGATGGATTTCTTCTCTGTGAATCCAGACTTGCTTCCCTCCCCCTCTGACTCCTGGTGAGGTGACAGTCCCTTTTACAAGGGAGACCCCTCTGTGAGGCACAGAGCTTATCAATGTAGTTCAGACCCTGAGAGCAATCAACAGCACAGTAAGGCAGCTCCCAACTCAGAGCAGAGCAGGTAAGGCACAGGATGGAGCAGCAATTGAACTGGGAACAAAGAATATTTGCTTAGACAGCCACTGAGCAATGGTACCTGGTTAGCACCTGTGCTCCGTGAAGCCTCTCAGCACTCAGGGTAAGTCATGCTGCACATTTAGGACCAGATCCTAGTCTCTGTCCTGCTACCGTAAATGGCCAGAAGCCTGGCTGATCTGGGTTGCTGAGTATCACACGTGGGAGAAAAGTGATGTGGCCAGGGCATCCTGAGGTCATCTGTAAGTAAAAGCAGCAATGGCTGCTGGGCTGCACTGTTTGGGAGGTGCCCTAAAGACTCACAGTTTCTGGACTAATCTTTCCCCAGCAACAAGATCAGAAGGAGAAGCCTCTCATGGCCTGATCCCAAGTCAGGCTTGCTCAGGATCCTATGAGCTATGGGGGACGAGCAGAGCACCACTTCCCCAGGCCCAGCCCTGTGTATTACCAGGTAACATAGCCTGTTAAGATGGAAGGATTCATGCAGAGCTCCTGGAAATCCAATTTCTGCCTGTCAACCCCAGCCAGATGACCATCAGTTAAGAGTTAATGGGCTTCAGATGACTACAGTGCTATTGGCAGGTTGTTTGTGTCTCTTTAAAAGCCGCCTAATGAATTGGATTGTGGGTATTGATCCTGCATTTCCTCTTTGCACCTGTTATCCCTCTGTTCTTCATTATAGGCCTGTCCGGCTTCATTAAAACCTGCAGCTTGTTTAATCTGTTGGACGGATGGCAGAGATGGGAACGGGGAAAGGGCAAAGGGAGTTTTCTCCGCTCCTGGTGCGCCAATGGGGAGGGCAGCCGGGTCTCCGGGCCACGAGCCTACAGTGTGACAGCCAGGAGATTTAACATTCCAGACGTTGATATGGATTCAATAATTATGCACATGCTCGTATCCAAGAGGCAGAACAATATCTACAATCAATACACAGTCTATCTCAAATAATTAAAGGGAAAATAAACTTCAGCCTCCTCTCGCTGTGCTCAGACAGGGGAAGGGACAGGACAGGGATTTGTGGCGGGGTGGGAAGCCCTGTCAGGGCAACTGGAGGCCCCCAGGGTTGTACTGGCCACAGCCTGTCTCCATGGACTAGTGGTTCTTCTGAAACCGGTGATCCCAGCATCTTGCAGGCTCAGATCACCCAGAGAAGCTCCCAGTGAAGCTGACAGCAGGCTGGCTGGGTGCATGCATTCCTCAACAGCTGTCCCCAGCACAGTCCTGGCAGGTAGCCACCCTGCCACCTGCCCAGCTCTACGCAGCCTTCTAGCGAGCCCTCACTCTTAAAGCTCGCAGGTTTGGCTTGTAGAGTTCTCTGGCCCCAGGTCTGAGATCCTGGCCATTACACCAGCTTTGTAGTCACCAGCTGAGCCTATACAGGGCTTTCCTCTTCTGTGGGTTTAAGTCAGAGCAGCCTCAGGGTGGAGTAGCTGGTCAAGATGCGTAGAGCTGCAGTGGAAGGAGGCGGCCTGCAGTAGAGGAGAGACAGGGCTATGGACATAATCAAGGGCCAGGGAAGAACTGTGGTTCTGGGGACTTGGGTCTGGAGCAGGAGGAGGGCTGTGGGTCAGACAGAGGTGCTCTAGCAGGGCTGATACGGGGATCTCTGTGCAGTTCACATGCCTTCAGGCAATGCCACAGCTGCCTCTGCTTTGCAAATACTGAGCTGCTTGGAGCTCCTGAAACATGATGAGGAGGCATGCTAGATGCTGGTCATCCATGCTGGCCGTCACCCTGGGTGCCAGTCACAAGGAGGAACGCTGCTCCCTGGCATAAGCTGGGGAATCTTGCTAGTCTCCACTGGCTTTTTTTGCTTATTGATTGCTGTCAAGCTGCCCTCCCGCCCCTTTGCTATCTCACATGCTGGTGCTTTGCCTTGATGAGATGTGATGCAGCTGTGAGAATCCTGACTCGATTCATCCCCTGATTTCAGGAGTGTTAAAGTCACATCCCTTGCATTACAACTGGGACACAGATCAGCGTGGATGCCCCTTCACGTTTTTCTTTCCTTGCAGTGTTCACCCACTGTAGGTTTCCAGTCTGACAGTCGAGGTGCTGCTGCATTAGTCATTACCGCAGTACTTTCCCACCCTCCTCCATGCTGTGTTCTCAGTCCACAGCCTGCTGGGCCCATATGGAAAGGGCTCCTTCCCAGTCCATTGATCTTGCATTCCCACAGTGCCAGGACCTCAGAGTGCTCCACAAGCAGCCATTGGGCTCTTCCTTGGTCATTCTCCCCACTCAAGCCCAGAGAGATGTGCTCAGCCCCATTTCCACAGCAAGAGAGGGACGAATGAGGGGTAGAACCGGAGCAGGCCGGTGAGGGTGGGCAGTAGCCCCTTGCTAGAGACACCAGGGGCATGGGTCACTTAGCACCCACCCTGGAAATAAATCTTGCAGTAAGACCTTCATTTCACTCTAAGGACATACAGTAGTGAAGTGGGGTCTATGGAGTAACGCTCTTAGATTAGGGGGTTGAATAGGGGAATGGGGCCTATGGCTGTGACTAGCCAGATGCCCCATTCCACCCCTGCCGCCGTCACAGCTATGCTGCTATTTAAATGTTCCACTTATTTGACAAGCAAATTCATTCTCTGCACAGCCAGGGTTTTGGCCAATCCGTCCTTGGGGCTCAGCAGGAAGTCCTGGCTGAAATGAATTGGTTCATCTGCGGAAATGGATATAAAATTAATGAGAACATTTAAATCACCCAGCTCAGGAAGAAACACAGCGTTACATGCTAAGCTGTGCAGAACAGGCACTGGACAGGATCTGTGAATCTCACTGTGCTGCACTTCTTCCTGCCAGGGCATGGCAAAGCATGGTGCAAGTCGCAGCCTGGTGTGGGGGGAGCAATCAGCATGAGGTCCCCTGCTGAGCTAGTCTGGAGGCGTCCACCCCCAGCCCACAGGCCAGATCTGGCCCAAGGACCCATGTCATCCAGCTTTCCCCACAGGTCTGAACATTTGGTGGGGGGAAGCGGCAGCTGTGTTAATTGCCACTTCCCTGCTACCTATTTTCTAGACCTGGGGGGAGCCCCATGGGTTGGATAGCACAGCCCTGTGCCCTAGATGGTACACACGGGGCGCTGGGGTGGCATGGGCCCGGTCTGGGTGCCCAGGACTAGTGTGGCACATTCAGGCACTGACCCCTTGTGGGATCTGGCCTCCAGACCAGCCCTGGGCCACTCCTCCAGCCTGCAAGGCCAAAAGTTTGGGCACCACTGAGCTAGTCTGAGCAGGTTGCCTGTTTACCTGTTTTACCTGGGTGGCGATGGCCCCTGCCTTCAGGACAGCCCAAGCAGGAGCAGTCTGACTCTGCAATGGGCCTCACTTCTGAAACAAGGCCCTGAGCCAGCAAACTCCCACCCTAGTTCCCACAGCCTGTCTGGTCTCCAATTCTTGCCCTAGTTTCTGTTCTTGCCTGTCTGCCCCAAGTAGCCCAGGCTCCCTGGCTCCTGATTTCTGCCCGTCTGAGCCACTGGTTCCTGCCTTAGACCCCCAGTTCCAGATCCCTGGGTCAACTCCTGATGCTGATCCTAGAGTCATAGAAAAGTAGGTCTAGAAGGGACCTCCAGAGGTCATGCAGTGCAAGCCCTTGCTCAAGACAGGTGTATCCTTATCTAAACCATCCCAAACAAGCATATGTCTAACCTGTTCTTAAGGTTCTGGGACCAACCCTCACACACAACTTCCAGGCATAATGTCTGAACATCAAAAACACCCTTTAACTTGGCCCAGCTAAAGCAGGAGCATGAAGGCATTGTCCATGTCCTGCTGCTGCTGGGACAGGAAGCTGTTTGGTAAAATCCAGTCTTTGGATTTTCCCATAGCTTGGACACTTGGTGTCCCACTCTACCAAACCACTTATCCCTTGATCCTAACCACAAGCAGCAATCCTCTGGCGAGTGAGAAATCAAGGGGGAAATGACCTGTCCAAGGTTGGTTAGTAGCTCAGCGGTAAGAGAACAGAAACTGGTTGTTCACTCCCTGCATTAAGGGCACACTGATCTTCCCCTACCTCACCAGCCTTCTCTTCACAGAATTTCCTAGTTGGGTTGGCCAGCTGTCCTACATAGGTAAAGCAGTCCCACTATAAACACTGAGGATTTCTGTGAGGGCTATACTGGCATACGTGAAGCAGCAAAGCCCCTAAATATTGTTTTTGTCTAGACTGAACATTTTCAATAGAACAAGGTTCCAGGAAAAAAATGCAACTTTGTCACAATTACTGTGGTTTTCAGGAATATGTTAACCTCGACTAAATTTCTGAACGGGGAAAAAAGAAGAAAATAACCTCTTCCATATTTTCCATTTCACACCATTTCAATGGAGCACAAACTTTTATTTTTGGCTTTATTATTTTGATTGACTTTGTTTAGCTATTCATATGATACTAGCCTCCATTAGACTTGCCATCTTTGTATATTATGATGTAACTTTATCAGAATATGACATTTGGGGGTTTCTAAGTCGAAATCATGCAGAATTTCCATTTGGAAGAAACATTCAGAATTTTTAACTTTCATGACTATTTGGAATAAAGAAGTAAAAATCCTGAAATATTCAAATGTCTCCTGCAAAAATAACTTGTGTCCTGCCCAGCTACACACTAGGCCATTGATTCTTAATGGGGATGATTCTTAATTGGAGGTGCTATAAGATCCTTTTAAGGGTGCCATGGAGTGATGCTCAGTATTAGCGCTGTTAGGTGTGAAAACACCCACACATGATTCACAAGATTAACCCAAGATTTCATGCAGGAATCCATACTGTCAGACGCATTCTCACCTGTTTGGTCTTTCTGAGCTCTGTGCGACTGTAGACTTAATCTAGTATTTTTCCTTAGTCAAAAAGAGTGTGAAATTAGTTTTTGAAATGGGTACTGCTAAATTTGGGAAAGCTCTGGAGCGATGCCTTGAGTCTAAAAAGCTTGAGAAACACAGCTCTAGGCAAGGCCATGGTGTAATTCAGCAGCTGTTCGAGAAAGCATGGCCTTCTCCACACTGAACTATTCTAGCATGTTCAGGTGCTGGCCTGAACCTCTAATCTGACCAGATCGACCTGACATTTTGAATGGACTAAGCCAGGGAAAGAAGTGTTTCTTATTTTTTTGTCACCATGTTAGTTCAATCTAGCTGCTTCACTCATTTGGAAACCCCACATCGCACCACTGCAGACACAGTCTAACACCTTTAGCTGTATTTTAGCAGGTCGGGTGGTAGCTCAGTTCTGTTTAGCATGTGCTAAAGTTCAATTCCTCTGTCTCTGCCTAGAGTTTTTCATCTTATCTTCACTTAAAAGAAAAGTGTGTGTGTTTCTTGCTGGAGTTCCCAAACCTCTGTTTTCACACTGAAGACATTGCCTGAGAAGGTGTTGCTTTCATCAAAATCGGGAACGCTATCTAACACAGGCAGTTTAAATCCTACTCCAGATGAGGCCATGGGTCCAGAAGCCCTTTTTCCCTGCCCTTGTGTTGCCATTTATACCCAAGCAAAATAGGTGTATGGTGGTGCCAAACCAGAGTGGCAATAATTTGCCTCTGCTGCACCCTAGCGAACATAACTGCACCAGGAGGATTGTGGCCTCAGACATTTGGGGTGGGTTGGCTGTGACAGTTTCAGTTCACACGCTGTTGGCTAACTATAGCAAGAGGCCAATAAGAAGACCGTCCCATATCCCATGACTCTTATAACGTGTCCACTGCAGGCCAAACAGGCCCAAGGTTGGCATAACTGTTGGGTCCCTGTTAGGGATGTGGGTTCTGCTCATTGTGAAATTGAGAGTCTCCTTTCCATGCTTTCGGGCTCTATGCAGGAAACAGCAGATGCTCATCTTTGGCCTGTGTCATGGGGAGGCACACCTGGGTGCCCAGATCATTTGGTGCAACTTGCCAGTCCGGCTCTGCTCCTGGATATCTCTCCTGTGGTATCTGGATAGTCCACTCTGAGTCAGTGGCATATAGATCTGAGGATGGGAACATTTGCCAAGGCAAGGAACGGCAAGGCAAACCACATTACTTCTCAGCCTGGAAAGTAAGCAGATTGTTTCTCGCTCAGGATTACATTTATAAATAGCAGCCTGGCAGAGGCTGCTGCTTCTAGCATGCTCCCTCCAGCGAAGTCCCAGCGGTTAAAGAGACGGGGAATGAAGCAGAGAAAGAGATGTACGTGCAGACAGAGAGAGAGAGAGAGACAGACGGAGGAAGAAAGGGACATAGAGAAGGACTGAAAAACAGGAGCAGAGACATGGACACAAGGAGGGAGAAGAAGGGCTTGAAACCAAGGGACTCGGGAGAGCGCTGCAGTGTCTTTAAGGATCTCCGTACTGAGCTAAATAATTGCATTGCACTGTGCTGCGCACCCAATTTGCCCTGCTATTGATCCCAGTTAGTAAATAGGAGCTGCGAGCCCTATAAAAATTATTTATCCTCCCCAATTCCTTAATCCGGATCCGATCCCCTCGTTAAGGTGATTGACGGCGCTGACAGGCGGAGCGCTGTTCAAACTCCCTCCTGTGCTGTTAGTGGCTTTCTGTTCCCCTCGCTGGCTCCCATCACCTCCCGTTAATGATGCTATTGATCCAGCCCTGGCTAGTGGCTCCCTGGTAATTGAAAGCCCATCTGGGTCTCTGACAAGCTTGTAAAACACCCCATTGAATGCAGCCTGCCACATTAGCGTGAGGCATGGAGCGGCCCACAGGTTCGGCGGCCCCGCCTGCTGCCTTTGGGGCTGCTCCCCCCCACACCGGCCCATTTATGGAAAGAGAGCCCATCCCTGAGCGATGTGGCAAAGCCCATATATCCTGCAGAAATACAGCCCCATGTTGCTCTGCTGCAGCTGTACTCCACTGGTCAGAAGGAGGAATCCCTGAACGCCGCCACCTCGCCTCCCCCAGCAGAGATCCCACTTCCAGCCCAGGATCCCTGCTTCTAGCCATGTCTCTACGGCAAAGGCCAGGATGTAGCCCTGTTGGGGTTGCTAAGATGCTGCCTTTGTTGGGAGCTGGGCTTCTTGGGGAATCCCAGCCTGGGGGCAATGACAGTGCATGCTTCCCCTCACCGGGTTGTACCCTGACAAAAAGCAGCGCCTTTGGAGGGGTTTCCCATGAAGGGAGGAAGGGATTTTTGTTCCTCCATGGTCCATTCAGTCCTCCTGTCACTAACCCCCAAGGGATTGGTAGCTCCAGTTGGTATTAGTGTTTTTGGGGCTGTATGGTTGGAGGGAGATTGCACAGGTCACCTCACATATGCCATGAGCTGTCACCTGCTGGGTGGGGTCGGTCCCAGCTGGTCGGGGTTGGGTTGGAGCAGGTGAAGGGTTTCACCCCCCATTCCCCAATTGCAGTGGTTCACTCAGTGACATCCGTCCTCATCAGTGACTTGCTGTGATGAGCTGAGCCCTGGGAAAATTTATAGCCTGAATTCCACAGTGGCTAAATCCAGGAGGCAGGGAGAACCCCAGGAGGTGACTTTAGGTGTAGCAAACTGTGACAAGTTAGTCTGGGAGCTCACTGGGCCAGAGCAAACCCAGGGGCTGTCGGTGTCCAGCAAAGCTTTGACAAAGAATCCTTTTTGCATTCACTGCACCCGAGTCCCATCTTTTTTTCTCTGCACATTATAGGGCTAAGTTCTGCTTGGGTTTCTGCCAGTGCCAGGAAACAGCAGTGACCTCTCTTTCACTGCCAAAAATGGTTGGCACTGACTGGGAAGTTAGCTTATTCAAGGTCCTTAGGGCATGTACTCACCCAGAATATCTTGGGAGACTCCAGGCATGGGGTGCTATGGAGTTCCCAGCAGATATCAAAGCTGCCCCCCTCATCATTAAACACTCAGTGGTAGCATGTAATGCCACAGACAGTAGCATGGCAGGGTACCAGGGCTTGTCTGTACTTGCTGTTTCCCCTTCTTTAGCTGTGTTGAGACAGGAGAAGTCCTTTCATGTAAAATCCTTACTGCAGTGGTGTTTGGACCTGCTCTGAGCTGCCTTAGACAGCCATCTTCTGCTCCCACTTGTCTTGCCGCTGGTGGCAGAAACCTTGGGGGAAAATTTAGGATGAAGCCTTGGACTTGTCCAGGAGACCAGGAGAAAGGGGCTTGGTTTTGCTTGGTTTATTGTATTTTGAGGCTGGTGGTCACTAGCAAGAGAGGCACAGGGATATCAAAGATGTCATCCTTACAGCAAAGGGTAGCAGGCTCCGTTTCTAAGGACATTGATGGGAATTGCCAAGCCCTTCTGCATTACTGGCAGGATGAATCATAAATGACTCTTCTAGTGAGGTGCAGAAGGGGTGAGTGAGATGGGATTCTTAGATGCCACCATATAACTGTACCAAGGTTGGGTGAGACAGTTCTGGCCAGTACCCCAGGACATCTTTATTGCTTTCAGACCACCCAGCAGAGCTTTCCATCATTCTCTGCAGTGCCAAAGCCTGTAAGTTGGTCCTTTTGGCCCTAACACACTAGGGTTGTCCAACAGTCATCCTCTTTCCATGGGGGGTCTCTCTGGGATGCATTGCTCTGAGGAACTTCTCAAGGCATCACGACTACAATCAAGATGGTGAAGCAGGTGGGGAAGCAGAAGATAGAGGTGAGGTGGATCCCTTGGATTTTGATGGGGTGGCCAGAGAAGGAGCTCCAGAAGTCCTTCCAACCACCCCATTTATGGAGTTGGATTGAACCTCACTCAACAGGGACCACACCCAAATGTGAAGGGAGGGGACTTCTTGCTTATCCCTTCCCTGAGCCACTGCCCACCTTCCTTTGGTCCCCAGGGAGCTTTTCATTTCCAAGAAGTTAACAAAAGAAAATTTCCTTCCAGTTGACCTTTAAGTACTGGATAATTTATCGTGTGTTTACCCACAATGACACTGGATCCCTGCTGGGGATTTAATTACTAACCCAGATTGTTTCAATAAAGCTGCAGGGAGGCAATTACTAGGTGATATTTATGATCAGGTGTAAATATTGCCTTCCTTTTGCATTTGCTCTCCTTATTTATTTCCCCTTTCCCCAACTCCTTTCTAGCCCAGCCTGGCTGCTGCACAGGCAAACAGATGCTCCTGAATCTAAGGGTGGCAATGGCAAGCATGAACAACTATTGCAATGGCATGTGATGCCATTGGCTGGGAGGTAAGGGCCTGGTTCCTATCTTCAGACCATGTGGCCAGTTGCTAGGTCATGATGTTGATCCTCTCTATCACCTCAGCTGATACCAGGCACAGTACAGGCACAAAGGGCATGTCTACACACCCCACCCCCGAGGTTCATAGATGTGTTCTACACTTGGAAACTTACTAGCAATGCTATCCTGGGGTCATTGTTGGTACCTGCTATCAGCCCCCGCCCCAGAGACCGTGGTGTAGAAAAGTCCAAAAAGACTTTAGGTGAAGGCTCATCATTGCTTATCATTCCAGGTGGCCTTTGGGGATGGGGATAAAAGTAGGACAAATACCTGGGATAGGACACACTTTTGGAATGCTCCACCCTGTCAGGAAAGAAACCACAGCTGATTGCTTTGGGTGGTGATCACCATTCATAGACACTTAGATCCCTGAGGGCTGTGCAGGAATTTGGACTGGCTTTTTGATATCTTCAAAAAACACCTGGACACTCACCTTGCTGGGGTCATCTGACCCTAGCAGTCTCTCATGCCCAAGTACAGTGGACCCAACCTTGAGACATCCCTTCCAGCCCCTAACACAGGGGTGGGGAAAATATGGCCTGGGGGCCAGATCTGGCCTACCAAGCCATTCTATCCGGCCCGTGGGGCCCCTACAAATTTAGAAAATTAATATTTATTTGCTCCTAGCTGCCTGTCAAAGATGACAGGAGACAGGGTCAGTAGGACCCAGAAGAAGCTAGTGGCCGGACCCAGCAGCAAGGTATGCTCATCCCTGCCCTCCCAACCAAAAACCTCTACCTATCAGAGGCTTCTGGCCTGGGACCATGGGGCTGCTCCTGCTTCCCTGTGATGGAGAGGGAGATGCGGGTCTCAAATGCCAAAACTCGGTAAGCGGTCCTCTGCCCAAAGTAATTGCCCACCCGTGCTCTAACATCTATGAATCTATAAAAGCAGCAGATAATGGACAGGAAATAGATTCTTGCAGCAGTGGCCCAATTGCTGCAGGAACATCATTTCAGCATGCCCAAGGGCTCTGGAAGAGGCCCAAAGGCAAAATGGTTCAGGAGCTCCTCAGCTGACATAGCTTGTATAAGTTCAGTGTTTGGGAGGCCTACAAGAAAGGGCCAGGCTGAAACTGGTGAGGTATGGACTGTTCAGTTTTTGGTGCAATCTTCCCTTTCAGCATGTCCAGCCCCAGCTGGTTCAAGGGTTTCATGATTCTCTGGGCTTCAGCAGGTGTTCAGAGAAGGAAACGTGGTCCTTGAAGGGTCAACAGTGACTTAGTACCTTAACTTACTTTTAAGGTATCTGGGCTGATAGAGGTGCAGTCTTTCAGGGGATAGGTGAAAGAAATTATGTCTGCTTTATGTAGCATTGTTCGTATTAGTAAAAATATGAATCATAGTGTCCTGGTGAAATTCCAGCCCAGGAAGCTGTATTACCCTATATCCACTCCCTTACCCTGTACCAAAAATGTTAATTTTTTTTTAATTATACAAGATTTTCCTCTTTACTTCCTGCCCCAAACTACTCTACAGCATGGCTGGTATCTTCCCAATCACTGCTTACATCTGCCCCAGAGCTGACTGCCTTTAGATGCTCAGTGAAGTGATCTCTTTGCTGCAGGCACGGTCTGTCATTCCAGAACTCACCTGGATATGCCCACGAGCACTAATAGTAATAATCAGAGAACGGGGCGGCTGTACAGCCTCCATGACATGCACAGAAGTGACGGCTGCTATTGCAGCTGGTGTGAGGCAGGTGACGCGCTCAGCATGATGTTGCATCGAGATGTTGTCATAAGCTACGGTGCAGAGGAGATCTGCAGGTACGAGTCCAAGAGAGTGACTCAGTATCTTGGACAGGAAGAAGCAGGAAGAGAGTGAGCAGAGATAATAAATAGGAAACTAGAGTGCCAAAGATGTGGTAAGGACACCAAGCAGGCATATGTGAGCAGTCAGGGTCCGGTAGAAGAGCAAAAAGGGAGTCTGGTGACTGGTTGTCCCTGTGAATGACCTCTAAGCTCTCACTCGGGCACACGTTTTTGTTCCAACACAGCCATCCTCCATCCACCCCTCTGGAACGGTGCTGTGAGGCTCGGTACGGAGCTGATGTCGGTGTGTGATCTCTGCGCTCCGCCTTGATGGCTCAGCTGCAGGAAAAAGCCAACCTCCAGACAGTGCCTTCTCAGTCTGCACATCCGAATGGGTTTGTACCACATTTCACAGCTGAGCAGCTGATGTGTTTAATCTGCCTTGCAGTCTGGTTCACCAAACATTCAGGGGGAACGGAGGGTTGTGTCCTCGCCACATGTTTGATTCCTTCAAGAACATCTATTTTTAACCTAATTTGTCATGTAAGACTTGCCAGGGGTAACACAAGAACATACAGTATGTGAATCAGTGAGGGCCAAGGGGTTTAAAAATAAACCAAGGCATCATTAAAGAACATCATATGCCTCCTGCAAAACGCAGAAAAACGTTCTATTTAGGAATAATTTCGCTCCACGCTTACATTTTGGCTGTGGCTGCCTCTTCCCTGCTCCTTTATTGCCTAGGAGATGAGGCTGTTTGCATGTAAACAGGCCTGGGGGCTCTGAAGGGTCTGTCCTCTTCTGCTACTTGTCATTCACCAGGGAGAGCAATCAAACAGAGGTGTCTGCCGTGGTCTGACAAGTCGGTTTGCACCCACCTGCCTCTTATAAAGGGCCGTGGTGACTATTGACCCCAGCATTCAATGCTCCATCTGGGCCTGAGTGATCCAAGTATCCCTCTTACGGCAGACCTCCTTTCGGCCTGATTGGTTGCTTACCAGCTTTTCCAAAGGGGCTATGCTTGGATGGACTTGAGGAAGCAGTGGGGTCTCCTACGAGGTTTATTCCTGGGGAAAGGGTGACAAAATTTCCCGAAGCCAGTTATGGCCCAGGCACTGTCCAAATGCTCAGTCACTAGCAGCAAACCCTGGAAGTTAGGCAGAACAGGGCCTGAAGGAGGATGTGAAGGGAAAGAAGAGGCCAGATCCAGAGCTCGCTGAAGTCAACAGAAAGGCTGTCATGGGTATCACTGGACTTTGGGTCTGGATCCAGCCCTGCAGGGGTTCAGGAATGAGTGATATGAAGTAGTGTTGGGCTGATGAAGAAGGAGTCCTGCCATAATGCAATGGAGAGGTTACCCCAGGTCCCTTAAGGGTCTTTTCTGACCTTGCCGAGTCCCCTCCACCCCCTCCTGTAAATAGCCAGTAGCAGCTCAGCCCTACTCTGCTTGTCCCTGGAGGCCAACCTTTTCAGCAGCAGCCCTTGATTCTGTGCGGATTGGTTTTTTGAATGTTCAGTTTGAAGTGTCTTTGGGCTGATTTACAGAAAAACGGAGCACGTCGGGAAAACGTCCCTAGGAATGAGGACCAAGAGCAGAGAGAGATGGAGGAACAGACAGTGTGAGGGGCAGCAACCGCACAAAGCTGAACATCTCAAGGCAATACCTAAGTTGGATGCTGGGCTGACTTCTGCCTACCCCAAAGGAGCAGGATGTCAATGAGCTGGTCATGTCCTCAACTGGAACAGCTCCATTTTACTTCACCCTGGGTATTGTACCGGTGTAACTGAGAGACAAACTTGGCCCCACGGGGACTGCGTGGGCAGATAAGATGAGCAGGGTTTGACACCTGGCAGGCACCTGCCCATGAAATATGCAGAATGGTAGGAGGTCATAGGAGCTTGTTAATGAGCCGTAGAGACACCATTCCCAGTTGGAGACCACTGGAAAAAGGGGTCCCAAGGCATCATGCTTTGCATCAGGCCCCATGGTGACCTAGCACGGTTGCTCCTGAGTGCCTATTCATGGCTGCCTGGGTAACCAGCATGTGTTCCTGTGACTTCTGACCCTCTGCCTGTTCCTCCTTTAGGTGCATTTATGCTGCTGGTAAGGGGAGTTAATGAGGTTTCATTGTTCATTTGCAGTCCTAGGTGATTAGGATGATTATTCAGACCTAGCAGTGCCTGATCTTTATTTAACTTTCTCCCTTCCTCTCCTCTGCTCCCCCAGCACCTTCTGGGAATATTCTGAGTTGACTCTGTTACAAGTTGAATTGACTCTGTTGGCTACTTCTGTGGGACGCTGTGAGCAGGAATTTGCAAAAATCCTATAAGGAAAGCAGCAGGGTATCTACTTTGACACAACACATCTCAGTTACCCAAGTAGCATCCCCTATACTGGTCTGCATGGGGACAGAAGCTAGATGAAAATGCTGCTGCCGAATACAAGCCTGGAGGAACAAAGAAGACTGCACCCAAGATGAATTTACCCCACATGTCATTGGCCTTTATTCGCAGATTTGCAAGAACATCTCTCTCTTCACCTATGACCTCTTGGATTTGACCTCTGACCCCACTAGTCAGGCATGAAGTGCTCTTACGCTATTAGGATTTGTAGCTTGAACCATCCAGCACAGTTTATTGGAAAAGGCTTGAATGGCACAAAATCTATTAGGCTGCGGAATAATCTCCCAGGGGAAGCAGGGGAAACACCATAGGTTAGTGTATTTAAAACCAGACTGAACAAAACACTAGTAAATATACAACAGGGAACTGAGAGATGAACTAGATAGAACTTAATAGCCATTTTCCATCTTTGGAGTCCATGAGCCAAATTACCTCCTGGTGTAAATCTATTGAAATCAAGCACATTCGGCCAGAAGGGAGTTTAGTCCAACAGTTCCAGAAGATCTTTAACAGTTTCAGATCTTGGTTAACGTTTGGGCGTACAAGTGTATTTATTAGGAAGTATATCTATTAAGGGGTGTATTCTTCTAGGATGCAGTTAACTGCTCATGATAAAGGCTGTGCTGCCATAACTTGACTCCTGCTGATGTGCAGTTTACACCACAGGCTGTCTGGCTGAAGTTGAAGTTAAAGCTGTACAGGTACCCTTCATTTAGCTTTGTCTTGACTAGGAAATGTGATGGAGTGTAGCTAAAGCCTGCCAGCTAAAACCCATCCCAGCTAGGACCCAGTGTGATGTAGGGCCCAATGTAACTGGCGTTACACAGGATTACACCTTGGAGCTCAGCTTAGCTGCGAAGCTGAGGCCTGACCTCCTGCCCTGATTATTACTGATTTATATCACATGGAGACTGAGTGACCTGCCCATTGTTGCCCAGGGGGGCTGAGCAGTCAGCTCTCCTGAGTCTCAGGCCCTAACCACAGAGGACGGGAGCCTGCAAAGGACTTTAGTGCCTCCTGCGAGGGGCTCAGCACTCTCTGGTCCCATTACATGCCCTGGGAACCCTCTTTCTTCAGCTTCCAGCAGAACTGAGCTAAATGCGTGTGCATCCAGGCTCCATGGGACGTGCTTTCCTCCTGCGCATGCAACCAAAGGGCAACTGTCTTCTCCACCAAGGTGCCTGGCTATGCAGGAGATGACAGGATCAGCCCCAGGCACCTCCCAGGAGGGAATTTGCCCAAGTGGACAAGGCTAGGTAAAAGGCAAAACTGAAGCCTTGAACAGTGTTCAGGCACTGGGGGTGTCTGTGATGGCATCCTGGTGAAGGAGAGTCCACCCCTGTAAGGAAGGGCCTGTCCACTCTCCATGGACTTCCCAGTATGATTAGACCAGCAGCATCCCCTACTGGAGACTCAGCCTACTCCAGCAAAGGGCACTGGTTCTTTTACCAGCATCATTAATCCACTTCCTCGAATGGCCGTAGTTACCATATTTTCCAACATATAGCACACACCTTTTACCCCCAAATCAGCCCCCCTCAAAAATTGGGGGGCAGATTTTAAGTGGGGAAGGTGTTTTCTTCACTGGAAAAGAAGCAAGCCTGGAGAAAATGGGCATGCCATGCAGGTGCCAAGATAGCCGCCAGGTATGTCTACTCAGCAAACCAAAGGGGTCTGGGACTGAACTTTGTGTGCCGGAGCAAGTTCTCCTGGGAATACAGACTGTCCAGGACATGTGGGGTCACAGCAGAGAGTCAGCCACACCAGGAAGTTCCTGGTGCCACATTTCCTGGGCCAGGACTCTGGAAAAATCTCTTTTCCTACATTTGGTCTTCCAGAAACAAGGTGCGTGCTTATTGGGTGTGTGTTATATACAAGAAAATACAGTTCAAGGGCTCTCTGGGCAGGATAACTTTGTCTATGCAGGGGCAGGATATTGTCAGCCCAGCTGTGTGCATCAGGGCTGAACTTTCACACTCCTAACACATGCAGCTAAACTAACCAATTTTTTGTAGTGACGACTTGGCCTCAGACCTGCTCCTTGATGGAGACATGATGCCTCTTGTTGTATTGCATGTAACCTTGCTGATGCACAGGGCTGATCTGTCCAACCCAGAGGTGGCAGCACTCCAGGAAAGGCAGCGTGATCCTCATACTTGTAAATGGTGCTACTATAAGTGGTGGTGGGGTGACAGTTGTGGGGGGCTCAGAAAAAGGGCAACCAGCTTCCCGTGCCCTGCCCAGGTGCCTCCTGCCCTCCCTGGAGGGACTATTTCTAAGCACACCTGGAGTCTGGCCTGCAGGGCTCCTTCCCTTCAGCTCTTCACCTCCCTGCTATGGCAGCTGACAAGGGCCCTGGTTGCCTCTGGCTATGGGAGTGAGTACAGGGGCCCAGCAGCTGTCACAAGGGAATAATTTTGGTCATCACCCGCCTCATGCTAGTGGAGGCTTGGTGACAAGTTTCATCCATCCCTTATCTCTGCCCCCTGAGCCAAGTGCTGTAGGTGCAAGTGGCTGAAGGGACTCTCTTCTTCCTGGCTCCAGCACCCACCCAGTGCTGACTCAGTGGGAGTCCCACTGCTGGGCAACTAGTGCACAGTCTTCCTGGTTGGGATGCCATGATTCACCCTACCGTGGCAGGTAGGGTCCTTCTGGCAGTGCCCCTCCTGTGAGATGGGGGTGCCCAGCCTAGGAATGGTGACAAAGTTGGAGGAGAGCATTTGGAGGGGTAGAGCAGGGCTTGCTGGACTGGAGGGGTGAGTGTGGGTGTGTCTCTCCCTCTGGGCTCAGGCCACATCAGCTTGCTCTCAGGTCTCTCCAGGATAAGGCCTGTTCCCACGATCCTTTGGTGCACCATGATCCCTGGGGCGCAGGACTGTTCCCATGACTCTCTGTAGGGGCATCCCATTTCCATCTGTCAGGGGGGCTGTTCTCATGACCTTCTGGGCCTGCACTCCTCCTGGGATGGTCAGGAAGACAACTGGGAGTCCCAGAAGAAGGCTCCTGTCCTCTCCCGCTCCCCAGCCCTGGGCAGGACCAGGTGGCATGGGTGGGCAAAAGCTTCTGCCTGCTGAGCTGTGAATGTCCCATCCACTGCAGCTGAGCACCTGCCTGCAGTGTGCTGGGGCTTGGGGCACCCCCCTCCCACTAGCACTCTCCGTTTTGCTGCTTACCTTTACAGGGAGAGACTTGGCCACCTGTGAAATGCCTCTGCCTCCCTGTGGCTGCTTTTGCCTCCCCAACCCCCCCAGGGCCCACCAGTGCTTGCAGAGAGCCCAGCAGGGCAGATGATCCAGTCCCTACATTAGCGTCCGGCATGCAGCTTCCGGGGGCACTGGAGGAAGGAGCTCGGCACTGTGCCGGGGGCCTGCCCAGGCGTGCGGACGCCGCTTACAGCTCATGTCCCAGATGCGGCTCCATGCCAGAGATGCTCCCAGCCAGGCTGGCTCCCAGGTGGGCACAGACAAAGGTGGCTGTAGGTGGCCCAGCATGACCCGTACCCTGTTGTGTGGCTGTGGCAGAGAGGCGGTGCTGACTGTTTGCCTGGCTGACTCCCAGGCCTGCCTCCAGGCTCACCCATGCCCAGCAAGCCCCTGCCTCTGTGTACAAGTCCAGCTCATAGCTCCCATAGGCTGTCAGCACTGATCCTTCCCCCCGCACAGACGGGCTGCCTCCTGCCTCTGCAGCCTGCCCCTGTGTGCAGCAGCTGCTGTGTGGCAGGCTTCGTGGGTCAGCAACCTCCATAATTGCAGACCGGCTCTCGCAGGCAGGCGAGGGTCTGTGCCACCCCCTCAGCCTCCTCCACCTCCCCCCACCTGGCTACCCACCCCTCAAATGCCCAGGCCCCTTATCTCTGGCAGGCAGCTCTGTTCCAGTAAGCAGCATTGCGCTGGGCCCTATCAATGTAAACGGACAAAGATTCCCAGGCAGTCAATTATTATTAACTGGAGTCAACAACAAAACCCCGACTCAGTCCTTTCCCAACAGCCAGGAAAGCCTGGAAACAGCTCTGGCCAGCTTGTTTTCTCTCTCTAGTTCTTGCTCTTTTACTGTTGTTCATTTTCCTTCCTTCCCCTCAGTTCTTTTTGTTCCCATCAGGCTTTCTTCTCTGAGCCAGGACTCATGGGTGAGGTGGTCCACCAGGACCCATGCTGGGCGACATCCCCCACTGTGTCCTGGCATGCCCCACCTCGCCATGCATGGGTAAGGGAGCTGGAGCCCAAAGGGGAGAGGTGTCTGGCTAACTGAAGGGATGGCAGGGCTGAATTGGGGACAGCATACAGGGGCTCTTGCCCCTTCCATCCTTGACTGAATGTGTGAGGCATGTGTGTGACTATGGGAGGTACATGGCTACCCGCTGCAGCTGGCACCACCTGTGAGTAGGGCCCCTAGTGGTATTCACGGCTGCCCTCTGCTAGAGGGAATATCTGCGTGGCACCAGCACACTGGGTCAGGTCACCCGCTAGCGCAGGGGTAGGCAACCCATGGCCCGGGTGCTAGTGCGTGGCACGTGAAGGCATTTTGCTTGGCATGTGTGCCTACAGGTGAATGGTGGGGAATAGGACTGCACTGCCACAACAAGGATTGGGCCCCTCGCAGCTCCCCTGCCATCTGCCCCTGGCATGCCAACATCTTACTGATAGAGGCTGCAGCTGGTTTTGGCACTCTGTGTAAAAACATTGCCAACCCCTGCTCTAGTGCCTCCCCTCAGAGCACCAGCAGTGAATGGGGTCTCTCTTTCTGACCCTTCCTCACTGCCCAGGCACTCCTCCAAGCCCTGCTCCTCTCCCATTGCAGAGACTGCACTCTCCTCCTCTCCAGCCTTGATGCCTCACTCCCCACTGGCCCACTCAGACAGTGGATCACCTTCCCGGCTCCTTGTTCTGACTACGTCCCTTTGGTGCCCCCTGCTTCCACTGACCAGGCACAAACCCCAGCCCCGCACTCTTCCTCCAGTCTACTGCCCTGCAGCCAGGCTGAGTCCTCATTTGCTCTGCCAGCAGCACTTTGCTTGCTCCTCTGCTTCTCTGACAGATGCTTTGGGGTCTCTCTCCACCAGCCTTTCCTCACCAGTGGGAAAGCTCCCCCAGCCAAAGTCCATGCAGTCACCACTGTGTCTGCCTCCACGTCCCTTCTCCAACCTCACCTCTCCCATAAAGCAGACAGGAAACCAGCTGGGGTGAATAGCTGAAGCCTTTGTGCCCCTCCTTGCCCATTTTGTTTCCCAGCTGTCCTTTCACTTCCCACACCTTTCTCTTTGCTTCATTTGCTTGTTATATCGCCTGTTTGCCACCAGCTCTTTGGGGTCAAAGTGTTCCTCAGTCCAACACATGTCTGGGCCATGCCTTGCGCAACAGCATCTGTAGGCCTTCTCGCAGTATAAGTGTTAATCAGGATAATAATTAGCCCAAGCAGTGGCGTTCTGTGCTCTTGGAGGTGATAGATGAAGAGCAGTCTCAAAACACCCTGCTTGGCAGTATGAGGCATGGAGCTGAGACATGGGAGCCAGAAACCTGAAGTATATCCTGAATCTGTGTCAGTGCTACGCACAGACCCATGGTGAGATCCACTCAGAGTGCCTGAAATGAAAACACCGGGCTGGTTTATGCTGGGCAGAGGTCCGACCTTGGAGCTGTCAGCTCACTGGGGATAAGAGGAGGAGCTGTACTGGACCCCTGTAGTAACCTAGCTCAGACCCGGGTGCAGGTCCTGGCTGAAGGCCCTGGTCTCCTGCGTCCATCTGCATGGACTCTTAGCATAAGGGTGTGGAGGAGAATCACCTTAGCTAGTCTTGTGCAGCCACCTGGAGCCCATTATCGCTCTGCCACTGAATGGTGCGCGAAGATAAGCTTCCTGCTTCCAGCCGCTCATGCCGCCGACCCAGTGACCTCCCTCCTAATTCCATAAACTAATCACAGCTGAAGTTCTGAGTGTGAGCCCGGTGCAGAGAGAGCCTGGGTAATTGGAGACTGTAAAAAGGTTAATTACTCTGTAATTGGAGCTGCCAGTGATTAATTGATGACATCAACAAATCTCAAGTTTTTCGCAAGCGAGATGAATTACATCTCAGATGCTTTTCGGAGAACCATTAAAAATAATTTATGCCTCCGTTAAACCCAGCCTTGGATGTTGTTCTCAGGGCTCCCGAGCAGGCAGGTTGGGTGCCAGGACACCGCCAGGAAAGCAAGTTCACAATTAGTTTGTGAAGTTTCTCTCCCATGAATATGTATGTGGCCAGAAGGATGAAGGCTGTTTTCCAGTCTCCATTTCTTCCCCAGCCATGGCCAGGCCCTCCTCCAGCTCATGTAACTGCTGAGAGAGACCTTGGAGTGACTGTGAGGCCAACATGACTGACCCACAAGCCCCCAGCTTTCTTCCCCCCGGTCCAGTTCAGGCCCAGGCAGTAGCAGGAAACCTGTATCAGCTCCTTCTCCGCAACTACCCTCTGGAGCTGCAGTGGCTTGATGCCATTTTGGTTTGGCTACTGGGGAGGGGAATTATAAATTGGGCCAAGTCCTTCATCCATCCTCTTAGGGCACCAGCAGAAAGGACCTGGGGTCACTGTGGAGGCTGGTTTGTCAGGGCTGTACCAGGACGGTGAGGCACGACTGGCTAGTTTTTAGCATAGGGAAAACTGAGGAGGGCTGGAGAAGGCAGGGCTGAGGGAAGAGGCAAGACCGGGGGCTCCAGTTCATGACTGAGTGCGCAGATCCCTTTGGATCGTGCCCCTCCTCATACCATGACACCTCCTTGCCCTGTGACACTGTGCTAAGCTCTTGCTAAGCTCCTGTGCACCTGCTTACAGGGTCCTACATCTACCCGTAAGGACTAAGAGCAACTTTCTGAGCACAGTGCAGATACTCCAGCAGCATCCTATGCCACAGCCCCCAAATACAGCCCTCACCCAGTGCTGCTGATTCTTGACAGCCCCAACCCACAGCCTTGTACCACCCCAGCCCTGGTCCTCTGTCAGCTCTGTCATGCTCCAGGGGCCATTTCAGAGTGGGATGAACTAGGGGCCCAGTGCAAAGCTGATGTAGCCAACAGGCAGGCTGGGGAGGCTGCTGGAGACACAGGCAGGTGAGGAGGAACCGTCTCTTCTGTGCTGGGAGCCAGGGGCTTGGCAGTAAGCGCCAGGGAGAGGCTGCTACAACCCAGAGGGGCTCTGAACGCAGGTGCCTGCACTCCCTCCTCCAGATGAAACAGAGGAAGGCAGGACCTGTGTGGGAAGCCCCCAGGGCACTGCTCTTTGGCGTAGGGCTGTCTCTCACTGCATGTCTGCATACAGCTTGGCAGAGTAGGGTCCCTCTCCCTGACTAGGCTATCTGCCTCCTTGCACAGGTATAAATGTTCATCATCCTCCAGAGGCCCTAGTCCAGCCCCTTCCCTCTGCTGGTGACTCTTTCAATCATTTTTGGTTGCTTCCAAATGAACCTGTTAGGGCATCAGACAAGCAGGGCATGGGGGTGGTGTCTCCTGGGCTCCCCTGCCGTTGCTCTGGGCCCACACGCAAAGCTCATCTTGGTTGAAATACATTCTGCCCCGCTGCTGGGGACAACTCTTCTGTACGGCATGCAAGTCTCTGCAAAGTGCACTGGGCCATGTCTCTCTACAGAAACCTCAGGGCTCAAATGTGAGCCCTGGCATGTGCCTGCTACCCACGCCCCTGCCTAGACCCCCTCAGCAAGTCCCTTACGCTTAAGCTTTGAGACAAGGAGACACATTCCCTTGGATACACAGCCTCACCCGCTGGCTGCTCTTAGGCTGTGGCTACCCTAGCCCTGACACCTGCCAGACCACTCACCGGAGGCCCCCTCTCTGCTGGGCAGAGGACCTGATTGACTCCTATTTTGATGGTTTCCCGCAGAAAAAATGGCTATACTGTACATCTTATGAGTTTCCTTGGCAACTGGCACGCAGCCAACCTTTCCTTCCCTGACACAACCCCCTTCTAGTTCACTGTCTGTCTGTCTGCATACACCCCTCCATCTCCATACTACCTAAGGCTCTAATCATCTTCCTGACAGCATCGATCCATTGAACATCCACCTATGCCATGGCACTGCGTTCAGTGCTGCGACCACTGAACCCTCCTTCCTTTGCAGCATTTCCATGTTTGGTGCCATGCATCAGAGCTGCCACCCTTTGAGTCAACTCTACTGTCAGGGTGCTCTTCACCTCCAGAGCAAGAGGCCAGTTTCTCTGTATGCATGTGATGTGCTTCAAGATAGGTACACGGTGACACTAGACCCTAATGGCCAAGAGGGGCTGTAGCACAGGGTGAAGTGCCTGGACCACCTGGTTTGATGCTTTTCTTCTAACGAGTTGTCTTTGCAAATTTCCCCAGAGCTCCGGGGCTCAGCTCTTGTTTGTTCTGGCAGGGAGCGCGGAGAGGAATTTTTCACGAATCACAGATTCAATTACGCTGGAGTAATCCCGCTCAGGGTGCTGATTGCATTGCAATGAATTTGGGTGTAATTTGAAATCTCTGGACCAAATAAGCAAGAAGAAGAAAGGGGCGGGAGAAGTGTGTGCAAAATAAAAATAAGGAACAGAAAGAAGAGACAAACAAAGGAAGAAAACAACAGACCCTGAGCTGCCAGTGCCGTGCAATTCCTATTGGGAGCCAAAAAAGAAAAAGCCTCATGCAAAAAGCTCTCAGAGACCAGCAATGAGGGGACGGCAAGTGCACAAGGGCGACTGTGTGCAATGCACAGGCAGAGGCAACATTACTGGAGGACCGGAGCTGAAAGCCACTCTCCCCCAGGGATATCAGGCAGATTATCAGATGGTGTAAAGCCACTGAACCCAGAGAAGCTATGCCACCTACACTACTTTGGCCCAGCCTCTAACCCACTGATTTCAGTACTGCTGTGGTTTAGATCCAGAGAGGTCTCTCTCATCCCATGGAGTGAAGTCCACCCAGAGGAGACAGGCAGCTTCCTCACGTCTACCGTCTGAGACTGGTGATGGCACTGACCTAGCCCTGGTCACACCCGCTTCCCACCAGTCCTGCCAAGGTGTTGATCAGGACTTCTGGACGAGAGACCAGATCTGGCCTTCAGACTGGCTCTGCTTATCCAGCCCGTGTGGCTGGAGAGGTTTAAACTATTCCTAAAACTGGAAAAGGGCCAATTCTGACATTTTTTTTAAAAGCAAAACAGCTCTAGTTCTTTTAATTCAAAACAACTTTTAAATTTAAACTTTCCTTTTTATTTTATTTTCCAAAAAAACAATGGCAACGTAATAGCTCAAAATCCAAAATCCAGGTTCCAAGATCATTGAAATGAAATGCTTTGACTGCCCCCAAGTTCATTGTTTTCAGATGCTTTATTCCCTGGATGTTTTTGCTTCCATTTTCAAATGGATCCTGCCGAGACCTGAGCAATCTGCCTTTCACCCAGTTCTGGTGATGAGTGACATCATTTGAGGCAAATCACTGTCCCAGATTTTTTAGATGTCTGATAGGAAATGGATAAAAAAAATGAGTCCAGCTCTTTGGGAGCAGGTGTGCGCTTCCACAGATTGCCTCCCCATGTCTGCTGGCATATTAAAAAAGCCCAGTGGTAAGGGAGATGGTCAGCATTTTTCAAAGGATGAAACCTGAAGCTAAAATTTGAATGTGGGGATAATGTCAAAGACATTTTCACAATTGCCTTTTGTTTTCTGATCATCTGTAAAAATGGTAAAATATTTTCAAAATTAAAAAATGAGTTTTTAAATGATTCCCTCCCCGGTTTTTGTTAAAAATAGGGAGCAAGAGTCAAAAGTGTTTTTAGGATTTCCTAGTTTCATAGTTTCTAGGGTTGGAAGGGACCTGAGCAGATCATCAAGTCCCACCCCTGCCGTGGCAGGAAAGAGTACTGGGGTCAAACGACCCCAGCAAGATGTTCATCCAGCCTCCTCTTAAAGACCCCCAGGGTAGGAGCCAGCACCACTTCTCTAGGAAGTAGGTTGCAGATCCTAGCCACCCTGACAGTGAAGTCGCACCTCCTGATGTCTAGCCTAAAATGTGGAAATCCTCCCGCCTAAAATCCTCCCAAAAATGTGGAAGTTACTCCCTCTTCTGTCCCCATTTTTGGTGTTCTTCTGTCCAAAGACTGCCACCTAGCAGCACCCCCACCCTGTTCTTCTTCCAAGGTCATCAGGTATTGGGCTATTTGCCGCCAGTGGCACTAGGGCTTGTGGTTTGTTCACCTGGTATAAAACGGTTGCTTCACAAGTGGAAAAACAAGGAATCCAATTGTCCCTTTGGGTGCTGTTTTCTGAGTGAACAGAAATAGCTGTTAATAAGAATAGGCCAAGCTGATTGTTTATGGCTCCTAACAGGCCCATGGGAAAATGAATCTATATCTTCTTAACCATGGCATAAAATCCATAACCATACATCACTTTAAAGTGCCCCTCTCTGCTAATGCATTTATTAATTATCAGCTGAGATGCTGCAAAGCATGCAGTGCAATCTATGGCTCGGGGTCCAGACTGGCAAGCGGCTCTCGGCACGCGGCTGCTTCCATGACTTCATCGTGATGAGGGGAGAAAGGTTGCTGAGTGGAGTCAGGTCACTGGAAAGCTTCAGAGAAAGGGCCTCTGTGCCTGCAGCCTGTCAGCCCGGCAGATACATATCTCAGGAAGGCAGAGTCAGCGGCTGTTCTTTCTATGGCACCAGTTAGGGAAGGAGTGGGCGCGGTGGCAGAGCAGATTAAGGTGCTGGAAGTATCTTGTAGGGTCCAATTCAGTCAGACGCAGCTCCCAGCTCCATACCTTGCCCTGGACTTGGGCTGAAGGCTGTCCTTAGTGGACTCAGCTGTAGGTGGGCATTGGGCTGGGGAGCCAAAGGCAGCTGGAAGTGCTGTTAGCTTCACCATTCCCTTGTGTGCATTTGGCTGCAGAAATGGGGGCACCATAACCATGCTGCCACCATGGGCTGCCAACCCTAGGAAGACCTCTGATCTTTTTTGGTTTACAGAGGGAGATGAGAGAGCTCCCTGTCCTAACCTGAAGAGACCCCACCAGGAGGGCTCTACCTGGCCTCAGATAAGATGAGGAAGATAGGGAGGCAGAAAAGCTGGCGCCACTCTTTCACAGGGGGAGGCCAAGCTGGCACTGGTGCCCATCATTCCTGTCACCTGGGATGGGGCTCCACAGCTGTCTGTCCCTCACGGTGCTGAGGACTCACTGCTTAGGCAAAAGCACAGGTGACAGGTGATGTGGAACAAATGGTGACAGGCACTGGGTAAAGGCTGGGCATGGTAAGCAGGGACTTCTGCAGCTCAGGGGCCAACAACAGGCACTGAAGGATGAAGGGCAGCTAACTGTGAAGTGAATGGAGGGGCTGGAGCAGGAGTGGGGCCAGGTGGGATCTGGGTTCAAGTTAAGGCTTAGTGAAGAAAGCAAAGGACAGGGACAGGGGACATGGTTTCCATTGCCTGGCTCCACGACTGACCTGCTGCACATCCTTGGCCAAGGCTCTTTCTCTCGCGTGACCTGCCTTGACAGCAGCTGTTTGGGGCAGGGATGGATTCTCACTGTGCGTCTGTGCAGCGCCTGGCTCTGATCTCAGCCAGGGCAGGGACCATCTCTTGCTTTTTCTGCACAGCAGTTAGCACAGCCAGGTCTGTCTGCAGGCATGAGCACACGCCTACAGGTCAGTCACCTGTCTATTTGGCGTCTCTGTTTCCCTCTCTACAATAGGGCAAGTGACCCTCACCCACCTTGCAGAGCCCCGAGGGAGCCTTCTGGCCTTTCATAAGATCTGCCTTTTACTGGGTCAGCCCATAGATCCATCTTGCCCAGTCTCCTGTGTCACAGTGGGAGAGAGTGGATGCTGAAAGGGAGAGTGAACAGGGTATGACCAGGGTTTTCCTCCACACTGTTCCTCTCTCACTTGCAACCTCCAGCATGTAAAGTCTAGGAAGTTCTGATTCAGAGGCTGTGCCCCGAACTCCTGTGCTCAACAGCTACCGATGCACCTTTCCTTCAAGAATTTGCCCAATCCTTTTTTGAATCTAGCTGAACCGCCAGCTTCTACAACATCTGATGGCAGTCCTCTCCAGCCATTCTCTTTAAGTCACTTTGATGACAAAGGCCCCATGTTTTACACTTGCTGTCAGGAGCCACAGAGCTCAGTGCGGTCCCTCAGAGCATGCTGTGACACCTCTTGGCATGTCCTCACCTGGCTTTCACATGTGCAGCTCCCCGTGCCATCTGGCAGTGCGTTTGGGGAGCCGAGAACCAGGACTCCTGGGTTCTGGTGGTATCTCTGATACCACCTGGGGCTTTGAGCAAGTCACTTTGGACTGGGTTTGCAAAGGTATAGGCCCTCAAAGATAGAGACTGATGGCTACTGGGATTCAGCAGAGCTTCATACCCTGCCCTGGACTTGGGCTGAAGGCTGTCCTTAGTGGACTCAGCTGTAGGTGGGCATTGGGCTGGGGAGCCAAAGGCAGCTGGAAATGCCTACTTGCCACTCACATGGGCCTAAGGATGCAGGTACCTCTGGAGACCTGGTCTGTAAAACCCCCTGCTCTCAATTAACTCATCTGGGCTTGGACAGCTTCTGAGCAGGAGGAGATGGGCTATGATAAATAGTGACTTTCCCCATGCTCTGATCCATACAGGGGCTATGATAAATAGTGAAACAGTCCTGATTCCATCCAGCAGGGGGCACCAGGGCCCAGCCAAAGCAGCTGGCTGTACATTTAACAATGCCTACTGGCAAGGTTTGCCCAGCATGATGTGTTAAATGATGACGAGATGGAGGAAGCATTAGCTGACAGTGCAGCTGCAGGGTTAATTCTGAACCACTTGCTATCCAGGAACCTGATGGACAGATTGCTTCCCTCCCAATACTCACTACGATTTCCTGGTTCGGATGGGGTTTGGAGCATTTGGCAGTGGGACGCACTATAGCATGTCTGTCAGAACTTGACAGGGATGGCTTGGAATAACGGCCATTAGGACCCAAGGGTAGGGTCCCTCTGGGTGTCTCCAAGTTATTTAGTTAATTGCCCAAATGAAGGCAATCTTTACCTTTTAAATGCATTATTGCTTTCCTAACAGCTTTGAAATTCTCCATGCACTGCTGCACACTGCCTCCATTCCCCATAGCCCAGGCAGGTAATTAGAAGCAAAGGAAAGGTGAGCCAATGCAATGGCTCAAGTCTTCTCTAGCACTGGTTCTCAACTTCTTTTGTACCAGGTCCCATCTGTAAACATTGATAGCCAGGCTTCACCCAGTACTCCTCACTCCCGACCCACTGCCCCTCGCCCCCAGGTCCAAGCCTCCCAGTGTCTGGGGTAGGGGGTGGGTATGTGGGGCAGAGGGAGGTGGTGTGGGGAGCTCCAAGCAGCCCCTTGCAGACTGGAGCTCTGCCAGCCTGCAGAGGAAAAGCCACAGTTTCCCACATTGTTCCCTTTTAAAGGAGAATCCATTTTTAAAGTTTGTTTGCAACCCTTTCATATATTCTTGTGACCCACTTTTGGGTTGCCACCCGTGGGTTGAGAAATGCTGTTCTATAGCAATGGTGCAGCAATTTCAACATGGGGCTCAGGTGGTCAATGCTGTCCACCGCCTGCCTCCTGCCCCTTTGTTCAGAGACCAGAAGTGAATGGGGACCTGCGGCATTGACCAGAGCAGAATGGGGTAGAACTGATTGGGAGAACGGGTCCTTTGTACTCATGGTACTGGGGCCCAGTCTCTGTCTGTGGCCACGAGAGCAGCAAGAAATTCTTTTAGTGAGATATTCTCCAATTTGCAGAGTGGTGGAAATGTTTTTTGGGAACGTTACATTGAGGGGCAGATTGGGAGGGGAGGGCAGGTATGCAGTGGTGCAGTCACACAGCCTCTTTGATTCCTGGTCTATTCAAACTTTAAAACAAACTGCCTGGCAATGGCATCAGTTTTCTATTCAGGCAGCAGTGACAGCCACTTGATTTCACAGCTGATTATAATCTACCTGATTCCTTCTAAAGTCTTCATTCCACAGGTGTTAATGACCCTCTCTGCTTTTTTAATGATCTTGATGTTCCATTAATTAAGCTATCCTTTCTTCTGCAATTCTGCTGTCTGTTAGTTGTTCCTCTTGATGTAGCTCCTATTTCACAGCTCTGCAGACTGTTTTTAACCCTATGTAAAAACATTAATTCAGAAATGGAAACATTAACTCATGTGAACATCAACTCAGGTGTGGAAATAATTTTCAGTGAAGCATTGGATGCACTGTCAAGATGTTCAGGAAGGCTAGATTGTGTTTTGTGAATCTGAAAGAGAGATATATTTAATTCTAATGGCAACAGGATGAAAGAAGCAACATCTATTAGTTATTTTTGCCTAGTTTGTTGTGGTTTTATATAAAATATATGATATAAAAAATAATGCACATTCCAATAAAGTTATATTTGTTTTTGTTTCAATCTTGAACTGATTAATATAGCCCTAGGCTCCTAGCATATTAGTAAAGCTTCCAGTATATTTTTACCTGGAGAAAAATGTGCATTGTGCTATATGTGATGACGCACCACACTATCTGCACCCTCCTTTTTAAAGTCCTAGATCCACCCATGGTTGCAACATGCTCTAATTGATCAAATAAACAAAATTTGTAAGCAAGAATTTGATTTGAAAGGAAAGACCCAAATGCTCCATTCTGATGAGACCCACATGTGGGGGTTCAATAACTTTTTGAAAGCCCTTGACAGCAATGTGTTCTCATGATAAATTTTGATTTCAATCAAATGACATTTTCTGATGGGGAAAAAAATGTTCCACTGGTAAATCTGTAGCCAGATTTAGTGGTCATTTCTTCTGGCCCTGGACACTTGCTGACAGGGATGCAATTCTGCATTTGTCTCTAATGGGCCATTAGGTTGCCTGGAGGAAGCAACATCGAGCATCCTGCATCTGCACAGGGGCTGGATTAGATGTTGCTTGAGAGCCCACCACCTCTATTATTCTCTGATTGTAGAGCAGAGCAGTGGGTATCTTTGGCTTTGTCCCCATCCAGTGCCAGTCTCACCTGTGTCTCAGTTTCAGCCATTTGAGAACCCCTCCAATTTGGGCTCTTCACTTGGCACCGAGGAATGGGGGCACCCCCTATCTGCAGCCCAAATTGCAACCAGCTTGCAGCTGAATGATGGACCTGGGCTTTAGGGTGGCACCCCTTGTGCTGGTAGTTTCTCTTGGTGGAGATAGAACTGCTCAGCCAGCTGGGATCCGGAGCTCAGCAGGGCACGGCTCAAACCGTGGATTGGGACCAGCAGCAATCACTGAGTGGGACAGCTGGAGTCTGAGCCTGGCTAATGCAGACAGTTGCCCCAAGTAGTGTGGGAACCATGCATCTGAAGACACCATCTGTGAAGGCTTCCCCTAGTGGAGACAGTCACACACAACTCCACACATGGAAAAAAGGAAAAGCACTTCTCTGCTGAGTGGATACTCAAGTCCTCACTCACCCCCAGGTCACTTAACTGCTCTGATGGGGGACATCTAGACTGCAGCTTACTGAGTAGAGAGAGCTCCTTGATTTCAGTCATACCTGCTGATCTAGCTTTGGGTGATGCAATGCCAAATCAACTTTAGAAAAAATTCAGACTGTTGCAAAAGATCCAACTCTAAGCAGCTCTGAGGCACCTGGGGAAGGGCTGGTGGAGGAGAGCATGAGGGAGCTTGCATGCACAAAGTGTTGCTGTGGGCAGTTTAGCTCAGCTTTCATGATCTGTATGGAGTTTGTGAGTCCAGGGTGGTGGTTTGTGCCTTGTCTCTCCCCCCCGGGTCACCACATCATCCTCATCATTGCTGTGTACTGGCTACTTTGCCTTTGTCAAAACTGCATCCAAGAAGGGGTCCTCCCAGGCGGCTGGAGAAAAACCCATGGGTAGGAAGTCTTGAATGGGAGGAAGAGGCAGCACTAACAAATGACAACCACAGCCTGTGCATGCACCAGGCAAACTCCCCCGGGGCTCCTCCATCCCGGCCCATGGCGCTCCCTGCTCCTCTCATCTTGGGCCTCCACACAGATCCCAGTTAGTGCCAGGCATGTGAGATACCTGACTGCTGGGACATGGCTCCCAGGCTCACTCACTGTCTGCAGGCCCTCCTCAATGCCAGCAGATGGCACCCGTGACTGGTTCTGCTGCCAGGGGATGTGTTGCACCTACCCCTGAGTTGTCCAAGCTTCAGCTCCCACCCAGGGTCCTTGCCCAGATGGGCTGCAGGCTGGGCCACAAAGTACAGCAGGACTGGCACCGTGCAGTGACAGCTGCCACTCTGCAGCTGCCATGGTCTGAGGTTGTTTTAAGTCGAGCTCAAAGCTGTGTAGGCCCTGACCAGAATCCCTCGAGCCTTCAGCAGGGCACCCCTTTGCTCATACCGAATCCCCATGAGACTTTAGGGTCTGTGCTTTGGCAGAGGGACACTAGCACCAATCCATCCATTGCTTGGTTGGGGCTGAACTCCGGGCTTCATGTCTCTTGCTTTCATGCACTGAGCTGGCCTCCTGGGATGGTGGAGAGGGGCTCCTGGCCAAGCCCCTCTCACCCTCAGCACTTGGGGTGAAGGTTTAGTGGGTACCGGATTCTAAGTGATACAGGCTACTAAGTGTAGCCCCAGGGAAGTGGGATGGGCTCAGTCACTGGTCCTTGTCTGTGTCCTGGAAAGGGGAACTTGTAACAATGCAAGCCCTGCATGGGGAGCAATCCTGAAAGGGGAGCCTACCGCAAGCCATGCCCATAGCAGGACCATCCTTCATTAGCCTGAGTGGCAAGGAGCTGGGTGACTGGATCAGGAGGTGCTGTGGCCTGTTGCTGTGACTGCAGACCCTGGGTGTGTTGCCATGCCCGGACAAGGCCTGAAGCTTGGGCCCTCAGTGATGATCAGGGAGCTCAGTGCTGACCCTGTCGGCGATCAGGGTGAGAAATAGCCCAGAGCTCCCTGCAAAGCCCATGATGGACAGAGGCCACATCTTGGTGGTGGGAGCCCTCTGCTACCATCTGTTGATGAGTGCCAATGCGCCAGGTCTCCTCTGCATTGCTGTGTGCGATGGCACTGGGGCCCTTTTGTTCAAACCCACCTGAGTTTTGAATATGGGGTTAACGATAATGCTGCACTCTCCAGCAAGCAATGAACAGGCATCAGACATGCCTGAGGTGAGGAGCTGCTCCATCTGGACTGCAGCCTGGAGCGACAGGGCAAAGAGGCCGGTGTCCTAGGGGCGCTGTGTGTGCGGGGTGCAGACGGGGCTCTGTCTATGGGCTCACATGTTCCTCAGTGTTCACCATGCAGCTGCCCTGGCAGGGAGGCAATCAGCACAGGTGAGGCTGCTTGTGCTGCAACCAGAGAGCAGCAGCTTCACCAGTCTCAGAGCTGGGTTGGCTCCAAATGAATGTGTCCTCCAAGGCCAGCAGTCAGACCTGTCTGAGCCCTGGACCCTGCTGATTCTGCATCACAAACAGTGAGTGGGGTATAAGGGGGGAGCACCTGCCAAGTGTTACTCACTTGCTGCTGTGGGGAGAAGACTGGGGCTGAGAGTATCACAGAGATGCCTTGGGGTGGAGGCTGGGGGAATGAGAAGTTTTACCTGGGCTGGTTAAGAACTGATTTTCCTACATTTACTCTGAGGTTCCTGTTTCTTCCAGCTAAAGGTCTCTTTTATTCTGGAAACCTTGGACTTGTGGCTGGGGAGAAGAGAATTATTGCTCATCAAGCTGATGAGATATGATTTGCTTGTCTGGCTTTTCAGGTGGGGGCTCAAACTGGTCGTGGCACCCGGCCGCTTTTTCTGGCAAAAACCTCTCCCACAGGTGTCCCCAGGAAGATGTGGGGTCCATGCTTTGAAAACTGTGCTGTCTCCCTTGGAAAATAGAGCAAGCCTCCGAGCTGCCTGGGAGCGAAACTCCCCATCTCGCAGACTTTGTGCATGCCCACCCCCCTGCCCAGTTGCCCAGAGCTCCTCTTGGCTTCAAAGGAGTAGGCTGATCTCCTATTGTCTGCCCAGTGCTTTGAAATCCTGGTGGAGAGGGGTGTGAGGTGGTGCCCTGCTGGGGTCTGGGAGCTGCCGACTGTGGCTCGGAGCTCAAAGGGGGGGGCGTTGGGAGACTAGAGCTTTGTAGCTGGACATGAAAGGCTATTTGTGTCTCAGCTTCTCCCTTTCATCCTCCGCAGGGCTGGTGGCAGTGCCAGTGGGGGGCAGGGTCTCTTCACGGGAGCTGCCAGGCCGAGCTGCTGCAGCTTGGCTAGAGGGCTGAGGGAGGAAGGGTGATGGAGAAAGAAGTGCATTTTGCTGGAGGGGGGAGATGCAAAGGTCTCATGCCATAGTGCCTAGCTCCTGTGGTCTGCCAAGGGATATAAGTGCCAGGACAGGGAGGGGTTGCTCTGAAGGGAACTGCCTTTGGTTTGGCTTTGTGGCAAACCCCACAGAAGCATTTGCTGGACCCTGACAACCTACCTGGACAAAGTGGCGCTCTGGGCAGCCAGTGGTCCCCGAGTCTAGCCAGCAGCTTCTGTGGGTTACTCAGCCTTGTGTTTCCAGGCAGGCATTGCCATGCAGCTCTCATCCCTCGACACATTCAGGGCAATCGACTTGGGAACTATGGTAGCCGGTGATCCCCTTAGCTCAGATCCTCAAGGGCACCCTTGAAGTCTGTGGGAGTTAGTGACCTAAATACCTTTGAGTCTCTGGCATTAGTGCCTCAGACTATCGGAGGGGGTGTACCTCTCTCTGGCCTCTCCAATGCACAGGACTGATCACGCAGGTTAGTCCGAGTCATCATGTGAGGACGTCCTAACTCGGCACAGCTCTGCCGAGCCCCGTGGTGCCAGGCCCAGTCCTAGGCTCCCTGCCGCAGCTCTCCGCAGTGCTCCTTGGTCCCACCCCAGGGTTCCCCTTGCTCCAGGTGGAGTCCCTGGGGCAGAGACGGTCTATCTAATGCCATCTCGCAGTTCACCTTGCACATGTGGCCTAAGCTGGCTTGAATCCAACCCTCCCAGGGGTGACAGGGGCTTTCCCTTGTGCACCAGGATCTAGCACTGTCTGCTCCCAAGAGTCTTCTGTGAGTGCCAGTGGGACCTGCGATGCCACACTAGCTCTCCCCAGTGGCAGGCTTGCTCTGGCCAACCAGCCCTGCTGGGAAAGCTCATGCTACAGAGAAGTCAGGGCTGCGAGGAGCTCTCTCTGTGGACAGATTTGTCCCTGCTCTCTGCACAGATGTGCTTCTGGTGTCAAATGCAGCCCACCAGGCCCTGGGGGCTTGACCTCTGATGCCACCTCACCTAAACCCTTCTGCTCCCTGGCAGGTTTGATTTACAGCTGCTTCTCCTAGTTCTCCTTTGCCACCTCTTCCGGCATAGCAGCTGTATGTACCAGCCCAGCCAGCTGTCTATCCCGACAGGTGAGCAGCCTAGCCCTATGCAGGCCACAGCTGCCAGTGCCCATCAGCCAGGCAGCCTGAACCTCCCGCGGTCCCTCTCCAGCAGGCTTGTTCTGCCAGTTCTCTGTTTATTCCAGCCTCCTTCTCTGTCTTGCTTTATTCCCCCCTCTCCGACAGTCTGCTCCCTGCCTCTCTCTCTCTCTCTCTCTCTCCTGCAGTGGGGGCTAGAAAAGGCTTATTCGCCCCTTTCTTTGGGACCTCCCCATGTGCCATCCCCTCCTGGGCTCCTACACACAGCCTGGCCCTTGGTGCCAGCCTGTCCGCACTGCATGTAGGCTGCCAGCCTTAGCCCGCGTTGCTCAAGGAGGGGGGTTGCTGGGGAACGCAGCTCAGTATAGAAGGGAGGAACTTGGAGAAGCTACAGGTCAGGCTACAGGTGGGCTGACATCACTGAGACACTGCAGCAGGCAAGGCTCCCATTGGTGGTTACCATGGTGACATGCCAGTGGTGCTCTTCTGTTGTTCTGAATGGAGACTTTGGGCTTGTGCACGCTGTTTGCAGGGAGCTTGCAGACTGGCGAAGGCCATAGGGGTGGCCCTGGAGATGCGGAAAGCGTTAATGGCCCTGCCGTAGGGTGGGGCTTCAGTGGATACACATGCACGTGGGTGCATGCACACTTCTGTGCACATGCAAGTGGACACGCGCAGACACACTCACACTCACACCTGTTCCTCCCCCCTCTTCCACACAAACAACATACTCTCCTTCAATTCAGGAAGATCTGGTTGGCAAGACAAGTGGGAAAATTGCAGCCAAAGCACTAGGAAGAGGCAGGCCAGGGGTGCAGATACTGGGGCAGGTCTCCCCCACCCCTTCCTGGGGGCAGGCGCTGTGCTCTGCCTGACTCTCATTCTCCAGTGCTCCTGACCTGGTGGCATCAAGGTGCCTGGCCCCTCCTTGGTCTTTGGTGGTGGGATGTGATTTTTTTTTTTTCATGATGCTTTGGGGTGAGATGGACTTTGGGATTGCCTGAAGCAATCTGTCCTCTGCACTCCCCTGGAGATTCTGGGCAATACAAGCTGTCCCTGTGTCTGTTGTGTGGAGGCTGTGGTTGCCCATACCCAGGTTCAGCTGTGGTCTGTGCTTGTGGTTTCCAGTGCCTGGATTCACCTTTGGTGGGAGCCTATCTTGGGGCGGGGGGTGGTGGTGGTGGTGATGGGGCTCTTACTGTGCTGCTCCTCTGTGCGAGGACTGCAAGAGCCGGCTGCCTGGAAGCTGGAGCCCAGAGTTGGGACAGTGCCTGGGCTGCATCTGTTCAGGTCTGGCTGTGGAGCTGTGGCGATGTGTAGGGGGTGCACAGGCACCCCCTGAGAGCACTGGGGCATCCCCTGATAGGCGACACTCCCTGTTTAGGTAATGGGCAGGGAGGCCAGATGGGAGCTCTGGTGCCCCCCTGCGAGCACCGGCCAGGGAGCTGGGGGAAGGAGCGCCATAGCTGAGAGTGCTGCAGCCACTTCTGGGGGATTGGCCATGGTCGGTGAGATCAGCCACAGGGGACCCCTCCTGGTTGGTGAGGCTGGCCATGAGGGGACCCCCTCTCCCCCCAGGGTCACTGACTGGTTGCTGGGGGGGGGAGGGGCATGTGCCCCTCCAACTTGAGGCTCCAGTTGCCCATGCTGCGGAGGGAAGGCAGCCCCCTGCCTGGTTTTGGACAAATGTTTTCCAAAGCATCCACAGGAGCCAAAGTGTCTTTGGCAGAAGTGACCTAGATTCACAAAGTTGTTTAGGGGCTGCTTCAACAGGAGCCTGGATCTCATCCTCTGTTACACAAGGATTGCAGCTCTGGCTGGGTCTCTGAGCTGGCCAGAGTCTGCTTGCTCCCAAGGACTGTGTCTGAATGCGCCACCAATCCTGGGCAGAGGAAGTGAGCTGATCGATGTCACTTCAGCTGCTCTGCCTGAACAAAGCAGCTGAAAGGCCCTGTCAAGCTGGGTCCCCTGCCCTCCTGCTGCAGCGGGTAAGGCACATTGCTCGGCAGCTCCCTGACCTGGGGCTTGGAGGAAATTTGTCCAGGGCAGTTTGGCACCTTCTTCTGGATCACTGGCTCATCCTCCTGCATTGCTTCCCTAGCCACACCATGGGTCTGAGACCTGACACCTCACTCTGCTGCCCTGTACCAGGACTCAGTCGTGAGCATGCACCCCTTGTTTCCTTCTGCTCCTGCTGTCCACACGCGCCCTGGAGACCCAACCTCCTCTGCTGACATGTGATTGCCATGCAGGAGAGCAGTACTAGGGTGCCCAACTCCAACTATGTTGAAAACGAAGTTGTGGGGCACCGACTGCAGAACAGCTGACAGTGTGGGGAAAGGGGCAGGAAGCCACGATCACAGGGAGTGAGGGCTGGGGCAGAGATGGGGCAGGGGCCAGGCTGAAAGGCAAGCAGAGCTGTCACCGGCCAAGTCCACATCCCAGAGGGTGTTTTTTGTTTTTCTTTTGTCTGCAGTTGCTTCTGCGGGGCTTTATCCACTTGTTTTTCAGCTGCTTGGAAGTGGGTCTGTCCCTCTGTGCTGGAGACAGCTCCACAGGCTGGTGCTTTCCAAAAGTTTGCAGAAGATCAGGACTTCCACTTGGAAGTTACCCAGCCGCAGAGAAAGGTCAGTTGCTGGTGAAGTCATTTGGGGCTTTAAATGCTCTCTCTCTCTCTTTTTTTTGTGCTCAGATAACTTAAAAATGATTTTTTTCAAGGCCCTGAAACTTGGCACAGACTGGCAGTCCAATGAGGCATGTGCAAAGACATTTGGGTTAGAAATAAAGCCCTGGGCAGGATTATGGAGTGCGTTTATGGGGATGGGCGATGGTGTGCTTCGAACGAATGCGCTCGCAGTTCTTGCTCAGCAACCGTGACCCGAGCTCTTTCCACCAACTGGAACTAGCAAGGCATAAAAGACAGTGGAACGAGCCTGGGGGAGGGTGGGTTATAGTCACCCCAAGGCTTCTCTGTCAGAGGAGCTGGACTTGAGCTCATTTCAGGCAGGGGTGGACATGACAAGTCCGTGGTTGCTTCTCTGCTGGTTGAGAGTTTGCAAGTGCAGGACTGATAACCAGAACCCATCCAGCTTGCAGGGCCACTATGCAATATTACATGCTGAGAAAGACCTGGGCAGAGTGTTACAGCTGCTTTTGAGGTTAAATCAACAGCTCAAAGGTGCCAGAAAGTGCCAGAATGAACATTGCTTGTGTGACCCAAATTCAGCCCCTTGGCACCACAGAGTTATGATAGCGTTCCAGCCACCAGCTGGGCTATGCAGGAGGTCAGACTAGATGCCCAGAATGAACTGGCTAGCTGTAAAACCTATGAGTTGCAATGGAAGCCCATGGTTGAGGCAGGATTAAACCCACTCCACCCATCTGTTGCCTTAGCCTTAAGAGAGCAGCCTGAGGGGTTTTTGCATTTGCTGTTCACATTGTGCACTAAATCAAATAGGGGTGCTGTGAAACACGTGGCATGTTATCATGTAATGACAGACCATGTCTGGATGTGGCCACACAAGGGGGCTGGATGGAAATTGCATGGGCAGCCTTCCCTTTGCTGGTTCTTAGCTTACAAAAGTGCTCCACTTACATTTTTAAAAAGTTTTTTAACATACCTTCTTAAATTTTGAACAGTAATAATGATCTCTACCTGTTCTATAGCTCATTTTGCCAGTAGATCTCAAAGTGCTTTGCGAAAGTTTTAATAGCATTATTCCCTTTTCATATGTGGGGAAGCTGGAACATAAAGACTAGGGACAGACATTACACATGAACTGGTATAAGTGACTGGAAATTGGTTCAAATCTGTAACGCAACAGAAATTCAGTGTACATAAACTGCTTTCAAAATGGCTGAAACTGGTTTAAGATGAACCTGGATGGATATAGTATCAGATCTAACTGATTTAAGTTAAATCAGTTTATTGAACTTCTGTCCCAGGTCTCCTCCAGATTCAAGGTAACTCACAGTCCTCCAGCACCCAGGATGCTTTCCATCTCTCCCACAAGCCCTGCCCCGCAGGGTGGGCAGGCTAACCTTGGCCAAGGCTGCCTGTTCCCACTGAGCAGATCGGCATGCTTTAGCACCCCTCAGCTTGTGGCCTGGGACACTGCAGGCATGTGGCTGCATTTCTGGAATCGAAAGTGACTGTCTGTTCACTTGCTTAATCAGTTCAATCTACAGAGCTTAGACTAACCTATGAAGGCTGAATCAATTCAGCCTTGGGCTTTTGACTGTACTTGTCAAGAGAGGTGAAAAGACTTGCCAGCTATTCAGTGGCAGAGTTGGGAGTAGAACTTGTGGGATCTGGGTCCCAGGCCAGTGTTTAGTCTGCAGGGGCATGCTGTCTCTCTTTCTTTAAAGAAAGAAAATTGGGGGGATGGGGAAAAAGTTATCCTGTGCAACCATGTTGATGCCAGTGCATGGGGAAGCAGTAGGGCTTATCTTTGGACTTTTCTATCTGCAATAGATTGCTTTTACTGAAGAATTAACTAGTAGTGAGCTATTACCTTCTTCATGGCTCAGTCATGAGAGAGAACCACAGCAGGCATAACTCTTTGCTAGACAGCAGTGGATGGCTGGAATCCAGGTTCTAGCAGCTGAGGAGGGGGCTGGTCATGCTGGCATAAGCTACCGGAGCAACCCACGGGGCGAGAACTGCAGCAGGACATGTCTTTATCTCTCCCGCTGGTGTCTGCTGGGAGAGCGATAGTGGGGGGGAGTCACCTGCTGTCCCGAGATTCCAGATGTTGCAGCAGAGCATCACCAAGCCCGTGCTGCCCAGCTACTGCGTGGCACTCTGTGCATTGTGACCCAGATGTGATTGCTCTCATAGATTTTGCATGGAAACTGCAGTATTTGAGAGTTACCTTAGGCCCTCTTCTGCAGCAGTCATTGATTTTGCTGTTCTGCATATGCCAATGGGTAACACAGAGCACCCTGGTGTGACCTGACTTCATTTGGCACCCGGGTGGTACCTCCGTGCTGGGCACTAAGAGATGTACCATGCAGGGGATTATACTTTCCACTATGATTGCAACAACTGGCCAACCACTGGATACATCCCCCCTGGCTACTGTCACTGCCAGGTGCATGGCCATTGCTGATCAACTGATGACAGGCAGCAGGAGGACTCAGAGTGACTTGTATGGCACTGAAGCAGTCATGACAGACTGGATCAGGGGTGCAGGCAAGGGTAAAGATTAATCCATGCCCTGCACCACATGCTTGGTGTTGAATGCTGCTTGCTCACTAGGTGGTATCTTGGTTAAGTTTATAGCAAATAGGCTTTATCATTCACAGTTGGGTTGCTCCTTTTTGACCCCAGGCAGAGCAGGGCTCGTGTGTAATGGGCACCATCTTGGAAAACACCAGGATGACACAGTCATCTTGGACAGTACCCGAGGATTGAACTGGAGACCTCCAAGGCTAAAAGCATGAGCTGAAAAGCAATGTCTGCACCACTGGCACCATCTGCAGAGGGGGCACAGATGAGGCATAGCACATGCTTTCAAGTGATTTCATTACGCTGTCCTAAGTGGGGCGGCATTTAGGGTGATTTATTGGTAGGTCTGTTGATTTTACCGCCCGCAGCTTGGGACTCGACGTTGCCTTCATCACACAGGTTCTTCCGGGAGGGGCAGGTCCCAGGTGGGAGACAAGCTTTCACTCATGACTTATGTCCCAATCTGAATCGCTGATTGTTTCCATTTGACTTTTAAAACTGAAATGACTGTAATGTGCCAGAAGGCGAGGGGCCAGGGCCAGTTTAGGCCAACTGGGCCCTTTTGGGTGTTTTCAAAGCTCTTGACCAGTCTTCTACACCTGCTACTGCCCGCTGGCAGACCCCAAAGTATTATGCTCATGCTTACTAACGAGTTGCCACGGAACCCTAGTGGGTGTCGAGCCATCGCCCAATCTGTGCTCGGGGGTGTGATTTTTTTTCCCTGAGGTCTCACGGTGCCTTAGTAGCAGAACCAGCATCTGAACCCAGGAGTCCTGAGCACCAGCTCCAGCAATGTGGTAACTCAGTTGGGGTGTGAAGGGACAGCTCACACCTGTCTCTCTTGCCCTCCAGCTCGGTGGGTGGGACTCCACTGCTGAGCCTCAGATGCCATGGTCTCAGACGACTGATCCCTGGACAGCACTGGTCTGTGTCCCACGGTTTCTCTTCCCTGGGGATGCCTTTTGGAGGAGCACTGACCACCTCACGCTGCACCAAGCCACTTAAGATCTGGAAATGACAGCAGCAGGGTCTGGGAACAGCGGTGACTTGCAATATCTAGAAACACCAGTAGGTGGAGCTCTGTCACTGGCTCCAGTAACCCACCAGCCCTGGAAAGTCAAGGCGGCTGCTTGCTCCGCCAGGAGAAGCCATTGCTTGCTCTCTCCCCAGGCTCCCTTCCTTGGGCGTCTGCAGGCAGGCAGGAGTCTTCCTCCCTGCGTGTTGGAGGGCAGCAATGGCTCCAGGCTAGGGATCTGACTGGGATTCAGGCCTAGGCGTGTAGGGGTTGCCCAAAGCCTGCCAGGGCTGCACATCCATGCCATGCAGCAACACGGCAAGCACGGGATTGGAGCTGGTGTTTCATAGCCTCCAGGAGACAAAGGATCAGGCCAAAATCAGTGAGGATCCAGTCATCTTGGGGTATCTCCAGCCCTGCTCTCACAGCATTGCAGTCCCAGGATCAGTGGGTATCGTCCTGCAAAGATCCACAATATCTGTGCACTGCTGCCACTGCCTGGGGGCAGCTGGAACAGCTCCTCCATGTGTCACAGGCCCCATACTGCTCCCGTAGCTGGGGCTGGCTCCAGCTTGGGTGGCTATTGGAGCTGGGGGTCTGTGTCTTTAGACTGCTGTTTGCAGCTCTGAGTGGCGGTGGCCTGCAGCCCCCGACGGCCCTGGGGACTTGAGGGAGATGTTTGTGAATACCGATTTCTCAGCCTGAGCACAAGGGGCAGGGGAGCCACAGGCATGCAGCGTCAGGTTCCTGAGGGTGTACATGGGTGCAGAGAGGTTTGCTCTTTGTCAACATTGACTTTAACCATGGGTTTTAGCAAATTCATGTGCCCTCCCAGCATGCTATGTGCACCTCACAGAGGCAGCGCAGGGAGGAATGGATTGCAAAGGAAGATCTACATAGACACATACATACACAGACATATGTGGGTTTGTGTATAAACAATGTGTGTGCAAACATGCACTAAGAAATGCACACATATGCATGTGTGCATACATGTGCCTGCACATTCACATTTGCATCCCCCCTCCGCACCACACACACACACAGTCACTCATATATTTGCACTTGCCCCCTCTCCCTGCAGCCTTGCTCCCGCTGGATCAGATCCTGCTTGCAGGGTTCAGCACAGCCCTGCTAAGCATCAGAGGTGATCAGCGATTCCGTTGCTGTCTCTGGCTAGTGCTCTTGGCACCTTCGCTGCATGCATAAATACGAACAGGTGCCCCTGGGCATTAGCCCTGCCCTGACCTCAGCTCTTTGTGCTCTTTGAAAGGGGAGTGGGGATGCTTCCTGCTTGGCATAATGATGCCAAATCCTCTTTTTTTCCTCTCCCCTGAGACCCACAGTTGCGCTGTCACTGTATTGCTTCAGCTTAACCCCCTCGTGAGCCGGTGGCTTCTCAGCAGCTGGAGGCTGGGTGGTTCTAGAGCTGGGGACCCCCCGCCCAGTTTTCCCAGTGCTCTCACCTGCAGCTTCCCACGTGGTTTCAGTTTTACCCCCCATCATGCAGCTCCACCAGTGAATTCTTGACCCACATTATTGCCTGATAGTCTAGTCCTAGGCTTTCCTGCACAGCTCTCTTCATGCCCCTCTCTCATTAGCAGCTCATGCATCCACCACCCCCACCCTCGGTCCCCCATGCCTCACAAGCCGCCTCCTATTTCAAACCTCCCTTCACCACTGCCAGTGCCCCGTCTCATCCATGGCTGGTTCCAGTGACTAAAAGTGCTTCCCACTTGCCTTTTAAGGGCTGCTTCTCTCTTGTGTAATACTAGCTCAATGGGGTTGCTTTTTCCCTCATTCCCCATTACTCTTCTGGTCTGAAGCCTTTGAAGCCATGACTCCTCCTAGCTGTAAGTGTGAGCAGTCACAAGTTTAGGTCCTTCTTCTGAGGTTCAGTTTCTGCTGCATCTCTTTCCATGCAGCACTGGGCTCTGTGTGAGATTTCCTCCCTTTGTCAGGGGTGACCTCCTTTGCTCCCGTACTTCCCTGCCGATGTTTTTTTGCCTTACAACCTGCTCTCCCCAAGTCCAGAGCCATGGCTGTGGAAGTCCCTCCACGAGTCCAGAGCCACTGGTGATGGCGAAACACACCAACCTCCTGCGGGCTGATAGTTCCCTGAGTGTAAGTCAGGCTCCATTCGGCCTTTTTATGTCTTGGTGTTTGCTGTTTTTCATTTTTGATCTACTGTCATTTGCTCCCAGGCCAATGCCTTAGTGTCATTAGCAGTAGTTGCATTAGTGAGCTGTGGTGAGACCAGGTCTCCGGTAGCCCTCAGTGCACTGAACCCTGAACCAGGTGTGCACAGGGCTCTTCATCTGTCACTTCTGATATCTGTCAGCCATGATTAGATCACCTCACAGCCCCCACAGACGCATGTAAACTCTTCCTGTGCCCTGGGATTGCGTAGGGAGGCCATGTCCCCGGTGCCAGGCAGGCGTGGTAGGGCACTGGGCAGTTGGGCATTGGTAGCAGTGAGGCCCCTCAAGGCTATGATGGGGCCCTGTGATCTAAGGGCCCCCCACCCTCGAAGGTCAGATGCTAACACCACAGCCCCTTGGGTGCTAGCTCCTTCCCTTGTGCAGGCGAGGGTGAGCTCAGACACGGTACAGGTGATCCACATCCCTCCCCTTTACACCAGCGCTGAGGTTGATCCCTCGGGAGGTATTGAGGGCTGGAGGTCGGTCCTGGGTTATCTGTGCTTCACATGCCCTCCCCCCCGCCATAGTCAGGGGTTCCTAAGAGGTTTTAGGGGAGCACAGTAATGAATCGCTGCCTGCAGGGAAGTCCTGGCATGTTGCTTGCAGGTCCTCCATGAACCCTAAAAGTGAGCCTTGAACTATGGGACAAAGGAGGGAAGGGGCCACTGGAGCACAGGAGATGCAGCTTGGGGCTGGGCTGTTTAAGCGGGTCAAGTGGGCCTGGGCTGGAGGAGTGTCCTCTGAGAGGTGTTCACCGGTCACTGGATTGGGGACAAGTGGAGTGACAGAGCAAACAGGCTTCCTCAAATCCTACAGCCAGACTCTTCCAGGGTTTAAAGGGCCACGAGCTATTTGCTTCACTTGCCCCCCTCCTTCCTACATGGTGCGATGGCCTGCAGTGTTTACAAGCTGAGGCGCTGGGGGCGTGGGGGGGATCGAGGGAGCTGGCTTTAGGGCAAAACCCCTGGAGGACAGAAAACATGGGCTGAGGCCTGACTGAAACCCCAGGCTGGGGCGCAGAATCAGTACCGGGCACAACAATTGGGAGGGAGATAGCCCCATGCCCTGCTTGCCATCCACCTATCTGCAGGTTGTGGCTGCACTCTCACAGCAGTAGCCCAGAGGCCCTGACTGCGCTGGCAGATTTTGCAGCTGGAGGCACAGGCAGCCGCACACCTCGCGGAGGCAGCTCGAACGCCCCATGGGGCTTGTCTGGAGCAATGGACAGGGCTGCATCCATTCAAAAGGCTTGGGCATCTCAGGAGTTAACTTCCCTCCAAGGCCGGCTCTCCTGAGCAGATGAGACTGGTCCCAGCAGGTGGGTGGGGGGAAGCTGGGGCAGATTCGCCTGTCTCGAGGGGAGCCAGCTGTTTAAAAGGGGACCCAAGGCGGGATCCAGTGCAACAGGAAGGGTGCAGGGGAGTGGCATCGGGGGAGCTGGGCAGGGGGGGCACTTGGATCCCACAGCCGTGATGCAGTGTAAATACAGGGAGTGACAGATGGCTGCCTACGATACAGTGGTGTAAAGCACCTGGGTGCCATGGAGACAGGTGCTGGGCGCAGCTAGAGAGCTAGGTAGCTCCCTCTCCACAACATAAAAGCCAGGGCAGCCTGTCCACACTCTTAGCGGGGATCTATACAGACAAGGGCTGCCCAGAGCTGGGTGGGTGGGTGAAGTGGCCACGGTGGGGGCAGGAGGGAGGGGTAGAGGGGAGTGAGATGTTCCTTGTCTTGGCTTTCCATACCACAGCAGAGGCTGGGCCCCCTCCTAGGGCATCTTGGGATAGGAGAGCAGCGAGGAAGAACTGTCGATGGGGGAACGAGAAGTGGGGAGGAGGTACGCTGTTCCCAAAAGGGGTCACAGTACCCATGAGATGGCTGAATCCTTTTCCCTCTGGCTGGAGGGCGGGGGATGGTGATGTCCATGTGCCAGGGCCAGGACACGTGTGTTTGTGTGCACGCAAGAGAGGAAGAAACAGAAAATGCAAATTGGAAAAAAAAAAGAAGAGACGACAATGTTTATACAGAACCTCGTATGTCAAAAATGAGATTAAAAAAGTAATTACCAAAGTCTAGAATGAAGGACAAATGTATTTCTTAGCGCAACAAGCAGCAGGAATCAATAATTCCCAGCTCAGGTTAAGATGATAAAAGATAAGTACATTTTGCCTTTGGGTTTAGTTGTGAATTAAATGGAGCTTCATGCTGTATAAATTAATTTCCATTTTCCATATAAAACCACCAGCCCTTGCCTGGAAATACTTAAAGGTCAGACAGACACAGCAAAGTAGATTTGCCAAAGCCTTTCTGGGAGGGAACAGCTTCCCAAAATAAGCAAGCAAGCAGTGCACAACAAGCTAGGAAACGCACCCAGTGATGCACATGCTGCATACATACATCAGCTCACACTGGTGCATAGCTGCTTGTGAGAGCACGTGTATGTGCAGCACTTGCCCAGACATGTCTGTGCACACAGATGCATACACACAGACACACATCCTAGTGGTACATCACATGCTGAGCCACAAGGCTTATGGTATCGTGAACAGTACATGCAAGGTGTAATAAGCCTGTGTATGTGTGATGAACACAAGTGAAAGCACTTCAGCTAAGGCAGTAATTCTATTTCCATTATAAACCTTTATCTCCGTCTTTTAAGTTTTCTGGCCCAAAGTCGCTTCCCCGAGATATTTCTTCTATGGGACCCCCTGTTTCAGAGTGGGCTTTTGGAATCTACCACGTCCCCTTGACAGAGGAGTTGATGGAGTAGGAGTGTGTGAAAAACTATATGGGTCAAAAGTTTCCTAGTTTTTCCTCGAAGGTCACATCCTAGTCCCCCCTCAACCCCTTGCCTAGCAAATGTCCGTTTGGCCATGGTGGCGCAGGAGCCTGCTGCCAGGGCACCAGTGGTTTATAAGGGCGGCAGGGTAGGGTCTCTTGATGTGGTACCTAACAGAGTCTGAGGAAGTTTACAAGCTCTGCAAGGCCCCTTGAGGCAGAGGCAGTTGGGGTAGGCTGACGGCGTGTGGCTATTTCCCCCTTAAGCCCCAGAATAGTCCAGATGCAGAGTTTAGGTTTGTGTCTGAGACTCGGCTGAAGCTGGAGTTGGTTGGAGTCGAAGTCCAAGGAGTGCAGCGAGGCTCCATGCAGCTCATCCAGGAGGCCGGCTCTGCTGTTTGCCTCATTTCCTTATGGCTGAGTTTCTGACTGGGGTGAAAATCATCCCAAAGCACAGCTGTCTGCTTGGATGGAGACTTCTGCACCTCTCCTCCCTATAACCTCTGCAGGTTCCTGGTCGTCTGTAGGAACTAAGTGCTGGGCTCTCTTGGGTCCCTGTGCTTATTCCCAGCTGTGCCACTGACCTAGGGAGTTCTTGGCCAAGTTGCCTCCTGATCCTTGGCTCTGTTTAGCCTCCCACCTTTCATCAGATGCATCTGTTTGGACTGTGAGCTCATTGAGGCAGGGATTGTCTCTAACTGTACAGTGCCTAGCACAATCTGGCTGGCATCTCGGGTAGGGCTTCTAGGTATTATATGGCTGGAAATACTAACACTGCCATCTAATGTAGTAAATATAGATCTAATTCAGCATGAGGCAAAGTAAAAGCGCAGCATTTGCTGTACCTGCAGAATAAACACGGCTTGATCCTGTATGACAAGCCAGCCAAATCACCTCTTGGAGGGTGCCCCAAAATCTCTAGGTGAATGCAAGGCCCAGGCATCCAAATCAGTGACTCTCAATATTTTTAGCCTTAAGGCTAAACACTCCCCCCCGCCCCCCCCATAAAGTTTGTGAATTGAGCGGCATGCCATTTCAAATACTGCTTTATTTATTACGGTGCTTTCCTCCTTGCAGAGGGGCCAGGTGGCGAGGGGCTAGGGTGCAGCCAGGCAGGGAGACCCTGAACCTGTCCTTATCTGCTTATCTCCTCGCACTTTGTTTTTCTCTTCACACTCCTACAGGCACCCTTCAAAAAATCTTGCAGCACCGCAGGTGGCCTGGTACTGTGGTTGAGAGGCACTGAACTAGATGATCCCATTGGTTGGGAAGGGTGTTAGGCCCTTGGGGCAGGGGCCACATCACCAAAATTAAAGCAGGAGAATTGGTAGCCTCAGCCCAGAGAGTAGGATGTGGAAGGAGCCTGGAGGATGACCTTCCTGCTCGCTCTCACTGGAAGCCTTGGCTCTCCTCCAGCTCCAGCTCAACCCTCCCCGCTTTCTTCAGCTGTGTTGTGTGCCTGGCACATAGCTCTGTTGTGCCATGTTAATTAAGGGTAGGAAGGCAAAGAAGGGGTGAGATCAGCTTGATAGTCAGGGGTGGGAGGTGAAGGATCAGGGAAAGATCAGGAGCTGTTTGGAAGCCACAGCTTCTCTCAACGTGACATTTGAGGCAAGACAAGGGCAAGAGAAGCTGCTGGGGCACCTGGCAGGGCAGGAAGGCAGGGGAGGAGATTTGTGTGCCCTCACACACATCCCACCCTGGTGCTCTCAGAGCAAAAGAGACCTGAGGGGTGGCACTTGAAACGCCAACCTGCAAGACTCAGCCAGGAGAAACACCCAAGCAAAGTAAGCTCCTTGCTTCTCTCCTTAGAGCTCAGCAACTTGCTTAGCTCACGCTGGTTTATCCTTCAGTCAGCTTCAGAGTGACTTGCATGCTTTGGAAGTGGCTGCATCCATTTGTGGGTGACTTTTCACTTAGGGCTTGTCTACACACACGAAACGCATCTGCGTAGCTCTACTGGCACAGCGCACGCAGTACAGCAATCTCTGTCATGTGGACATGTGCCAGGATAAAGGTGCTTTATGGAGTGTAGCTCCTCTTGTGTGGGGAGGCAAATAAACTGTATTGGGAGAAGGCAACTTTATACTGGTAACATTGAAGCTACACTAGCATTGATCCCAGTGTAATCCCATCAGTAAAAAAAAAAAATTAAAAAAAATTTTAAAAAATCACACTTCTGAGCAAAACAATTATACTGGCACAGTGGTGTGTGAAGAGCAGGCCTTCCAGGCACCAGCTAAGCCAGGTTTAAGCCAATACACTTGTTTCCAAACATACGGTTGTATCATTTCAACTAATTTGGGATAAAATCCTGGCACTAATTATACCTATACAGTGCCGTGGTTAGAGCAGTCCTTTGGGGATTTGTTATCTTAAAAGCACCATGCCTCGTGTCCCCCGTTATGATAGGGAAATGGCATTGCCCTTTCACAACACATGGCCATTTGTTCCATGGTTGCATACACTTTGGGACAGGGCTTGTCTCTCTTCTCCTGTGTGGGTTGCTGAGGTAATGCTAGATTAATTAGTTCAAGTACATTGGGTTTTGTGATGATTTTGACGTTGGCCATCTCTGGGGACAGAGTCTGCCTGGTCCTGAAAGCTGTGTCAAGGTCTATGCCAGCACAAAGTAGCATGAGTTGTTGCCATTATTGCAGACTGGTCTCGGTTTGTCTCCCCCTCCCCAGAGGAGGCTGGGGTCCCCTCTCTGTTGAGGCCTCAGGTCATTACACTAGCATGGGGGTGCTCAATCCCCAGCCCACACGCCAGATACAGCCTGCAGCACCATCTCATCTGGCCCAATCCTGGTATGGGGAGCCAGGAGGGGTCTGTGCCCCAACACCCAATCCAGCCCACAGACTGGTCTCGCACAACTGATCTGGCCCATGGGGCCAAAAGGTTGGGTACCACTGCTCTAACACAACATCTAGCTCCTCGCTGTGCAGTGGGATTGTGGTGAGAGCAAGAGGGCCATGTCAAGGTGCTGTGGTACCTTCAGAGACACCTACAGGGGACCTTCCTGAGGCAGAGGCCATAAATCCCTCCACATGTGCAGGGCTCACAGCAGAGATGTGCAGCCTTGACAGGCCCATCACTTGTGACTGGGGCTCAGTGCTCGACCGGCAGTTGGCGGGGACGCTGGTCACTGTTAGGTGCAGGAAGGGAATGAATGCAGCCTGAAGCTGTGTGTGCAGTAACCCGCTTCTTACTGAGCTTCTCGTGTGCTTGATGTGTGCAGATGGGCATGTCTGATATTGGTCCTCCCCTAGATAGTGCACTGAGTGGGTGCAGGTATCACCAGGTACCCATACTAGGACTGTACACCTGTTTGCATCCCCCTGGACTCTGGAGCAGAGTCACTCTATCATGGGATGCTGTGTCCATGGAGCCGCACCTAGCAGGGTGGACCAGTCATGTGGGATCAGATAGGAACTGAAACCACTTCAACAAAAGCACATACAAGGCTTCTCTAGGAGGGGAAGCACCTAACAGGTTTTGCCATTTTTTTTTACCTTGCTTTCATGTTCTCTGGTGCCAGGGACAGGTGTCTTGGTGCAGGCCACGTGGCTCTTAAGTGGATCTGGGGTGGTTCCAAGTGGGGGAGAAGGCTGCTGTCAGGGGACCTCGAGGTAATTCTGTGAGAGACTAGGTAGGTCTCTGGGGCACATGTGTATTTCTGTGTGCATGAGTGTCTGCACATGTGCATGCCCACAAAGGTGTGCCTATGGATATGTTAGCGTGCATGTGTGTGGCTACATGGAGTTCTTCTCTGAGGTGATGTTTTAATGATGACTTCCCTTGGTGCATCTCACCCCACTCAGCAGGAGTCCCGTTATGTGCTCAGGGTGAGTTGTTCCCCCAGACGGATGCAGATGGAGGTATGGGCCCCGTGAGACAGACGTGCCCAGAGGTTCACAGGCTTCATGTGGTGGAAGCACCATCCTTGGAGGTTTTCAAAACCCAGCTAGACAAAGTTTTGCCTGGGATGATCTAGTTGGGGATGGTCCTGCTTTGAACAGGGGCTTGGACTAGATGACCTCCCTTCCAACCCTAACTTTCTATGATTGTTTGAAACCGCAGTTTTGAAGGGTCTCTGAATGCAGTGTTCCCCATGCCAGACAGCTGGGCCAGGCTGTAGGTCCTCCATGCTGTACCTTGCCAGAGAACATCCGATGTGATTTTGCTTCTAGGGAAGTTGTATGATCAGTGCCATTGAGCTGGGGCTGGGCAGCCAGCCTAGGTCCCTCTCCCTTCCCCACCAGACACCGTCCAGCTACTGCCTTCCCTGGAGAAAGTCTTTTTTAATAAGCAGTTAATTAATACTCTGTGGGTGCATCTATACACGTATTTAATGCGCCTTTTCTAATGTGCATTAATTTAGTACCTCCAATGTGAGGTACTAAATTAATGTGCTTTAGGCTGTGCTAATGTGAAGTAGTGCATTTGCATGCTTTTTTTAGTGACGCTTATCATCAGATGCTGACAAAGTGAGCTTCAGCTCACAAAAGCTTGTTCTATATATCTACCTTGGTTAGTCTATAAGGTACAAATCTGCCCTGCCTTCTACTTGACTTCAGACTAACCTGGCTAAATAGTTCTCTCTAATTCCAGTAGCCAGGCCCTGGGCTTGGAGTTGGGGGTGCTCCCCCTGCAGGCAGGTGGGTCACGGGGAGATGCCTGCCAAGTTGGCCCAGGGGATTGTTGGCAGGCAGGGAGAAGGATCTGGATCTGGAGTCTGGTTTCCCCTGTGAGCTTGAGCCCTACTGGAGTGAGCGGGGATAGCTAACCTGCTTTCCACCCTGGAGAATTCACCTCTGATTGGGCGCCAATCCAGCATGCCCAGGACCACCGCCTTCCAGCCAGGGCCCAGTGGCTAATGGATGCAGATGGACTGCTGGCTAAGACAGGCAATGTGTGTCAGCAGTCAAGGACCCTGGGCTCTGTCCCTCAGGATGTGGCCAGAGCTCACTTCAAAAGCACAATTCTGTTATCCCGTGGGAGCACAGGGAGGCTGGGGGAGCCCTTGGCATATCAGGGCAGTTTTGGGGGCTAGGTCCTGTCCCACTCCAGTCTTGTATTTTGAGGTCCATGTGTGCCGAATGGGTGCCTGCTTGCATGTGCCTTGCCTGCACATCCAAGAGGTGGGGATTTGGGTGCATATACCCCTGCACACACCTGAGGTGTGCAGCTCTCACAAGCAGCCTGTTGCATGTGCAGAGCCTCTCGGACTCCTGTGGGGCAGGACAAGCCTTTGCTGCAGTAGGGCTCGTCCTTACATAGGGGGACTGTCTGTACAGAGGGATAGCGTGTGACCGCGAACTCCTGGAGTAGAAGCCTCTTGGCTGGGGCGAGAGAGGGCTGAGGAGGAGCTGGCTGGAAATGGAGGGATAAGAGGAGGAAACAGGCTGCAGGTAGGAATAAAGTGGTGAGCCAGGGCCATTGCCTCAGCTCCAGGGTTTCTGTCAGCTTTCGGAGGCAGCTCTGTGCATTCAGCCACATTCAGAGAGCTCCGTCCTTCCCGGCCCCGGCCCTGACCTTGAGAGCCTTATCAAGCCCGGTCTTTGTGGGTCAATAACCTTTGCAATTGATGACAGCCTCAATCAGCCGTGGGATTTGCGCTCCTTCTCTTTCTCCCTTTGCCATGGCACTGATGTGAGGAGCTGACTGCTTATCTCTGGCAGGCAGCTACCTCAGAGCCACATTCAGCCTGATTGATTTACAAGCCCAGGGCTTTTAGCCTCTCGGTCTATCTGTGTTGTTGATGGGGGTAAGCCTCTCATAGGTACAGTGTGGATATATATTTTGTTATTGTAGAAAGCAGCACTGCTACCTCCCCCTCCTCCCCACACTGTTTCAATTGCTTCATATCAGGGCTTCATCTCAAGGGAGGGAGAGGACAAAAGTTAGAAGAACCCTTTAGCTATCTGGCTGTAGAAACTTGACATGCCATGTGAAGTGGCTGGATTAGGGAGCATGGGAAAGCAGGGAGAGGGTATGGATGGTGGGGCAAGCCATGGGCAGCTAAAGGGAAAGGAGAAGTGGGCTCTGCATGGGGTAGGGTACATGTCCTTCTTGGGAACTCTGCCCCGTGCACATCGACATCATTGCAAAGGAAAGTCCTGATTGGCCAAGGCAACCTTCAAGGATGCACCCCATCCCTGGGCTAGGAGGAATCTCCCTCCTGGAAGTCTCATCCTTCAGAATCTGACATCACAGCAACAACAAGTCCTGATTGGCTGAGGAAGTGATGCAATTTCTGGAAGTGCCATTCCCCACTGATCTGACGACATTGCTTTGGAAAGTCCTGATTGGTCAAGGTAATGATGTCCCTCCCATTCTAATGCAGTTCTTCAAGGAGTGACATCTACACGAGGTAGATCTGGAGTGGTCTGGGTGCTTTGGGGGCAGGGGTTGAATCAAGTGACTCGGGATACTGGGTGTGCACATGACGTATACTGGGGTCTGGCTAGGGACATGCCTTTAAGTCTCCTGCTGTGGCTGTGGTTTGTGAGCAGAGCTGGGCTGGGATGCCAGCTGAAGGGCTGAGAACTGGCCAGTGGCAGGGAGAGGGTGAATCCAGTCTGTCCTGTATGTGAGAGGTACTCCCTTGCCTCCTGCCATCTCTGCAGGAGCAGGGTCATGAGATGCTCTTGGCTACATTAGTTCCTGTCTCCTCTGCTTGCTGTCACCTGAAGGCTTGTCTGCCTCTCGCCATGATTGATTTTATCAGGTATCTTTTAAAATACAGCAAAAGGAGCCCTTGCTTCTTTCCAGAGATCTGAGGGGAGCCACCTGTACTTTCTCCCTAGGGGCAGGCATCGTCCTATGAGAGGGATAGTGGTGGGGTGGGCTCAGTGCATGATGTGAGCACCCCCTTGCCTGCATGCTGCCAGCCCTGCTCTCCTCCGGGACGGTGGGGCTGCGGCTCCTCGGCCCCCAGTGGAACGTCTGGGGAGGCTCCCAGGCGGTAGCAGCTCAGAAAAGCATAATTGGGCCCTCTGGGCAGCCCCAGGGCCCCGTGACGGCTCAGCAGATGGCTTTTATCCTGCTTTTGCATACTTGCGAAAACCCTGTGTGCCCCTGCCCCTCCACCCCCTTTTCTTCTATTGCCCTACTGCTTCTGCCCTATCCATCCCCTCTAAAGCAGCCCCTTCCCCTGCCACTCAGCATATCGTTCCTTTATCTCTGTCCCCACAAGCTCACAGTTCCTCTGAGACATCGGCTCCCAAGCAATCCAGCATCTCACTCTTGGAACTAAGATCACGCCACTCAGCGTGTTCGCTCCGCTGGACTCAGAGTGGTGTACAGTGGGGGGCAGGAGCATTACTCTCACTGCATGGATGGGGGAAACGGAGGCACAGAGAATGGGGGTGACTTGCCCAAAAGTTGTACAGAAAGCCAGTGGCAGAGCCAGGACTAGGATGTTGGTCCACTGGTTCCCAGCCTCGAGGACATGGCCCCATTCCCCACCCTGCCAGGACATCTGTCCTTCTGCAGTCTGACCAGCTGCTCTGCCCTGTGGCTTCCAGGTACCTTTTCTCTTCCCCACCCAAGGGTCTCAGCCCCCCAATGGGAGGCAACAGGGAGACCTGAGGCTATTATAAACTAAGGAACAGCACACGGCTTGGAGAAACTCCCATGTGAAGCTCTGTCCCTTCCTGGAGCCTCTGGCATACGGCTCCCACCTGATGCCCAGTGCTTTTGACTGTCCCCAGCTGGTCTCCATGGCACAGCAGACCTGTTCTCAGAGTGTCCCCAGCCTGGGGGTGTTCCTGTAGGATGATGCATTTAGCTGCCGACATACAACCTGAGGAGCTGACCTTTGGGCCCAGGCTTCTGAAAATCTAAAGCAGCTGAACCTGGAATGAGCTGGCTGGTCAGTGGCACAGCTGAGCAGGGGACTCAGGTGTTCAGGCCCCCCCTCCACTCCTATACCACCCAAACCACAGGGACAACTTGCCTAAGGGCATGGTGGATTATTCCTAACTGGACTCTGCAATTCAGGATGTCTTTCTCACACAGCCTTTATCGCTCAGCCAGACACAGTGGGCTTGGGGCAGAGGTAAAGAGGGAATTTCCTTGGCCATGGTGATGTAGGAGACCAGATTAATTCCCAGCCAGGCCCTTTTGGCTTGACTCTCCCAACTCCACTGTGCTTATACCCCATTGAAACACAGCAGTCTTCTTGCCTGTACTCCAGCTCTACTGTGGGTTGGAGTGATGGGAGCAGTGCCAGGCTAACAGCGTTAGCTGCCTCCCTCCTGACAGTCGCTAACGACCTAATCTGTCCTGTTCACCAGCCTGCCGTGGACCCGGGGCTGGCAGTACTTTCCTTTTTATTCAGTGCTGTTTAGTTGATAAACAGACAGGTCTAGTGCTGCGCGCTTTGCAGGGAAGAGCATCTCGTTGTCTGCAAAGTGCCAGGGGACTTCCACAATAACAGCTAATGCTGTTAAAGTGAAGAGCAAGGCAAAGCCATTTTTCTTGCTACTGAATCAAGCTGTTCCAGGGCGGGGTATGAACAGCGGCAAGAATATTTGTGCTAGTGCAGTTAGGTACTTCCAGATTCCTAGTTCTTTGTAGGGTTTGGATGTGGAGTAAGTTTTTAGGCAGGGCCACAAGACAGGACACTTGTTCCTCCCACAGCTTCTCCTCCATCACTGACTGTTTTAGGATCCTTGCTAGGCAGAGCTAGATTATCATGGTGGCACTTTGAAATGGCAGTGATGGGATCTGTAGACACTCAGTAACAGCTCATGTCCTCAACTGACTGCACAATGCAGGTGTAAACCCTGGGTCCACAGGGGATTTGTCTTTGCGGGGGAGAGACACTGTCATAGCTCCTACATTGCCCCCAAGACCACAGCTGTGGGCAAAGGGTGTTCTTCACATGCCAGCAATGCTTGGCTGCAGAGGACCATAATGAACTCGTCTAACACAGAGCAGCTGTGAGGCTGCTTTACTCTGCACTGGGGATAGGCTGACAGTGGTGGTCCCTGTGATCTGAAGGTGTCTAGGGATCTACAGGTGTCTTACAGCACCCTGGCGCTGCCTGAGCTGTGTGATGAGAAGTTTGAACATGCCTAGAGTCTGGCCCTTTGTCCTGCGAGCATTTGGAAGTGGCCAGGGATGTTGAACCCACAATGGGGTTGAGGTACTATTTCTGTCAGATGTCCCCATATTTGCTCTGAGGGGTGGATTTGCTGCCCAGGTCGCAGTTTGTGCCAGTCTCATAGCAACATAGCCCAAGGTGATGTTTAGAGAGTGGCTTTGCGGAGGAAAGACGGCAATCTAGGAAAATCAAAATCACCATCCCCAGGGCAATGGCTTAGATAAATACACTCCTGATTTGTCCGTTCAGCTGGAGGCTGGTCTTGCCTGGAACAACCGCTGGCTGCTGCACCAGATAACAAAATGTCATTTCAGGCCCCTGACCAGGCTCAGGCAGTACAATCAGAGGTCTGGGGGCCACGCTGAGGGGGGTCCTCAGATTGCAGTGTTCAGGGCCTAATTTGCAGCATGCCATTATCCCAGTCCCCTACCCACTGCTCACAAATCCTTGCAGCAGCAAGGATCTTGGGGGTGGTGTTTGTGTGTCCAGTTGATGGCGCTTATCTGCCTTGCCTGCGTGGGGTCAGGGATCGGAGAGCTGGGTTTTGCTTCTGTTTTTAAGGGAGTTGCTCTTGGGGCTTGCTGATCCAATGGCCCTGGCAGACTAAATCTTCCTTGCACAGAACTGCAAAGCCAGCTGTGATCCATCCGGCCCCCAAATCAGCAATGCTCTTTTTAAGATGACCTTTGGCCCCAGCAACACAGGCACCCACGGGTTCCAGGCGACAGCTCGTAAGATAAGTATTTAATTAACTAGCATGTCAAGTATTAGGCTTGCGAGAGAGTCTTTGGAGGTGGAGTGTTATATCTAATTAAAGATTCTTTAAAGGCTGTGTTCTCTTTTTAGGTACCTGTGCTGAAATTTCCTGGGTTTCATTAAGAGTGTGATGAGTGGGGTTTTTTCTTTTTTCCCTCTCTCTTTTAGATGTCTACGTAGGTTTCAGTTAGGAGCTGGTTTTAAGGAGAGAAAAATTTTCATTGTCAAACCCAGGGTGTATCTCTGAAGGGAAAAAAAAGGCCTAATTTTGTGATATGGCGGGATCCGACTACCAAAACCAAGACTGGCCCCTGTTGTGCTAAGATCTGTACAAACGGTCAATAACAGAGAGTCCCTCCCCCATCTCCCTTGGTAAAATTAGGGCAAGTCTTCACCACGGAGTTAAAGTGATGTATTTTTGCTTAAGTTGCTTCTCTAGCCTAACTTGAGCAAGACAAACCACACACTTGAGCTGCTGTGTCCACACAAGGCACCATGATCACTCATGCACAGTAATACGTCTTCTGAGGGGCACGCCCCATGATCCTTCATGAGACCCTAGGCAGAGCTACTCTGACATCTTTCCCACTGAATTGTGGGGGAATTCGTGCCCAGAAAGGGCAGGCATGGGGAGAACTGTGGGGAGGTTGTGGAGGACTCAAGCACTCGGGCACAGCTAAACATGGCATTACATAGCGATGGTGCTTGCAGCGGGTATGTTGCGTCAACTTGGTTTGAAAGTTGCATCATTTCTTTGGCCTGCTCTGTTGAGTCGCTCTCTGATTTCTTTGATACTGCCCTGGTCCTGGTCCTGGTCCTGGTCCTGGTCCTGGTCCTGGCTGGGTCCTTCTGATTTCGGTACTCTCTTGGATCTTAGGAAATGCTACCTGTTCATCTTAGCTTCTGAGTTACGCTTCAGCGTTCCATAGTTACTTTCCTAAAGCCAGTTTCATTACTGGCATTTCCTGGCTTTTTCCAGTACCACCCTGCTTTGCCCTGTGCTTCATCATGGTTTATTGCCGTATGGGTACTAGACTGTCAGTTCCATGGAAAACGGCCCAGTTCCGAAAAAAGAAAAAAGTTTCATTCCAAATCAGATTAAAAACATATTGAGGACCTGATGTTTTCCATGGGAAGGATGTTTTTCAGAGAATTCTGATTTGGAGGAGTTGAAATGGAGTTTTTCACAAATTTCCCATTTGAACTTTCCCAAACTCCTTGATCTATGGAGTGGGGGGACTAAGAAGCCTGGGTTCCCGGGGGAGTTAAGTCCTACCCCACAGATTCCCAACCAAGGGAGCTGCTAAGCCATTGAGTGACTTAGAAAGGACCTTTCTCCCCCTGGCTGTAGGTGGAATGCAGTCTAGCTGCAAGGCATGTGGTGTTCGCACAAGTGTTGTTGTGGTGAGCTTCTGGATCGCTACATCATCATATAGGAAGCTCAGCCAGAGTGTATTGCAGGGGTGGGCAAAATGCGGCCCAGGGGCCAGATGCGGCCTGCCAGGCCATTCTATCTGACCCGAGGGGCCCCTAAAAAATTTAGAAAATTAATTTCATCTGCCCTGGCTGCCTGTCATGTGGCCCTGGATGGCTTGCCAAAACTCAGTAAGTGGCCCTCCACTTAAAATAATTGCCCACCCATGGTGTATTGTGTCAGCCTGAAATCAATAGTACGTGGGGGTGGATGTTCTGGTGGGTAAGCAGTAGGACATGGGGAGACCAGGGTTCGGTTCCTGGTTCTACTACTGACTCTGTGTAACCATGGACAAGTCACTTAACATCTACGTGCCTTAGAAAGCTACACGCTTTCTGTATGGTCTGTTTACTCCTTGCCGACTACAGGACGACAGCTGCACTGGTGTAGCCCAAAAACTTGTAAGTTAAACTAATTCCACCCTGCACACACTTACACATGTGTTCACTGATGTCAGGGTGTTGGTTTAAAGCATGATTTGTAGTAACCTGGTGTGAATTTCCTGTGTAGATACGGGCTGAAGCTTACAAAACACCGAAGTGACTTAAATGCCTCCGTCTCGTTGAAGGTCAGTGGAACTTTGATGTCCAGGTGACTTAGACACTTTGGAAAGTTTTACACAAAACCTTGGACTGTAGACTGGTTGGAGCTGTGACTGTATTTTACTATGAGCATCATGGAATCAGGCCCGGATCTCTATTAGTGATAGTGTGGATGTCGTGGGAGTCAGGAACTTCAGCAGGAAGTCCCATCCAGCCTGATTGCTAGCTGGGGTAGTAGTCAGGCCATGCCTGCCCATCATCCACGCCTGGGCTGGAAAGGGCAAGTGCCCTATTTAAGTACACATGTGGTGTTGGACCATGGAGTGGTCAACTCATCCTCCTGGGTGTAGCTGCTGCCTCAGCTCCTGGTATGCGACCCATGCCCGCTGGCTCCTGGCTTGGGCCCACTGGTCTCAACCCGTTGGTGCCCTGATCAGACTCCACTGGCAGGATGTGGCATAGCTCTGCCCCCACTGGAATAGTAGTTTCCAATGAGTGGAGGAGCGGCAGGGAGCAGATTACAGATCCCGGCTTCCAGGTACAAAGCATTTCCTTGCAGGAACAAACAAACTGGGGACAAGTCTGCCTTTTGCTCGCAAAGGGTTAACCAGTTCAGGCATCACGGAGCTGAGATATAAAATGCAGCTAAACAAATAGCAAAAACCTTTTGCTTTCAAGCTGTTTCCATTTATTTAAACCCTGCCATGTTCCCCGGTTCCTTTCTTTAACGAGTTGTCTTTGTAAATTTCCCCAGAGCTCTGGGGCTCTGCTCTTGTTTGTTCTGGCAGGGAGCGCGGAGAGGAATTTTTCACGAACCACAGATTCAATTACGCTGGAGTAATCCCGCTCAGGGTGCTGATTGCATTGCAATGAATTTGGGTGTAATTTGAAATCTCTGGACCAAATAAGGATGAAGAAAAGGGGACGGGAGAAGTGTTAAAGGGAGCGGGGGGAGAAAGCAAAAGAGGGAGAAAAGACTGGAACGCGTCACGTTTGCTTCCCACTAACAGCCGCTTTCACCGAGCGCTTAATGGCTGGAGACAGCGGAAGAGCAGTACCTCACGCGGAGAGAAGGGGGGGCAGAGACCAGCCAGCGGGGGGCTGAAAGCTGCTACAGGTGGAGCTAACGGGGATGTTGCCAGCCTACAGCCATGTGCTCCAGCGCACCGGGGGCCCAGCAGAGCCGCTGAGTCTACCTTGCTTTAGGTTCAGGAGGTCCCCTGATCTCAGGGGTCAATGTTCATTGGGGAACCCAGGCTCCCGTATTGTATGGACCCTTCTGCCTGCTGGGCTGTTGCTGAGGGACGTCTCTCCAGTCACCTCTGACTAGAGAGACCTAGTCCTGTCCTGTTCCTATGCAGCCAGGCCTAGGTTCATCGTCTCCTCGCGCACAAACCCACTTTTTGGACCTCCTGCCAGCCTCCCATCTCCTTTCACCCGTGTCCCGACTGCCCGCAGGGGCTCTGCTTGCTTGTGCTCAGACGAGTTATTCCATATTCTCAGCCCAGAGCTTTGCAAGCAAGAAATCTGTGTGAAACCCCAAGACCCGTCTCTGTGAGTGCTCCCATCCCCAGCTGCCCATTGAGCTATCACTGGGATGGGAAGCTAATGGGACAAGGATGATCATGACCCAGGCATGGGGGCTAAACAATAGAAACTGAGAAGCCACAGCAGGGAATGGGTTGTTCTTGGGGCTTGATCCAAAGGTGAGTAAGAGCAAGACTCCTCACAACCCAAGGAAGCGACTAGTCAGGGCATTATTTATCTGTTCCCTTCCATGTGTCTAACACAGTCTTGGAAAGCCAGGCAGCTCTCCCTTAGGGCCCTGCCACATGTTACACTTAAGATGCAATTAACCAGTCAATCACGTCTTAAGTTGTGACCATGCCACACAGTAGAGATTTTAAAGCATCATAAAACAAGGAGTAAGCCACAAAGTTATTCCACAAAAAAAAGTGCCACAACTTTGAGACTGGTTCCTATCATGCCACTGATTGAACATGTGGCCTCTGGGCTCCCAGGCACGGGGGCACACGTGCAGTCCTGCAGCTGGGAGCCCCATCGGCTGTGGGCTCCCAGCCACAGGAGCTTGCTACTTGCTGGTGCAGGGGGAGCCCAGGATCATGACTCCAGGCTTCCCATGCGCCGGCAACAGGGCGTGATGGGATCTGCTGCTTATTCCTACAATCAACCTCCTGCCACGCATGTGTGGCAGGGCAGGAAGTACGGTTGTGTGGATCACGCATTCGATCCCATCGTGCCTTTACCTGAATGTCTGACAGGAGCCTTAGTCGCACCCAGAACCCACATGCTCTCTGCCCACACCTGTGATACCCCTCTTCCTCCTGCACCCCATGCTCCTACAGCCTCTCCTGCACCCCTCTCCAACTCCTGGGCTGCCTGCTCTGCCTTCATTTATAAATATGGTAAAACATGCAAATAACGTTTGCTTATTACTAATCTGGGAGCTGGGATGTGCTTTGTGATGCTTTTAACCCTTGGAGCCTGGGCTCCCTCAGGCCTCCCAGCCTGCAGCCAGGCCTTACTGCACAAGATGCGGAAAGTGGGGGGATGGCTGTCCCCAGCGCTGTAGTGGGCAGACAGCTGTAGCAGAGGAGGGAAGGGGCAAGTGCCTTGGCAACAACCTTCCCCATTTCTCTTGTCTTCTGCTGATGTCTTGGGATCTGAATGAATGTCTTAGTAGTAGCTGTGCCCTGTGGATCCAGCCTTGCATATAAGTTTGTGAGACTTAATGGCTCTGGGTGGGAGTGCATGGAGGTTTGGTGGCTTTGCCATGTTCATCAGAGGGGAGTGGAGCCAGCAGGTCATGATGTTGTGGCAGCAGCAAGCATGGGTTGTACTCCGAGGGAGAAGCATTAGGAGCATGTCTTCCAGCTCAACTCAGAGCCAAGGCTGTGCTTAATAGGTTGGCTAGTATGTAAAGAGTCTCCTTGAGGCCATACAAGGTGGAACAGGCTGTGACAAGTCCATCTGGGAGCTGGAGGGCCACCGCAAACACTGGGGTCTGTCCAGGTCCAACAGCCTCAATAAAGAAGCCCCACTGGATTTACTGCTGCCAGCTCTCATCCCTTCCCTGCCCATCGGAGAGGCACCTCAAGTACCAAGCCTTCCTGAAGCAGTGAGGGCTGTGACCTGTGGGTGTCCAATAGATGTCTAGGCCTTGCTTTGGGGCCGATGCCCTGTGAAGCTTTCCCTTGACCTTTGCCTGCCCTGGAAAATCATCTCAAGAGCTGCCTTTATCCAGAGCCCACCTGCGAGGCCAGTGCAGGGTGTTTATTACAGTGCGTAACTGTTGGCACCTGCCTGGTGGGAACCCAGACACCACCTGTCAGCTGAGGCCCTGGCCTGAGCATTCATGCTTGTGGCTTGGGACAGCAGAGATCAGGAGGCAGCAGCCAAAGGAGCGCAGTCTTGCAGGGACCATCCGGGCACTGGAACACTTCGGGGTAAACACAAGGTAGATAAGCCGCAGCTTGGACTGCTGTTAAATGGAGGGTGAATTCAGAACAAGCTTCCCCCATACTCGGCCTTGCTGATGCTCCTTTATACCGAGCTGCAGCCACTGTTATGCCAGACCCCCACAGCCCTGCTCGTGCCCCTCAGTCTCAACCCACTGCTCCTCTGCTCTTCCAGACCAGGGTCCCTTAAGGCTCTGCCAATGCTCTTCAGTACTGACCTCCAGCCCTGCTATTCCAGGTCTGAACTCCCTCCCCCCGCTCTAAACCCCCCAAATCATGATCCACAGCTTTACCTTGCTATTCAGAGCCTGGAGCCCTCTCTCCAGCCCCATTCCCTCCCAGTCCCCTCCTGAGCACAGATGAAGCCAGAGGGATGAGACAAGTGCCTGGCTGTTGCTGACAGACCTGACTTTTGCATGGGGATCAGTTGCTGTGGATGTGGTCTGGACTGTGTCCGACCTGCAGTCATGTACTGCAGAGTGGGTCTGTTTTGCATCTAATCCCGTCATCTGCACTAGCTGGGCTCTGGACTGTATCTGAGCCCATTCAGCTGCTGTGGGTGGGGCTGGGGCGGCGTCTGATGGCAGCTAGCTGCCCCAGTGGCTATGGATGGGGTCTGGACTGCATCTAACCTACTGCTGCCTACTGTGAAGGGGGTCTGGTCTGCATCTAACCCTTAGTCAGTGGCTGCGGATGTGGTCCAGGCTCCATCTAACCTCCAGTCAGCTGCTGTGAATGGGGCTGGGACCATGTGTGGCAGGCAGGCAGCTGGTATCTTAGTGGCTGAATTGAGAGGAGTTTTGCAGTGACCTCCAACAGCTCTGGCCGAACAGCCGCCACAGGCAGAGATCTCCTCTGGAGTGACATGGGGTGCATGTACCCCAATGCTGAGCCTCCCTGCCCAATTGCTCTTGGTGGAGACTTAGCCCCAACTTCCACAGGATAGAAACAAGTCCAGGGTTCATCCCCAGCACAGCGTTCAGCTGGCAGGCGGGGTCCCAGGGAGACAGGTGCCCACCTCTCACTCATTCCCTGACAGGTAGATTTGGGCAGAGACCCCAAGGCCACAGTCTTCATGCAGCCTGCAATTGCTGTCAGCCCCAGGGCCAGTTGTCTGGCTGGGCTTCTGCCTGTGCTCTGTGGGGAAAGCTGTCTGCCAGCCTCTAGCACTGCCGCTCCCAAAGTGGAACAGATGGCTTCAGAGCTGTATTGCAGGGATGGGGCCTGTCCCTTTAAGAGGGAAGCCGTGCCAGCACCTCGGGGCCCATCATTACCTGGCGGTGGAGGTGGAGGGCTCCATCTGCAGCGCTCGGCTTGTTGATTTTTGAAGGCGCAGCAAAGCAAACGGTCCCTCGTCTTGAGCGCTTGGCACGGCCCGCACTTGGCACGGCTGCCCGGCGTGGGCCCACTGACTGTAATTAAGTGGGATAAATATGTTCTCTTGGATGGCATTTGCCTGCAGCTCGGCTCGGCTGCTTGCTAAGGTATTCATGTTGGGAGGGAGCCAGCGGGCAACGGGGACTCCGGCTTCCCAGCCACGGGAGAGAGATGCCTTTGGAACGGGAGCCGGGCTCGTGTGGCCGGCCGCAGCGCTGGGCTCTGCGCAGGGTCGGGTGGGGCTCCCGCTCTGTGGCCTGGCAGTGAATGGTCTGGACATTGCCGGACTCCACACAGCTCCTTCAGCCCTAGCGCTTCTAGTACCCCGGTTCCTCACAGCCGTCCCAAATACCCCACTGCAGTGCAGTCTTGTGCCAGCAGGGCTCCTCCCTCGCACGCTCTCCCCAGTGCTGGCCAAGGGGACTAATCACCTGCTCCAGCCCTGTAGCCTAGGTGCACGTAGCAAGAGCCTTCTCCATCCTCTGCTGTCGGCTGTCTCTGGGCACCTTGCTTGATGCACTGCACCTACTCTTTAGAGCTGAGTTCCTGTTCTCCATGCCTCTCCTTACCCCACAACCTGTGGCACTGCTCATGCAGGCCCATTGGCTCCTAGCAGCCACTTCCTCCCCACCCCTGCAGGGCACCCAGTGCCAGGGTGACTACCTCATTGCCCAAGCCCCCAGAGCCAAGAAGGCACCAAGCCAGGCCGCCCTCACCGCAGCCCACAGAGTGCTCAGCCCCTGCAGAGCTGTGCAGAGCTGAGCAGCTCCTGTCCCCGGCGTGGTTGCATCCAGGGGGACCTGCAGAGCCATCCCACACATCCATACTGCTCTGGAGATGGCACCTGTGGGAATGCAGAGTGGCTCCTGGGCACGTGGAGTACATACAGGCTCCTTCGTACAGACCATCTTCTGCCTCTTTCTGCCAGCAATGGGGGTGCGTGCGTGTGTGTGTAGGAGAGGAGGCACAGCATTAGCTCCTGCTGCAGAGAGGAATCTAGGGCCTGTGTGAGCCAGCTCCGTGCAAGATGGCATGCTCCCAGCCAACCACAGCGACCTGCACAGGACCCCCGAGTCTTGCTGTAGCATGACATAACAGCGACATCCTCCCACGACACACTGCTGGGAAGTACCAGCACTAGCCATAGGGTTCGGGACACCCACCAGTCCCCTCTGGGAGGCAGCAGCTCTTAAAGCAAGAGCATGGCTGAGCGGAGGTCTCCCTAGCAAGCGTGTCAACTGTCCGTCATGCCCTTGGGGTGGTGGTCAGGCATGTATGTGCCACTGGGTTCCTCTTCTTGGGAGCACCCATTATGAGGGCAGGGACTGGATATGACAACCTGCAAGAGAGAGAGTGGGAGTTTCACTCCACATGTTTGTGGAGATCTTCCTCAGCCCTTATCTGTGCCTTGTACCAGGGGCAGACAGCACAAATCGCAGGACCACAGCACCCGCCCTGCTCCAGCTGGAGGGAAATTTCATCAGGCGTAGTGCTGGAGAGGTCACATTCTCAATAGGCCTTTCTCAGCTGCAGCCATTACATGGCGACAGTCCTCCTGCTTCCACAGAGCCAATGTGCCCATGTCATTGCAAAAGGTAATGTGGATTGCTTTCGTGCATTTACCACAGTGCACGGTGATCTCTAGGGCCAAATTGCAGTGCAGTAACTCCTCCTCCTCCTCCTCCCAGGCTCGTCTCCCTTCTCATGACTAGATTAGGCTGCCCATACAATGCCCAAGCAGGATCCCGTTGCTGATGGCCTCTCTTTTCCACAGGGCTGATCTCCTTGCCCAGTTCTGCATGACTACTTTCTTAGAGAAAGCATGCATTTTCTTTTGCTGGTGGCCATCAGCCCAGCCCAGGCAGTGCATGCCAGTCGACCTTGCATGGAGAGGCACTGTAATGGCACAACACCACCACTTGGTGACACCAGGGGTTTGCCTAGACTTGCATGGTTTGACAGGGTGTCTGTGTGAGCGTGGGTAACTTCCTTTTAGGGGCAGCACTGCTGTTGTCTGCATCCCAGGCGCTCTGCTGGCTTTGGGGACAACAACTGCTGCAGTTTCCTTAGGCCAAGGTTTCTTCAAAGCATATGGGACCTTGCAGACAGCAGATATCACTGACCCTGCTCCCAGCCTCTGTTGTACGGGGAGGGTCAAGGAAGTGCTATGGCCATTTGCATTACATTTGGAGTATCCCAAGAGACCTGGGATGTAGCACAAGTGAGAGCAGCCTTGAGGCTGCTCCAAAAGATGCTAACTTACACCAAGCCCCTAGTTTCCAGAATATGGGGAGCCTAAGACGCCTTAAAGCCTCCTTTTTCCCCAATCTGTTCCTACCTGGCTCTGTTGCAGGAGTGGGGTAATTGAGGGTCAAGCTCATTAAGCCTCCAAATTTAATGATTCCCAAAGGAAACCTTCCAAATATTAAATGAATTTGACCTGAATTTGCAGGCAGCCTAAAACAATGGCTCTTTGAGCTTGGACCGATCCTATTCATCCTGACAATGGTGCTGACTCTGAAACGTAATGCCCAGTACAGATGCTTCTCTTGTTACCTGTTAGAAATGGGGGCTAGTCCAGTAGCCCAGGCCTTGGGCATCTGATACCCAGGTTCAGTTCCCTGTTCTGCCCCAGATTATATGCGAGCCTGGGTGTGAGTCCCTCTGTCTGTGCTCTTGGGTTCCCTTCAATAAAATAGAGACAAGAGCACTATCTTACCCCCAGGAATGGCAGGAGGACAAGAACATTAGGGACTATGCTGACCTGTAGTCATAATGGCAACTGAATGGACCTTAGAATAATTCATTTCCAAACCTATAGTTGTCTCCTGTTTCCAGTCTTGTGCTTAGGGCAGTCGCAGGTCTTTTTGGACACAGTAACCTAGTACTTATGAGAGCAGCTTGGAAACAGACTTCCTGCCCCATGAATCTGTCCTTGAGAAATTGTTTCAAAATCCCATACTGCCATAGGGGTGGAACAAAAACCTTTCAATGTTTTCTGTGAAAAGCAAGTGGGAGACGCACCCCATCTTTAAACAGCGTGTTCTCTATGGGATGTGGCCAGTAGGTGGTGACAGTCACTCCATGTGTCACGCGTGCACCCATGCAGAGTGCTCATGTTCTCTCCAGCAGCAAACACGACTGTGTCAGAAATGGGGTCAGTCGATTGCTTTGTTTCCCTGAGGAAGATGAGTTAGGTTCGTTGCCTAAAAGCATCTTGGGCAAGGGCCCAAATTCAGCCCCAGCCTGCAAAGGCTACAACTTTCTTGCATGTCAATAGAGAACCTCCCTTTCCTTACCCCAGTGAAGTGGCTGGTGGTCCGAGTGACAAAGGTTCAAATCCTTTCTCTCGCCCTTCCAAGAGAGCACCCTTGGTTTAAATCTCCTGGTTTCACTCCCTGACCAGAAGGCTCAGCCTTTCTTGCTGGATACTTCATCCAAACTGGCGTCTTCCCATGAAAAGTTCTGATGTGCTGAGATTTGTTTTTGTCCAAAAAAAGTTTGACCAAATATTTCCCAAGCTCCTTTATTGTTCCATAACCTCTCCTGTCTTTCAAGACAAATGGAAAACCAGCCTAAAAGCCCGTTTCCCCCCCTCCTTGGCCCATATACTTTTATGTATCTGGTCTGTATAATTTATATACGTATATTTAATGATGATGATCCAGCTTTATGGACAGTCCCATCTGCCTTGGTTCCTGGTTACCAGAGAACCCCTCCTGCATATTTAAAGGAAAGGTAAGCAAGGAGCCATAAAGTCTGAATTATTATCCCTTTAACAAGCTGCTGTTCCCCCCAGCACCATTGTGTGCTACTCAGAGGGGAAGGTTCCCCCTGTCCAGCAGCATCCAGGATCTGGAACCAGAGCCAGCTGAATCCTCTGTTCCTCTGAGGCCCGTGGCCTAGGCTCACTACATGAAACCTCAGGTCATGCTTGGCTCTAGTACAGGTAGACTGCAACTTCCATTCCTACCAGTGATGAATCTCCACCGTCTCAGACCAGGGTGAAACATAGCCTGAGGTATATGCAAAGGTCCTGCTTCAGCATGGTGTTGCCATGATTTCATGCCGAGGTAAGCAGGGCTTCAGCTCCTGGTGCATCACATGCACATTTGTGACGGGTCAAATTTGCCCTCATATCCCAGGTTTAAATCTCCCCTCTCTTCACTGATGAGCAGTTGCCTATATGCTGCATCCTTCTTTTGGCTGCTGCTTCACCACCCCAGAGCTGACTGCCCCTACCTGTTCAACCTGTAAAGTGCTTTGGAAACTTGAAGGCCATTGCCTAGAGAGAGACTCATACCAAAGTTACAATCACATGTCTCCAAGCTAGGGTACACGTGCAGTCCAGCCATAAATGCTGCAGCCCTGTCCTGTTTCTAGAACAATTAATTGTTTGTAATGCACAGGAAAGACCAGATAATATATGGTAACCAAACAACAAGCAGTGCCTGGTGGCAAAGGGGGTTTGCCAGTGAATGTCTGGGCATGACTTTGAAGTGAGGGGCTGATGGCCATGGCGAGGGGGTGACACAAGCAGTCATCTTGGCTAGACCTGGGAGAACAATGTGTCACTTCACTGACAAGTCTGAAAAAACGGAGGGAAACACTCATTTAAACTCCACCTGGATAATTTTTTTCCTGCCAGAATTGTTAGTGAATTGGAAAGTTAAGGGAAAATTCCTTTGGGGATTGGGCAAATGGTTTTGATTTAGATTTGGGCAGGGGAGAGAGGGGTTTCATAGATTTCATAGACATTAGGGCTGGAAGGGACCTCAGGAGATCATCGAGTCCAGCCCCCTGCCCAAAGGGCAGGAAGTCAGCTGGGGTCATAGGTTCCCAGCAAGATAAGCATCCAATTTACTCTTGAAGGTGTTCAATGTAGGTGCTTGAACCACCTCCGCTGGCAGACTGTTCCAGACCTTGGGGGCTCGGACAGGAAAGAAATTCTTCCTTATGTCCAGCCTAAAACGGTCTTGCAGGAGTTTGTGACCGTTCGACCTCGTCATCCCTTGGGGCACTCTGGTGAAGAAACGTTCCCCCAGATCCTGGTGGTCACCCCTGATAAACTTATAGGTGGCCATCAGATCACCCCTGAGCCTGCGCTTTTCCAGGCTAAAGAGTCCCATGTCTCTCAGCCTGTCATTGTAAGATCTGTTTTCCTGACCTCTGATCATGCGCGTGGCTCTCCTCTGGACTCTCTCAAGCTTCTCCACATCCTTTTGAATTGTGGAGCCCAAAACTGGATGCAGTACTCCAGCTGCGGCCTCACCAAGGCCGAGTACAAGGGGAGAATGACATCCCGGGATTTGCTCAAGAAGCATCTATGGATGCAAGCCAGCGTTTTGGTCGCTTTATTAGCTGCAGCATTGCATTGCAGGCTCATGTTCATCTTGTGGTCAATGATGACCCCCAAGTCTCTTTCTTCTGTAGTGCTAACCAACGTAGCACTGCCGAGCCTATAAGGGTGCTGCAGGTTCTTCCTCCCAAGGTGGAGAACCTTGCATTTTTCGGTGTTAAACACCATGAGGTTCTCGTCTGCCCATTTGCTGAGCTTGTCCAGGTCAGCCTGGATCACCCGCCTATCTTCTGGCGTGGATGCTTTGCCCCAAAGTTTGGTGTCATCGGTGAACTTGGCCAGTCCACTCCTGACTCCAATGTCCACATCGTTAATGAAGATGTTGAACAGTATGGGTCCCAGGACAGAGCCTTGAGGGACCCCACTGGTCACAGGCCACCACGATGAGTGACTGCCATCAATTACAGCCCTCTGGGTCCAACCACAGAGCCAATTTCCCAGCCAGCGAATCGTGGTGGAGCCAAGGCCACAACTGGGCAGTTTGGCCAAGAGGTGATCATGGGATACCAGATCAAAAGCTTTTTTGAAGTCAAGATATATGACATCAATCTCTTCTCCCTTGTCCAGGTGATAGGTCACCTGGTCATAGAAGGAAATGAGATTGGTCAAACAAGACCTACCCGCAACAAACCCGTGCTGGCTGTCCCTTAGGATGTTAGCCTGGGCCAGTCCCTCAAGGATGGCCTCCTTAATAAACTTTTCTAAGATCTTCCCCAGGATAGAAGTCAGGCTAATGGGCCTGTAGTTAGCCAGATCCACTCTCCTCCCTTTCTTGAAGATCGGCACCACATTGGCCTTCTTCGGGCACTACACCAGAGCGCCAGGAGTTTTCAAAGATCCGTGCCAGGGGCTGGGCTATGACGCTCGCCAGCTCCTTGAGTACCCTGGGGTGCAGATTGTCAGGGCTGGCTGACTTGAAGGTATCCAGCTTCTCAAGGTGTTCCTTCACGAGGTCAGCATTTATGGAGGGTAGGGGATCCCCATCACCCGGATCTCCCTGTCCCATAGCAGGCATGGGCATCCCGTGTGACTGATGAAAGACTGACGCAAAGTACCTATTTAATAGGTTGGCTTTTTCCTGGGCATCAGTTGTCAGTTGCCCCATCTGGTTTAGCAGGTGTCCAATGTTGCCCTTGCTTTTCCTCTGGCTCCCGACATATCTGAAAAAGGACTTTTTGTTGTCCTTGATGCCTGAAGCTAGTTGGAGTTCAGTTGCAGCCTTGGCTTTCCTGGTTTGCTCCCTGCAGGACCGGACCAGTGCGGAGTAATCCTCCTTGGAGGTGAATCCCGTCCTCCATCCTTTGTAGGCTTTCCTTTTAAGCCACAGGAGGTCCGCTAGGTCCCTGGAGAGCCAGGAGGGCTGCTGTGCCTTCTTGCTGCCTTTCCTCCGTGTTGGAATAGATTTAGCTTGTGCATTGAGGATCGCTTCCTTCAGGAGCAACCACTCTTCTTGAACTCCCATCTCCCTGGGGTCACAGTCCCTCAGGGCCTGACCGACTAGCCTCTTGAGCTTGTCAAAGTCGGCTTTTCTGAAGTCAAGGACTTCTGTGTTGCTGACTGACTTGCCAGCTTTACGGCGGATGGTGAAGGTGATCAGCTCGTGGTCGCTTTCACCCAGCTTCCCATCGATCACTAGGTCACTGATTAGGTTGTCCCCCGTAGCCGGTACCAGGTCGAGCAGCGCTTTGCCTCTCGTTGGCCCATAGACTTCTTGAGTCAGGTAGAGGTCATCCACGCACGAGAGAAAGCTTTGCGCCCACTCAGATTTAGCTGAGTGATCTTCCCACGAGATGTCCGGGTAATTGAAGTCACCCATGACAACCAAGGTCCTGGAGCAAGCGGCCTCAGTCAGTTCCCGGGCGAACTCCTGGTCAAGCTCAGGACTTTAAGTGGGAGGTCATGTTTCAATTTTTTTTTTTAACCACCATTAAGGAAACAAGGCCCTAGAACATCATTTCCCATGGCAAAATGGGAAAGATTCCCCTTGAAAGCCAAGCAGTGGCTGAATATTGCACATGGACTCTGCTCGGTAGTCTGCACTGCTCCCATAATTTCAGAGGAAGTAAGCAAGTGCATCATTAACACATGTGCTCAGCAGCCCCCAGAGGTGTTCCTTTGTGTTTGCTTCAAACTCAGAGGCTGATGTTTCCATCGCCTTGTCTCCCATATCCTGGCCCTGGTTATAGTGGATGGGAAGAGCCCAATCTTTGTCTGAGAGAGAGACAGTCAAGACGCACGAGAGGTTACACTGCAAAAATAGACGGCAGGCCCTGAACCTTTAAAATACTTAAAATTGTTTAGATGCTGTTCATGCCATCTGGGAGATGTAAAACCAGCCCCGTTTTGCTGATCAGCTACAGCTTTAAAATCCCACCTGGTCCCATGGACACAGGCGCCTTTCTTTACAGGAACTCATTGTTATTCAGAGGAACTCCTGCTGCAGACTGGGCTGCAACTGTACGCCTCCAGGATGGGGTGTTACCAAGGCCTCCTCTGAAATGATATTATCGTAAATCAAGCAAGGCAGGTGATTTTTACAGGTCTACCAAGTGCAGCAGGGATGCTGGTAGCAAGGTACCCTTAGTGCTATGAGAATTAGCATGTGTATACTGATATAACTATATATACAGCAGTATAGTACTGTTTTAACTGTGGTGGGGTTACTAACACGGATCAACTTATGCGGGTTGACATTAAGCATGTCTGTAAATGCAGATTGTTGGAGCATGGTTTCCTCTAGGGAGAGGAAGGAAGGAAGAGGTCCAGGAAAAATTTGAGCTGGATCCTCCTGTTGTGGCTCCTGCTTTAGATTCGATCTGAAGAGCAGTGCACTTAGGTCTGTGCTACCTTTTTGCTCTGAGGCCTCACCCTAAGTGTACACTTTCTCCGCATGAGTGTGCTTTAGGCTCTGTGAGTGCTTGCACTGCTACGTTGCCTACAAGTGATGCGAGTGGCACCGGGGAACAAAGCCCTGAGCTTTCTCAGGGAGCCCTAAATGCAACGTGAAAACATTTATCTGACAGAGGAGGAGAAAGAAAGTAGCAGCTGCCCAGAGCATTAAGCTCCAAACCAAGAGACACTGGTGACCCATGATGCACTATGCTCAAAGCTAATAGAGGCTGTCTACCCACAACGCACCAGGCTCAGTCAAGCGAAGCTAATTATCCACCCAGCACCATGCTCGGCACTTCTGATCGCTGAGGCGTGCTCAATCTAGTGAACGCAGACCCTCCCTCCCACCCAAATTTGGTGAGGCCCCTGGTCCAATTTGGCAGTCTCTGGTGAGATGGAGAAGAGTCTTAGCTTTTTAGAGGCTTTTTTAGAGGCATTTGACCAAGCTGAGCACCACAGTGTTGGGGAGGTGACAAACCTAGGAAGGCTGAGCTGGGAAGCAAACACCGAGGCACCACAGAAACTTAGGTACAAAATGAGCCAACTCCTCCCTGCTTCCGCACTCCCCCCAGCCCGCGAAGACGCAGTGCCGGATGAGTGGTCATGCACTGTCTGTTTCCAAAGATGCCAGCTATTTCTGGAGAGCTCGGTTTTCATAATTAAATTCCTAATTATCTGTTTGCTTGTTAATTAGGATTGTCAGGATAACTGGCAATGAGATGCTGCTAAAGAGGCAATTACCCGGGAACAGGCCTCTGTGCTGAGCTGCGATGGCTGTGTTCACTCACTGGAGTGAGATTGCTAAAGACTTCCGCCAACTTGTATGCATTAGCCAGCCTCCCTTTCTCACGGGTGAAATGCAGCTTCCGATGGAGGGCGGTTTCAGCTGGAGGAGACTGGCAGCAGTGCGCTCTTCGGGGGCGGGGAACCTGTGGGAGCTACACATCAGGATGGGAAGCTGTGGAAAGATTCCCAGACTGTTTGAAGGATGCTTGATCGGGAAAAAATACAAACACAGGATGGAAAAGTCCAAAGAGATCGGCCGACACCATCCACTGCCTGTGATAAACAAAAAAGGTACGTGTAATTAATTCAACGAACTGACAAAAATTGGCGTTTTGGAAAAGCAGTCTCCTCAGTGACAGCATCGTGAAGGCTGTGCCATTCCACCCAGCACCCCTTCTCGGGGGCATCGCAGCAACGGCCTTGTGGGGGACAGGACGCTAGGAGTGAGCTCTGCCATCATGGCTGCCACCTTCTCCTGGAGTCCATCTTGACCCGTTGATCTGTCCTTGTCCTGGTCTGTCTCATCTGGGCCTGAGACGGAAACCAGGTGGCTTCACCACTTCCCCTGACTTTGGCTTAGTCCCAGACAACGCCTGGAAGATGAGATTTGGCTTCTGTTGTCTCTCTCAGATCTCCTTTTCTTTCCTCACCTCATTTCTTCTCTTCCCTCTCTTTCTCCTTGAACCTTCTACTTAATACGAGTTTGGTGTGTCTAGCCAAGATTACATCTTTGGCAACACAGCTATACTCCTGTAACTGGAGAGAGAGCCTAAAGCAAAGTGTTCAACAGCCTGATACTCTTCCCAGTTCACCAGGCCTCAGAGTGGCTACACGGCGGGAGTGAGATTGCAAGTAAGAGGCCGCAGCTGCATTTGCTGTTCTTTCCTCTCCTCTTCTGAGTGCATTTGCCCTGTTTTCTCTTCAAGGAAACAGGGTAGAACTTTCAAAGCAATAGCAACTTCTCTGGCTCATTTCAGCCTAAAAAGGACAGTTATTACTATCTTTAACACTGCCTGAAAATTGTCCAACAGGGGTTTTCCTCATAAAAACCACAGCCAAAGGGGAAGGGAATAAAGGGCTTTGTTCAAATGAAAGCCATACTTTATGCTTCTCATGTCAAACCCTTGTGCTGCCTTTTGTCTTTTCCTGTGCCTTTAAGAAAAGGTTGGGTAGGTTGGGAATGGTGGCTGCTGCCCTGGGTCTCAGCAAGCTGAGATCTCGGTGCTCACAGGCCAGCACCCAGCGGCAGATCCAGAGGGGGATGCAGCAGCACATTGCACCCTCCTTTGGCTGTGCCACTCTCAGCACTGGCTCTGATGGGGGGGCAGCTCTGGAGCCCAGGGGGTGAGTGCTACTGCTCTGCTTATGATGCAGCTCGCTGCATCTGCCTCATCGTCTTTGCCTCTTTCTTGGATCAGGTACTGTCACACCCCGTTTCACTGTTCAGCATGGCGGTACAGTCACGCCCCTGGTGATCGTCAAAAAATGTCTTGACGCCCATCTTGCTGGGATCAAATCTTCCCTGCCCATGTGCAGGGGGGCTGGACCCGATGATCTAAGCCCCCAACAACTACGAAACACACTGCTCTCTCTACCACATGCATCTGCACTTACAGATGGGCAGAGCTCTTGAAAAGCCGGGTGTTACTTCCTACCTCCCCATAACTGCTTTGCTCTGAAGGAGCTGATCCACATGGCTGCCCCCGTTGGGTTCCAGCAGTGGATTACTACAGTGGCTGGGCCTGGAGCCCTCTCCTCCTCATGGCACTGTAGTTGCTCTTCCAGTGGCTATGTGGACATCCTCTTTGGGGAGAAACCACTGGACTCAGTCACTGGCCCTTGCTGCATTCCCGAAGTCACGACATAGGCAACAACTCAGGAATTGGTTGGCTCTATCTGAATTGAAGAGACAGCTATTTCCCTGAACCTAGCTGAAGCCTTGTAGATTCTGCGGTGGAACAGAGGCACTCGCTGGTTTAAGGACACAGCTCATTGCCTCTTACCTGCCTTGTAGACTGGCATCCTACAGCTCCTCACTGGGGAAGACTTCTTCCTTCTAGGACTAGCTTTTACAGGGAGGAGTCTGGAGTTATTTCACCTCAGCAGCAGCAGATTTAAGCCTTAAATCTATGAGTCACCTTATAAAAGTCAAGGAATAACCCAAAGTTTCAAGATGTGTAAGTGCTTCTGAGAAAGCTACAGGCCAACCTCCTCCACCCTGGAGACATCCATCACAGAAATGACAGCTTGCTCCATCACAGGAGGCATCTCCAAGGAAAAAGCCAACGGCGGTGCTTCCCCAGCAGGACCTTCAGCTCTGTCGAACTCCTGCAGAGATCTTCAAGGCATCTAAGTGACCTGGTTTTCAGTATTTTCCAGATGAGAATACTTTGCTGCCGTAACCACAAGGCCTGCTGCGGGGGCTGTTCAGGTTAGCTGGTGCCACTCAAAAACTGCATCTAACCGGAAGCCTTTGGTTGGAGAAACACCCCTGGAGGTCTTGGAGATGAGAGATGTTCAAGGTTATTAGGAAGAATCAAAGTAAGACAATGGCATCTTGTGGGGAAGGAGGGGATGGAGACTCTCATAAGGCTGCCTGTGATTGGGTTGGCAAGACTGTCAACTGAACAGTCAATTGACTACATATTTTTTTGACGGGTCAAAGATTTTAGCAGTTATGGGGAGGGTATTTTTTTGCAGTTTCCTTGATAGAAATATGATTTTTTTATTGTTTTTGGACACACTTTCTAA